>NC_091521.1:15477450-15790313 GCF_041682495.2 Bombus fervidus
ATATTCCACATATTAAATCTAAATACCAAATTACGAAATCGAAGTAACGTTTAAGTCGGATTTTTTTCTTTATTCTAATACCGTACTTTTGATTTAAATGGCAATCTGTTCTTGGCAAAATATCATAAGCTTTCCATTTGCTTATAGAAACATAACTCTTACAGAAGGAAAATAGAAGAATGGAAATGTTATTTTACGACATTGGATGGTAAGCAAGGTTAATTGCCATGTGATGTTTCTTTATAGGCGACACTTGCCGTTTATTACGCAGTGAGACACGTTTTTCTCCTGCAATGCTCTTTTCTACTTAAAGAGTCGTACACGTTGTTCCACGTGCGCGGCAACTTTCTATCAGACTTTTCGTTCTTGGAAACTGGCCTGCACCCTCGAAAGGCTTAAGAGCGCGAAACAATTCTTCACACAGAGAGCAGTCGGCTTCTTACATATTTGAAAACAAGTTGCAACACTAGAGAAAGGCGATTTTGAAATATTATTGAAAGTGAAATCTAATGTTTATTTATGAATCTAATGAAATACGAGAAAAAGTAGTTCCACTTTCGATATCTATCGAGTCGAGTAAATTATTTTCTTCCGCTGAATATTATTCACAAGAGACTCGAATACGAATCTCTAACATGAAAATTATTTCGACACGGATGACGCTCTATTTTCCCTGAACCACAGAAGAATTTTGAATAATATTTTATAAAAGAGATACAATTATTTTTTAAACAATATCAATTTTTTATCAAATAGAATATTCAAAAAGTAACGTAAATAATTCAATAACGATGATACTGTGAATTGACCCGAAACCAAAAGTCCTGTGAATCTTCCATTTCAATTCGACACAATTCCTAAAGAATTTCCGACTTTCCGTATAACAAAATCTTTCTCCAAGTTGATTTATTACCCCAAAAACCATGTTTCGAATATTGAAAGTCGTGTCAACCGAACACCCCTCTGCTCGACGATTTCTATTCTGTTTTTCGCGTTTGGATGTTCTCTGTTCTCCGACGAAGCTTGGGATGTGTTTCTTATGCCGGCCAAACGGCGCCTGAGGACCTACTTCCCGACGTCCAAGGATACTTTGACGATCAAACAAGAAACTCACGTGGACGTCTGACGCACTCCTCCAAAACATAGATTCTACCATTAAATTCGACGTATATTTTCAAAATACAAAGCTGTTTTCTCCTTTTTCTAGATATTACGTATTTCGTACTTTGTTCGACACAAAAATACGTACGACCTCAATACGTTTTCATCGCTAAGTCATTTTCTATTTCGAAAGCATATTCTGTAACATTTACTTGCGTTACTTGCGTCTTTTAACAAATCTGTGTCGTTTATTAAGCGCGTGTGCGTTTACACCTAGTGGCCAAAACTTTGGAACCGCTACGCGTTTCGTAAAACTCAAGAATTTGAAGAAATCTCAGCTTGATATTCTCTTGCTTTAAAAGACTCTTTCGAAGATTAAAAGTCCGTCGCGTTAAAGGAAACTGTTGTCGTACTTATACCATGGCACTGATTTCAAATTAATAACAAAATCAGCAAGAGGTTCAGCATAAATATGCGAGAAAGAGATTCCAAACTTCTAGATGATAAGGTAACGCGTGAGTACAGGCCTAGTCGATGTAATCCAGGGGATTTGATGATCCGGTTGAACAGGGGATTTCATTGCTGTCCGAACAGAACTTGACACGGGCACACACTTTCGGATAAACGCATGTTCGCTCGTCTCCCATCATCTCAAATTGCAATCAATAGATAGACGACGAGACGGCGCCGAAACGCGTCTTCATCCAACATGTTCAGAATACAAATAGAAGGTGTCCTAAAAGTTATGCGACAGGATCGCGCGAACTCCCAGGTCCTGTTGTTCGAACCGATGTCACTTTCGCCACCATACAATGTTAACGCGGATGTGTTTGCTCAACCACTCGAATGTTTGACTTTGCTACGCGCGGGTTGTTCGATGTTTTAAATTGATTCGAGGTATTCGACGGTGAAGCTTCGTGATAACGTCGGTCAGATTTTTATTTGACAATTTCTGCTTGATAAATTGAGCGAAATTTGTAACGGATATTTTGAACAAACATTTTTCAAACGATAATTACAGGAATATTAGCATTTATGAAAGTTTTATGAGACCCCTCGTTCTTTGTTCGATATCGAGAAGGGATATTATTTAAATAACGAAAGATTGATCTTTAATTTCCTGAATTTATAATATCCGGTGTTTGGGGAATAAAGATCGATGTATTTAGACATCTGTATTTAGATATAGAGAAAAGATATATTGAAATAAGAAAATAGCAATTTTCAAGTTTTTAAATTTACGATATCACGTTTACGGTAAAGACTAATTTTTGTGGTCAGATCGAACGCAGAAATATAATTGAAATAATAAGTTGTTTCGTATTTTTAGATTTAACGATCGTGAATTTGTCACGTTTTGAAATTTATAAATATACAAAAATCGCGGGAAGAAGATACGACGAGTACACTTTTGTAAATGTTTACTCAATATCGTCTTATGAACAAAAAGAGATATTTTAATATATCTTGCAAATTGAAGAGTAAAGAAATTTTTTGTCCAGAATAAGTAATATTAAATCGAACCTAGCCAGACACTAAATCTGTACGTTACTACTATCGACACTTTGACTAAAGATTTCTGATTGACTCCGCCTCACTGAGGCGGCTCTAAAGAAACTATTCGCAATTGCTCGAGATGTTATATCCAGCTGAATCTCTTTGTAAGAAATTTTACAGCATTTTCTCACTCTCCAACTATCTTCGGAAAACATCCCGTACTATACAAAGGGATATAATTTGTACTCTTAAAAAATTAGAAACCATCCACCGTCTAACGCATAATGCATCGATAATACCTCGTCTTTTTATGATAATAGCCTTCTCACGGTATTAAAACTCTTTGCTCGTTCGAACGGTAAACATAAAATGTTTAATAAAATCTCCTTGTAAGTACCTACACACACAAATTTCGTTGCTTTGCGTTATAGATAGTCATCAATCTTTTAATTAATAAACTCACGATATTTTCGCATAAAAATATCGTCGTAAAGGCTATGGCTTTAAATAAATCGTTTAGAAATCATTAGTCGTTAATTTCGTCACTTTTTTTCCAAAGATAGTTATAGATCTATTATTTCATAAACACGTGTCTCTATACAGATATTATTAAAGGCGTTATGATTTTAGATAAATGTTGTGAAACATTTCCATGAAGCATCGATCGATGTAATTTGAATGAAAGGTTTTCTTATTCGCAAGAGAAAATTCATTTTTTTTTTTTTTTTATATATCGTACGGACAGTTTCGTAATAGCCAACGATGTTTCAAAGTATTCGCATTTCCACCGTGAAATTAACACTGATATAATTCCAGTGTCGTTGTGGAAAATTTATTGTCGGCCTTTATGAATTCATTTTGCGACGACGCGGATTCTCAAGCGGATAACAAAATGCGAGCGACGCGGTGTAATATCTCGGAGGCTTTTAAATTTGTGTGAACGGCGCGAGAACACTAGCCGTAATTTTCGTCGTCGTAACGACCGGTAGGCTCTCTGTATTTCTCGCCTCTTTAATTACTTCGATAAACAGTTGTCCCCTCGTGTAAAACACGATCGAATAGGGTAACAGAGAGGAGCAGGAGGAGGAGGAGGATTAATGAGAGTAGGAGGTGATTTAAATACCCTCCACCGGGTTTCTTTTGTACTATCGTGGAGGAATGTTTTGTTAAAAAAAAGATAGGGGAATATCAAAGAATATTTCCACGGTTTCGCGATACGATAGACGAACTTTGTTAACGACATGTTTAATTAGAGGCGCGTTTATTTAGAAAATAACAATGACGAGCGCATAAGTAGAAAATGAAAGGATAAATTCGAAAATTCAATTAATCGTACGATGCAAAGTTTTATTTCTGCTTTTTCTTGGAAAAAATATTTCCTCGCTTTCGCGATACGATAGACGAACTTTGTTAACGACATGTTTAATTAGAGGTGCGTTTATTTAGAAAATTACAATGACGAGCGCATAAGTAGAAAATGAAAGGATAAATTCGAAAATTCAATTAATCGTACGATGCAAAGTTTTATTTCTGTTTTTTCTTGGAAAAAGATATATTTAGGATATATGTATTAGTTATACGCTACGTTATGAAATACAGATATGTTAACAAATATTACGTCATATGTATATTTAAGAGATAGCGAAAAGGACAATTTGCTAAAGTATATACTACGTAATCGAGACTACTACAAAAGCAAACATTTTCCTACCAGCAATTTCGATCAATTTCACTCTACGAGAGAACATTGCCAACCCTATCTAACTTTCACGTTGCAAACTTTCTTCGATTCTTTGCTGCCCTAAGCCATTAAATACCAATGTGGTATTAATGGAATTTTTTATTTGCAACTTTTATCAATTTAATTCGCGTTGTTCAATTCCGGTTTTAACCATTGTAATCACGGAAGAAACTTTTAAACATTCGTTTAATATCTTTTCTCGTTATTTCCTCATTTATCTGAATCTAACAATTTTATGAAATTATCAATCGAAGTACTTATAGTACTACAGTACTTGATACAACACCAAATTACTTTATTAGGTTGTCCGAAAAGTTTCTTTCGTTTTATAAGGTGATAATAGATGAACAACAATTTCTATTTTATATCATTTTATTGAATTCTGTGTGATCCATTTCGTTCTATTTCTATTACTATATTCGTGCATAATTCAATAAACTAATATAAAACAAAAAACATTGTGCGTCTATTATTTCCTCATAAAACGAAAGAAACATTTCGAACAATCTAATATTTACGTTTTCCAATACCGACGCGTTTATACAACTTTTACGCATTATTTCACTGTCTGGCTCTTAATAGACTAATTCTCCTTGTATCCAATCACTATACGCATAACAACGTACATCGATTACGTATCGATCTTTTAACGTAAAGACATTACATGTTACATACAATGGTCAATCCTGCGCTGGCCATCGAAAGGAATTCTATTTGACTTCAATCCTCCTTTCGCCTGATCAAATGCAGACAAAAAGAAATAAATCGTACCTTCCTATATATATATTCCAATAATCCTTCTCTGCCAAAGCTACCTATCCAAATTTCAAATTCTGCTAACGTCGCTAGCCATAGCAAATAAAATGAATAAAATAAAAATGAAAAATATTTTCAATCCTCGGGGTCGTCGTGGAGGCAAAAGCACCTGGCCTCGGTCCTTCCAAGCTCGGGAAATTAATGAAAAATATTTTCAACCCTCCACGTCATCGTGGATACAAAGCACCTCGCCACGATCGTCGTCCTAGCTAGGTAGGACGGGAGGTGAATGGGCACGAAGACAAAGGCGGGCCACTCGAGGACGCAGGAACGCGGAAGCGGGCGCAGCCGCAGCCGCGGGTAAGTTGAGCGCGATGAGCGCCGACGCCGGCGAGGGCGACGCTGTGAACGCTGTGGCGACGCGGGGATGTCAGTAGAGATGCCGCGTCCGCCAGCAGCGCGTATCGACGACGGTGTCAGTTGGCCCGACGGGGTAGCATCGGGGTGGTTCTAGGCGAAAGTACGGCGAGGGGCGCGTCAGGACGCGGCTGACGCTCACGCGACCGACCGAGCGTCCTGCGACTTCCGCTTCGACCGATTCGAACCCATTTTCACCGAGTTCTTCTTCTATTTCATCCAATTTGTCCATCGAATCGACACATTTACTCGTTCGATTGTTTCGAAGAATTTTGTTCATCGAGAAAAAAAATTAAGGATCAAGAAGAAGCGAGTGAGATGAGAAACCAGAATGCCAGGAACGATGTGGTGGAAGAATTCAGAGATAAAAAGAAAGAAACGTACGATAAGTAGACGCCGTTCGGCGACGATCACTCTACGCGTCCTTTCTTTCTATCCCCCGAACGCGATCGATTTTATTCCTCGCCTTGGGATGAACGATTCTTCGTGCACGAGCGACTGATGGCTAACCTTTGAGCGCGGCTAACAGCAAGGTAAACATCGTTACTGTGGGCGGCGATTTTTTAAACGCTTCAAAAGTGCCACTCTTCTTGTTGTTCCTAGCTTCTGATTAAACAGACTCGGTTAAGGGCGATAGAAAATGGTTTTAGCCTCGTTTCGCTGATCGAGGTGGCTGATCGTGATCGATCGGTTGATCCGTTGATTATTTGCTACGTGGACTGCTTGGCGGAGTAGTCGGGTGTACGTATAGCCGGAAACTGCTATAACTCGCGAAGTTAAAAGGCGGGAACGACGATGCTGGAAAGCAGCCGCGAGCGTAGAAATCATCGGCGAATCGAGAAACGTGTGTTCGGTCGCGGTTTACCGTAATTAGGAGGATTCCGTAGCTTTCTGCCGGGAGTTCGGTGAAGTAGCGAGCACTCTTTGAATTTTTGATCTGCGTACTCGTTGGAGACGGAAGATTCTCTCGGAGAATGGCAGTTTCTGTTTCCTTCGGAAATGTATATTTCGAGAGTCGTATTCTTCTAGAAATACGAAAGAAAAATTCTGTTTTTGATCGTTACGATCTAGTATCGATTATCGAATCACGTTTCCTCGTCGAAGCAAATAATTAAATTCTTGCAGCGCAAAGACCAGCATCGGGAAAATAAGGAAGATCGAGGAGCACTCGTGAAATGGGAATATTCCAACTTTGATCGAAGAACACGTTCGAAAGTATCCTGGCTCGATTGTCTCAACGATGAATCGAGAAAACGGGGAAGTACGTTTAAACTTCTAATTAAACTTCTAATTTCAAGAAATACTTGGCAGAACGAGCATTCGAATTTCGTTCCTTTTAAACGTCCCTCTCTTAACTCTTCTTTGCTTTGTTTTCCCTCTAAATTCTCAATAATTTTATTACTTTGAACAAGGTTATTAATTTTTACAACGTTAAATTGTTTATTTTGTCATTATTTAAAAACGAAAAAGAAAAATGAAAAATTGACGAGGAATTTATGCGAAATTAATAGATAATATTTAATTCACGTTCAGAAGGTTTTAGAAATAATTGTCTGAATGATAATGTCTGTGTAGCAGCGACCAGTCTCACAAACGCTTTGCGGAGTTTTGCAAAAAGAACCAAGTTGCAAATGTTTCTTTCTGTCCGTGTTAATATACGGATGCCTTGCCGCAGTGACGTGGTGTAGATGCGCGAATGTCACCAAGGTACGTCACTTCCTCTGCATTACGGAAATCCAATCCGAGCATTGTACTACGAAAACTTAACAATTCGATTCACTTGACCGTTCGTAAATTAAGAAAAGAAGGGACTTTGAGTGGTAATTGTTCGTAGGTGATAATCAATTTCTCGAGGTACCCAATTAAAAGCACGAGACACGTATCTCCCTGTGACGATAGCTACATATACGTTCTCGTAAGTATATAGGAAAATCAATTCGAAACACCCATATTTATCACAGAAAAATCGAATTTTTCAAATTAGTTTGTCATAATAAAATAAATTTAATCAACCCTAGAAAATTCGAAATCGAAACGTGGATTTTCATTTAAAATTCGTTAAAATTAATTCTTTCTCCTTGAAATAATTTGAACGAGCAACTTTTTGTAATCTGTTAACCAGCGAACATAGTAAATCTTCATTCGCAGAGATTAAAGTCCATCTGACTAAAATTAATTTGTCTTGATCAACTTTGAATTCCATGAATTTTTCTTAATCTTAACTTGGAATTTTTCAAAATCTTTATGTCCCAAGTTTCCCTAGCCAAACTTTGTCGGTATATTCCGTCTATATAAATACGTATAAACCAATAAATTGAATCTTTTATCGTTGTCAGTTTCGTATCGACAGAAACGGTGAACATTTTGGAATGGAATACGACTAACCAAGAATCTTATTCGACGTAAACTTATTATTCGCGTTACAATATAATAACCGCTGTGTATTTCACATTTTTTCTTATAACTGTTTATACATTTTTCTTATAACAATCTATATTTATATAACGTTCTATAAAGTTAAAGTTTGGCCATTAAACTCTGCAGCATCTTTTACGGACTTTTTATTAAAAGTTAACTTGACGAATTAAAATCCAGAAAGTGTCGTAATGTATCGTAAAGAGAGGGGAAGACAACAGGATGAGAATTTACGCGAAATATTTCATTCTATTGCAGATGGCATTCATAGGGATGTTGTATTTCGTCTATTTGGTTGAGTGTTATCATTCGCCGATCAGGATCGATCTGTTACACGCGGAGAGCCAGGATAGCGTGTTGTTGAAGATCTTGCAGCTAAAGTCGGCACAACCGACCATCTGGTGGAAAGCTGTCTCGTACCATTACGTGCGACGTAAACGTCAAGTTACCCGGTACAGAAACGGAGACAATTACACGACGACGCAGGTAACGCATAACGCGCAACGTGCAACGCATATCTCGTGATCCAGACAAAAGGAAGTCGCGGGATGGTAAATCGTTGATACGCTTCGCGCGAGCCTCGCCGAACCTTGTTGCGAGGACAGATGGACCATTCGCTCTTTCGCCTACTTTCTTTACTAAAATTCTTGCTTAATATTTATTTCATCTGATATTACTAGTAACTTTATACGATATCAACTCTACGCTCATTACGAATTCAGAATTTAAGGTGCAAAGAATTTCTTACGAATCGGCCGCTACGACACTTGAGCTGGTTCGGATAATAATTCGACGAAAAAATGTTTCAAGCGAAAATTCATTGACATCAAAGGAGTGACTCGGCGATCTATACTTTTGCCCAATGGCCCATCTATCCCCGATTTATCCCTCTTTCTGACGCTGTTCGTCTTCCAGGTCTACTACGAAAGGATAAACACCCACGCCGCCACATCTTTCTACTATTACGACTACTGTGGCGTAAAGGACATCAGCAAAGAGTTGATCCTGAATCCAAAAGTGCCGATCACGAAGATCAATCTCAGCAAAGGATTCGCCTTTTCGAACATGAGATCGGCGACAGAATTTGAAGAGGCTAGGTCGAGATTCTTCGCGGAACAAGTATTGGATAAATTGGAATGAACCGATTGGATCGTGGATTTTTGTTTTTATTTTCATTTATGCGAAATTTGAAATTTCCAAAGTTGAGTCCAGGGTATGGTACTTGAGTTTTACACCAAATGAAACGGATCTTTATCCAATTTCTATTTCTCTAATTAAGTCTATGGAAGACAAATTTGCGTAGGAATCCACGGTCCATGAATGATTCTCTTGATTGACAATGATCCAGTGAACGCGTGCAATTCAACGAATTAAGATGTCATATCGTTCGAAGGAACTGAGAGACGATTACATGGAGATGAAAGAAGGTCTAGATCTCGGATATAATTCAAACCCCATGACGCTGGTGGCTGTTCTTGGCAACCCTTGGTTCACTAATCGCTACGTCTACTGGTGTTTGAGTGCTCTATTGCTCAGCTGGCCTTTGAGAGTGATCATAGAGTACAAATCGCAGTATGCTGACTATCAGGTGAAAAGCTACTCCATCAACTACTACCTATAGTCGTAGTTCGTCCGATCCGAATCTAATTTAAATCCCAAATAAAAGTGACATTATCTTGAATAATATGAACAAGTCGAGGAACAAAAATGGCATTACAATTCTCAGATCACCAAGCTCTTCGGAATCAACTACGACACGCCAAGCGGAAGCGAGCCGATACACGCATCCATGAGCCAACAAACTATCAACCAGCCCGGCTCGTACATGCTGGCACCGAGTTACAGCGAAGCGCTTCTCATGGACCCAGCACCGGCCCAACGACCAGCCGAGTCCCAAGACGCAAGTAGAATGGAAATGGTACCGAGTTATTCGGAAGCGTTACTCTATCAGCGAGCAGAGCAAGGCTGCATAGCAACACAGGAAGCGAACGAGGATTCGAACCGTCGAGTAACGTCGCGCGAATGTACCTGTCCCTGCCACGCCGTCTCCTCTACCTTTGAAATAAACGCGCAGGAAGAAGGATCCAGACAAGACGAAGAATACGATCAATCGATGGATCAGGCCAGACAGCCATTGATAGAAACCACGATCGAAGTACACCCTTCGAATTGCACTTTGGTCAGCGAAACGGAGACCGGGAAGTGTGGAAGCTGCGGGAAATTCTTGGTCGAGGCACAGCTAGAGAGCTTAGAGATGTCGAGAGGCGAGTGTAACGTAGAAAATCCTGAGACAAGTTCGATGACGGGGTTGCAGAACGTTAGAAGAGGGCCGAGGATTAGTATGATGCCTCGAGACATGTCTGAACCGAATCTTAGGTCCAGATCGGAATTGATGGAAATTGACACGAGGTTCCTTAAATTGAACGGGCAAAGCTTGAGGAACATTTTAGAGAACGAGCAGGAAGAAGAATTTGGTATCGAGGATAGAGTGGAAGAGATTAGCGAAGATAAGATGAACGAGCCAGAAAGAGGAAGAAACTTCAGGTTATCCCTTTGTTTCCTCGATAAAGCCAATTCCAGGTCTACAGCGGCTGTGGACGCGAGTAGAGGCGCGATACCGAAAAGGATAGCCAACAGAAGCAGGGTAATCGCGAATCCCATGTCGAACGAGACTTGCGGACTGCCCAATTCGACAACGTATTTTTGTCTCAAGTCGATTCTTAAACAGAATAAACGGAGATACACTCTGATTACCGCAAGGGAGCTTCAGGATTTCTCGGACAGGGAGGATGACGATGTGATCAGACGTTTGGAGAATCGATCGTCGTATCACGAGGGCTGTATTCCGGGTTCTGCTTCGAAGAACAGTACCGAGGAAAAATTTGATCTGTTCTCAAGATCGAGAGAAAGCTTGGATGCAGCCTCTGGAAGGACGAAGAAACACTTATTGGAGAATATATCCACGAAGAAGAATGAAGATGGATCGAAACGTGAAAACAACAGGTAAAGTTTTGATTAAGAAATTTGTTTAAAATCGCAAAGAAAATTGCTTAACGGTTTAGTACTAAGGCTTTATTTATAATTTATCTGGTTAAACCAAACCTGGTTAAACAAAGCGAGCTAACGAAGCAAAGCTCAAAGAATCCTTCCACGAATTAAAATTTTCTCCCCACAGAACTCTCATCTTTGCGAGTCCAATACAAGAAGTTTGTCCTGGCGATCCTTTCGGAGGAAAAGACGTAGTTCGAACGCGACAAGAAGTAGATTCCACCTCGCCAGACGAGTCACCAAACCACACAGTTCTCAGCCAACTCGGACGATCTCTCACCTGTGACCGGAAATCAGCTCGACGTCGATTCCAAGAGTCTCGTAGACAACGTTACTCGGACAGCTCTCATCCTTCTTCCTTTTCTTGTCCACTTGATCGTCAACATCCCTATCCATACGCTTTCTCTGCGTCCACAGACGCCGTAGACACCAAAGAATTCGACAAGAACGTTCAACAAACCTCAGCTCGCGTTTACCAACACGCAACGTCTTTTCCACCTTACGAAGGATCGATTTCCGGTCACAGCGACAAATTTACCGATCAGCAACCTACGATACACAGAATTTCTCCGATGAACGTTCCTAGGTCATCGAACAAGGCAGAATTGACCCGTTCATTGACCGAAAGACGAACGAAAACGGTTCGAAACAACGCGAATTTTCGACGAAGCTTTACCGGAAGAGTAGAGGATTACAGAACGGAGAACAACAAATGGGCGAATCTGAATATGGAGACGTCGTTATAACGAAGGGACACGAGATGATAACTATAAATATCCGTCCTGCCACTTTTCAACATCCTGTATATACAGCGTAAATGCGATTTAATCGGCCCCGCCTTTGCTTCGAGCCGGAAGTTGCTCTCGACTAGGAAGAAACTGATCTTTTGGTCGAACTTTGTTTTCCAATGATACCGAGTTTTGTGAACTTCCTTTGCAACATATAATACTTTTTGATCAGTCGAATCCAAAAGTATCTTGCTCTCAAGGAGCGGAGATGGTTATTTTAAATTCGTTGTGTATATTCCAAGGTTACATAAGAAAATTCATGCATATTTTTTTCTTACATTCGCTCACGAAAATATTTGAACACTTGGCACAAAAATTTTCATACCAAAAAGCTTTTCTTATCAAAGGAACCATAAAATATCGTAATGAGACGCAATTCGTAAAAAATTATTCGTTATACGTTATAAAAAAGGTCACGAATTCGGTGTGTGCCCCAAAAACAAAGTTCAGCCGACTGTTTTGTTTTGAAATTCGAACGTGAAACGCTGTCGACCTTGCCAATAGGGGTTGTACCATGGACTGGAAAGAAAATTCTCTGTTTCTTAGTGGGATGTACCTTGCTAATGGTCGTGAGTGCGATTTATAATTGATCCAGCGTCAATTATGCGTGCAGTTTTTGCGCGAGCTTCGTGAGATGAGCTCCTCGAAGAACTCTACGAGATCTTTCAATACAAAATTCAGGGTTAGGAAATTTGAAAATGAGAGCTATTTGTATACAGGCGTTTTTATCCTGTTGTGTTAAGTAAGATAGCATGTTTATGGTTATGTCCGTGGGGTTTCAATTACATTTCGATCGTATTGCTCCACAATTCTCCTCGATAAAGTATTTCGATTTTCGGCTAGTAGGATGAGATTGAACTAATCCCTCGTTATACTAAATATATAGAGCATTTTATATAAAGTAAATTAATAGAAATTAATAGATCAATTACAAAACATTAGGCTAAATTGTTCGCAAATTATTTTGATTCTTAATGAATCGTATTTAAAATATATCATAACCAGTATTAAGGGTGTATAAAGCAAGTATTAAATTTTCAGATCAAATAGTAAAAATTAAAAAGGAGAAAAAATATAATTTAAGAGACATGAATTGAAAAATCACTAATGAAAGTCTGAAAAATAATAATTGTGGCCAAAATATAGATAAATAAAAATTCATTGGCATAAAAATGTAAAGAAAATAAGAAGAATGTATATATTATGAGGGTTGGTTTATTCTTATTCTAACTTCAAAGTACCTCCCTCTATGTTCTTCAGATACATAGAGTATGGAAACCATACCGTGAGGTTAATTCGTACGAACTTACTGTTCGTAAAAAAATGTTCGCTCAAACATAAGCAAGGAAAAACACGTAGATTTTACAAACAAGAAGATATTGAAGCAAAGTAAGAAATATAAGAAATCGAAATAATAATCGAATAAATCGAAAAGGAAAAATCCGTGCCGAAAAACGATTGAAAGTCTTCGCTTCTCCGTGCACATAGAATTACGAAAAAAGTACGTAAGTATATATATATATATATTGTATATATATATACTGTATGTATATTGTATATATATATACAATATACATACACACATATATATTTTTGTCTACATGTTTGCTCGCTGCAGCAGAGAAGAAAGAAGCTATTCGTAATTCCGATCATTTTTACCGGTCTCTCGAAATTTTGACCGAGAACTTTGTATTTATTAGATATACATATATACATATACTATTATTATCGTAATATTATCGCGAGGAAACAAAACGCACCGTTAATGCTTTTAGGAGGATATTTTTCATATACGAATAATGTGTATTGATGCCAATTGCTGATCGTGATAATCATTGATAGAAGTCACTATATTAAAACAAAATAATCATGATATGATTAAGGGTCTAAAATTTTTCTTCCATTTTGGATTCTCTCTAAATGAACTAACAAGTTGACGGTGTATTCTTGAAAAATATTTGATTATTATATTCTATATCTTTTACATAGTACATAGATAATATTGTTTAATATTCATTTGATGCATATGAGGCTAGTCAACGAAAGAATTAATAACCTTAATTATAGCATGATTATTTTTATCTAGAATAAATTAAACACACAAGATTCTGGTATCTGTAATATATACATGTGTTTGTACGTGTAATTTTACACGATGATTCGCCTTTAACGAAAAGCAAGATGAACTAATTCTAAGTGCTACTTATCAACCTATTCGATTTTAATATATCTATTGATAGAAAAAGGATAACTAAATCTTTAATCGAAATTTGAATTCATTCAAAAATAACAAAAAATTTGGATGAAATACTACATGATCGTATAAATCTTTTTTCTTGTGTAATACTCAATTTTGACATTTATTTTACAAAAAAACGTATATTCGAATGGGTTGAAATTCGTTAGATGCATCGTAGGAATATGTGAAATTCGAAAATTCGAATACCGGTTAGCTGTTGAGTTTGTACTTACGATTTCCGCATTGTAATTACGGGAACACCGATGAAATTCAGCTAACGAAATCTTTCACAAAACCACCAAAATTTTCAAAATATCCCGATATTTATTCGATTTTCGACGCTACCGGATCACACGACGTACACACGTTCGCATTTCGAACTACCAAATCACTGAGAATCACAATTACGATGCGAGAATCGCAAGAATATCGCGAGAATCGCAATCGTGTCTCGCCTGTCATTTTAGCGCGAAATTCAAACGAACAAAAGCGTAGTTGAACCGCTATATAGACGTAGGCTTATTGCAACTTGTTGAATGACGATCGACGAAGCATGTGATAACGAAATTCGATACTCACGATGTATGTATATATAAATGTTAAGCATCTTAGGATAACGCGTGTAACTACTTTTTAAGTTTAAAACGAACAGCGTATGACGAATTTTTTGCTCTGCGTACGATAGAACGTTCGATAAACATGTCTGACCAACTAACTACAAAGAGGCACTTTCCGTTGCAGCGGATATCATGACTCGAGTACATAATGCAGAAACTAAACGCAAAATATTTAAAAATACAGTTACATCGTGTTGGAATTTGATATGATATAATTAAAATATAAATAGAATAATTAATTAACATGAGAATTAAATTACATCGTAATAGTTGTAGAAAAATAATTTTATTAAATAGGATGCACATTGACTAACATCAGAATTAAACGTTAAAATTTGAAAGTGTCTCTTCCAACGAAATATTCGAGCCTTCAACGTTTGAGAATTCAACGTTCATCGATTCATAAGTTTATAGTGGCAGATATCTAGGCTTTAAGATGTAATCGACGATTTTGAAAATTAATTATCCAAGTTTGAATAATCGAATGGTGTTTATCCTTAAACGTGAATTGAACATTGCGTTGTTACGAATCAACGATCCATCAAAGCATTTCGATTAAAAATGAATATTACGAAAATTTGGCTATAGCAAAAAAGAAATTGTACGCCAAGAAGGCTTTCGCGGATTATTGCTTAATGGTCACACGATTTGAAACCGTGGTATTGGAATACTCATTGCCATGCAATGTTTAAGAACATAAACGTACCCATGCCGTCTCAAAAAAGTGCTCTTCTAAATAAAAAATTGTTAATATGCGGCGAATTCTGTCCATTATTGCGCGATAATTGGATAATGCGTTTACATGCGTTATGTACACGCATATTCGTTTGCGTAAAAAAGCCTGTAATTATATACTGCTGCATATGTAACTATTATGATTATTATTAACGACGATATACAAATCATTCTTGTAAAAATAAAAAAAAAAAAAAAAACAAGGAAACGATATGGTATAGTATAATAAACGTTGACACAAAAAAAGGAACTTGTTTCCTCGAAATATTTGCTACTTTTGATTAATCTTTTACACGCATATAAAAACCATTATGAGGAAAAAGTGAAATAACGAAATGGTTTGATTTCAATGTATTTTTCTAAAACGTGGGATAGTATTAATAAAAGTATAAGTACAGACAGAGATAATAACAAAGATGGACTAAAATTTTTATCATAAACAAACATTGAAAACAATTAGCACGCATAAAATGACCGATATATTACTGACATATTAAACAATCGAATGTGACAATAATATATCGCACTGCTAAACAATTATTCGCGATACATGGTTTGCTGTTATTACCGACGTTTATACACTTTACTTTTTCGTTTTGCTTTGTTTTTTATAAACATCCATGAGAAAGGGAAAGATAGGAACCTTTCTTTTTTTACTTGTGCCCATTTTGCTTACCATATTAAACAATAAAGTGTCTTTACATAACCATAATAAATATATATTTGTGTTTTTTCTTGCAAACACTTGGTGTGAACAGAAATAACACAGAAATAACACAGAAATAACACAGAAATAACAATCTTGATTTAGTTAGACTAGCAATATTGGCAAATAATCGCATCAGCCTAGCTCTCAACGATTGTACGATTGGTGAACTCACGATATCCTTTTCTTTTTTAATAAAGCTAATTTTTCACACAATTTTGTGTGTAGTAGACTCGGTAATAAAGCGTCTTACTTCGCCAAAGTGAATATGTATTATCGAATTTAAGAAGATACACACCCTGTAATTGGAATAAGTAAGATAACATTTACAAATATTAGATTTTTTCACAGACATATTTTCATTTACCTGTCCTGGGTATTTATGACTTCCTGCATAGACTTCTTGTTGTGAATTTCTCCTGTACATCTGCAAAAACAATTAGCATAAAAATACTAGAACCATGAAAATTATTTTATTTCTATTTCTGAAGTTAAAAGGTAAACTGATATATTTACAGGTATTATCTCGCTTGTAGGTGGTGGCAATGGTTTGTAATCAGACTGAATTATATCATTTGTTACTCCACTTTCTAAATCATCTCTTGCTTCATATTCATCATCCTCTTCCTCCTCCTCTTCAGACTCAGTAATATGTACTGATACTTGATTTGTTTCTGATTTTGTCCATTCAAAAAATAGTCCAAAACCAATATCATAGCCATCCGTTGCAAATTCCCAAAATAAACACAAGCCATCATTGTTCGCCGGCACCCTAACTGTTACTATTTCTCCATGACCAACTTTAATAACTGCATCACCATCTTCTCTCCTAATTAGTTCCTTAAAGGCATCTACACCCTGTTTAGTCCACATTTCTGCTGGAGCTATAGATGGGTAATCATCCGGCGATTCATCAGAATCTTCTCTGTTCAATGCGGCTGTTTCATTTGTTTCTTTTGACTCTTCCTTCTCAGGATTTTCTATTGTGGCAGTGTTTATTTCTGGAATTTGATCTTCTATGACTAATTGGTTTTGATGTAATTGTTGCATGTACTGATGATAATGTTGTTCTTGCAACTGTCTTATTAGTACTCCTTGTTGCTCTGGATTGCCAGGATATTGTTGCTCCGCATACATTTTGAATTGGTAAAATGTTTGTTGATTTAAGGCATCTTGAATTTGTCTCCTCTGTATTTCTTCCTTTAATCTAGCTTCCTCCTCTTTCTTTCTTTGTTCATCTAATTCTTTTAACCTCCTTTCTTCTTCTACTTTTCTTGCTTCCTCCTCCCTTTTCAACCTTAACTTCTCTTCGATGTCCCTTCTCTGTGCTTCTACAACTGTTCTAAACAGGGGACATAGCTTGTCTAACAAAACTATAAATCCTTCCATCGCCTGTTCCTTGGATATATCTCCTAGATTTTGCCATGCTAAGCGTCTGTCCTTCCCAATTACATCCAACACACCCAAAGGTGGTGCATTCTCTGTAGTACACTTGCCATGCGTTACTTGCTGGGTAAAAGCCACTAGCTTTAATTTGTCCTCATAAGACAAATGAACAGCTTTGCCTTCCTTTTCTACAATTTTTACACAATTTGTATAATTGACATGTTGAGATCGAAGGAAGGTAACCTTATCTATACATTAAACTACTGATGAAAAGGAAACATAAGTCTACAAATACAACAGTAGACTATATACATATATATCCATCAACAGTGAAGTTCTCATGAAATTTTATACTTCAAACTTCAGACGTGTTGGAAATATATAACATAACAATGTAACAGCACGTATCCGGACAGACATATGGTTTTTCTGACATAACTCAAAGAAGCGAATAGCGATACTATTTTAATAAACTGACAATATAATTGACTCACCTTTGTAAAAATTGACTGCGATTTTGTACAGTTCCTTAGTTTCGAAACCCCATAGACAAGACTCCCACCTCTCTCCACTATTCTTGTCATTTTTGTTCTTCGCCAAGTCCTCCGCGGGTATCGCCAGTTTCTCGATTTTCTTCTCTACCGAGGTAATGTCACTGTCATCGGTGTCCGCCATTTGCAGTTGCATTGACACGTCAAATATTGTTAGATGCACCCTAACCTTCTATTTTTTTGCAATATGAAGCATTTCAAAAATCTTTATAAAGATCACGCAACTAGAAAGCTATTGCACTTGTAGATACGTATCAGCATACGTTACATTTACAATAACGTTTGTATACGTATAATTTGGTATAATATTAATAGCCTAAACCCTTTCCTTTATTGGTCAATTGCAATATTGCAAGATGCACTACATTATACTGATTATGATATAGTATTCTCAAAGTCAAATCGACTGTTATAAATCGATTTCTACATAATTGGAGCAATTGCCAAAAGAAATGTGAGCAATTAAATGAATAAAACTGTTTAAAGGAATCATTTTCTAATTAAGCTATGTAATTTTTTTAGTATATAAAATTCGTACTTTAAAATGCGATTTTTCAATTTTCGCGGGTAATTCAAATTGTCTAAGGTGTACATCATGATCTCTTATATCTTCCTAATGCAGCTTCTAAAATAACAAAACATAAAAATATATAGCATAAAATGATATAAAATGATGACAGATAAGATACAAATAAGGAAGAAGAAGTTTTTACATTTCTGCTTTATAAAACCACATAACATGCATATGACACTTCCCTGTTTCTAACATTTAGAGAATAGAAAATACTTAATAGAAAAATGACAGCATGTACGTATCTAAACCGGGTACGTAAGTAAATTATAACAAGCTGAAGATTCGTTTTGTACGCGTAACAGAGTCGTGTAATTACTAAATAAAAGCGTACCTATCGCTGCCGGTTTAATAAACGAAGAATTCTATATAACCATCGTCTCCATTGTGTTTGACAATAAAAAAAAGTCTGAACATAATTTCCTTATTCTTCATATCGAATTGCGATTGTGTAAAGTGTAATCTTTTTTGAGGTCGGTATTTCAGAACACGTAAATACCATATCCTCACAATCTGTAATTCATTCAAAGCGACTTCGAAACCCACGATGATGCTGCTAGTTCTCTTTTCTGCCTCCAGATGTCTTCGTACTCGGGAGCAACACGTTCAGTCAGCGACCGAGTGTCGCGAGTGTAGCTCGTTAGTATTGTGACTGTGACTCGCTTATCTGAGCGTGCTGCTGAGCGTAATGTAGAGGCGCGGGAGAGGCAAAAGCGTACGGACGCTTTCGATTCCGTGGGAGATCTGGTCGGTGAGTGACGGACAGATGCGTGCGCGACGAAGTACGCTTCAGCGGCTTCGGTGTCTCGCTGATTTCGAGTAACGAAGTCGTTAAGAGCGCGTGCGGGCAGCAAATTGTGTGCCTCTTCTTTTCTTATTTTTTTTTTTTTCGACATGGTAGGGATATACCGTTATTCACGAACGTTTCTCCGTTTCGATGCCTCCCCTAAAGCTACATAAATCGACGGTATACCTGGTATACCCCGAACGCTAAGCCGAAGATCGATTAAAAGAGAAAAACCGGTTCATGGAAGTTTCCTCGTGGAGAGAGGACAACGCGGATAACGCAAGCTAAGAAGCTGTCCTGCGGAGCAAGGTTAGGTGAGTACACTTACCAATCCGGCACCGCTTTAGTCGCGTGGTACAAAGCGTTTCACGCGTTCCTCCCGCTGCATCGATTTTCGACCGCGTATTCCAGCCAGATTCTTACCCTGTCAGCCCGTAGTTGGACCGTTTTTACGGTTTGTTGTTCCCTGTCGCGCGTTTGGCTAGCTTATAGAGACGCTCGTGTATATCGTACTATGTATACACGGACAAAGGCGTAACCTATTTACATGTATACGGGGTGACCTAGCAATCGTCGTACGATCGACAACAGAATAACTCTACGTGAAAAAACAAGTGGAAAATGTAGAATACCATTTATCCATATGATGCTCCGTTTTCGAGGAAATGGAGTTTAGAAATCTGTCAAATTAAACTCGGCTGATTACCGTTTAGGTATGAACAAATAATCGACAGCAGATTATTCTACGTGTAAAAGGAAGTTAAAAACGTACGATAAAGTGTCTTCGTTGAAGGTCATATTGTCAGGAAAATAAAATTTCGACTTGTTTAGTTGGAAACTAATCTAGTAGGTACACACGCGTGATAAATTTTCATGAATTATTTTTTTCAAAAACAAAGTATTACACGAACAATTTTATTTGATATTCTTGACTTGTTTCTTTACATAGAATCGTTCTATCGGCAATCGTACTACGATTACTGAGACACCCTGTATTTACACGTACGGCCTCTGTACGCCGACACCTACGTGTGGCCATATCTTTGTGGGGCACAGGTGAATGGAAAGGACTATCCACGATGTATGTTATGTGCGAGAAGTTCTCGAGGAAGCGTGACGTG
This sequence comes from Bombus fervidus, assembly GCF_041682495.2. Taxonomy (NCBI): domain Eukaryota; kingdom Metazoa; phylum Arthropoda; class Insecta; order Hymenoptera; family Apidae; genus Bombus; species Bombus fervidus. Next base: position 15,497,927 of record NC_091521.1, read on the forward strand.
ACGCGGTTCAGTAGGACGCGATCACTTTGGAGGAGGAATTGATCGGGTCGCGTTCAGAGCAGCTGCCGCTACTGACACTCTAATAAATCTGCGGACCTTTAAAGGTTTAAAACTTGATACAAATCGATGTTTAAATGCATCGTGATTACCGCTCATTCTGCGAAGAGTCTCGCAGAGGACGCGAACTCCGTTTGCATACAGTACTCTGCATGCCAGTCTTAGACCGTTCACGATAGGAATCTTTTAATGACGATTAATTATGTTTTTAAAGAATGTCTTCGCATGATGTTATACAGAGATGAATATTACCTGTTTGCTGTTTCTTCTGACCTATAAATTTTTTAGAAGTACTTCAGAAAGTAGGCTTTTACATTAAGGACGTCGTGTATCATATAGTTTTGTTTCAAAGCCATTTTGCATTTCCAGTTTTGTTTAGTCATTGATATTTATATTTTATATTCGTTCATATCTTTCATTCATTTCCATTATATTCGTTCGTTTATATTTTTATATTTACATTTTATATTCATATCTATATATAACATTAATATTTTATATTCTTACCAACGCGAGATGCGATTAAAGTCAACCGCAAAGTGGTTGTTACACTCGCTGTATTCACTTATCTCGTCGTGTTTTTAAACCAAAGTTTCCGTTAATTTAATTAGGACAAAAACGGAAATACCAGTCACAATTACGATCTAATTCACATGGAACTTGTTTAGAAATTATTTTACGTACGAATTTTTCTTTTATCGTCTCACGGGTCGCGCGAGCTATATTTTTAATACTATACAACAGATATTATTTTAATATCTGTTATTCATGGAAATGTTAGCGAGAAACAGGCGAGCTTTAAAATTTGGAGCAATTTACAACGTGAAACGTTTCACGTGGAAAAAAGTCGACTAATGTTTTTCGAGCTACCGACAAAAGGGATCGCGGGGAAAAAAGGAATAAAAACGCATCAGAAACTCGTTACCAGCAGCCAGTCGGTGGTTTTTTTTTTTTTTTTTCGTTTTTCTGAAAACGATTCCATTGTGTTCCACGTCGAAACGAAAATCCAGCGAACGCGCATCCTTTGTTAATATTTACGTGGCATGTAATTACGCCAGATCGGCCGAATTTCATTTGGCTCGGATTAATATTACCACGCCTGCATCGAAATTAGAATTCTGCGCTCGAGTCGATCGTATTGATACAATCGCACCGATCTTATTCCCATTAATATCGCACAAGAAACAGAACATTGGGTTTTTACTAAGGCAGGAAAATTTTCAAAAATATTATATACAATGTCTTGAATTTACTTTCATGATTGTATACTTTCTATATTTTTGCGAAGCAAAGCTTCTTGGCATCGAATGTGGTTTTTGTAAAGGCTGTAAGAAATTTTCAAAATAAGAGATTTAGATTTGTCGCATTAAATTGCTCGAGAAATTAAAATCTGTCTTCGTAAAGATGGAAAGGTTTAAAAAATTTGTTTGCGTACCGTCTCATCTGACATCGTTCTAAAATTGAAAATCACGAACAAATGTTCAGAGCAACGAATCTAAAGCCTGTTTAACATTTTTCACGTTCGTACCACGTTAACATCTTCTCCTATTTTTTCATCATTATTTAATTAATGCGCTCATGACACGACACCAGGAAATGATGCTTAATTCGATTTAAACGCGACAGAATCTGGGTTAGTTCCAGATTAGAATTAGATTAAAATTAAGTTAAACCTCCACGGGGCAAACTGTCGCCGTATTTCCGGGAAATTTCATTCTACAAAGATAACCTTGTCGGCAAATCGTTTACACGTCTCTCAACAACGATGGTATCGAAATTAACATTTTTATCGTATTCCTTTTTGATCTCCAACTAGACGATCTGTATGTATGACGATTCGAAGCAGTTGGTAGCGTTTGTGCATTGTCGACCTAGAAATTTTTTGGCACGGTAAAATTCGGACATCTACTTTGCTACCGCACCAAATTTGAGGACACGAAACGCAACTTAAAAATATCCAACAATACGCGATCACTTCTAACCGACAGACTACAAGATGAAAAGACTAAGTTGCCTAAAAGAGATAGATATATGTGCATATACAAATTGTATTAATTTGTTAACTATCTTAGAGCGATCTAAATGTTTTCTAATTAACAGCACAAACTATGGTTACCAAATTGAGCACGTAAATATCATTTAAATATTTATACACGTAAGGAATACGTGTGATTGTACTAATACCCTAATCACTAATACCCTACCAGAAGATGTGACGATAGACAATAAATAAAAAAAAAAAAAAAATTGCAAGAACTAGAATCGAGTAGGATGTAGCTTCTGTAGATAGAAACAAAGATTTTGAATTAGGCTTGTTATCGTACTATTTACTATCAGGACTTTGGTACGTTAAGCTTTCGTGATTTTCTTCCGAAGAGATCGAAGAGATGAAGAGCAAACGGTGAAACGTAGTACCATAAGTTTCACGTTTTAAACGCAGTCATACGTAGTGCAATTATTAATATTCGTTTCCTGTGAATAATTGGAATTATCTTCTGCGTCTGATACCAGAAATACAGGAATTCTCGAAGATAAAGAGACAATTATTTCCCAACTCGTTCGTTCCGAATTCTTCTTCATCTTACCACTCCGTTCGAAGGTCGATACAACGCGACTGATAGAAAACAGACTTTGTCCTATTCCGCGTATAATTGTTAAAACTACCTGATCTGTCAAGTTTTACAACAAGAAACACCATGACAAGATTTTATTTATTTAAACCATTGTTTATACCAACATCTAACGAGGAGCATTATCAACGTCGTATAATTAATTTCTCGATGTAACGAATCGGAATTAAATTCTGCAATTTGCGAGCTTTCAATCGGCGCATCTGCAGCTCAGAACGTATTTTATAGCGAGGACTTCAAGTTTTACAGGCCAAGCACCAGAAGACGGTACAGTCTGTTTAATCGAGTTTGAGCCTGCTGGCCAGTCACCTTCCAATTTCAATTACGAAGCGACGCGGCAAAGTCAATTCCCTTTAACAAAATCTTCCTACGAATGCAAGCAACGCGCAGTTTCTACGTTTCTTATCTGTCGACGAAAACAAGAAACGTTGCAGAACTTTTTATCTAAAAGCTAGGCTCTGAAATATGGCAACACCAATCCGGCGATCGTAGACGAATGCCGGTTACGTTTTCGTCATTTTTTGAGCGAACATGTTTAGAATAACAGGTTTCTTAGATAGAGGTCGACTCTCTGTTCTGTAACTCGCTGTATGGTAGGCATCGTATCAGTAGTCGAAGAATGAAGCTGAGTCGAAGTCCTTTCACATTGTTTGAAATATACACGAAGAGGGTGGATCGGGGAACTAGGCCAGGCTCGAGTTCCTTTCTCGATGAATACGAAGGAAATTCGCAAGAAGGAAAATAGTATAGCTTCTTATGATTGTATCGTTCGTCGAGAGATGAGTTCTCGTTGGGCATCTTGAAGAGATCTCGGGAGAATAGAACCCTGCGGATCAATAAAATTTTCAGTGGAAATTTATAATTTTTGTTTCATCTGCAATTTTACGTAATTAAAATGTACCTTATACAAAATAATCCAACTTATAATCTTCTTTTTTCTTTCTTCCTTTTTTCTTTTTTTTTTTTTTTTTTTTTTTTTTTTAGGTGCTACTTTATCGAATATTCCTAATTGTATACTTACAATTATTTGCGTTTATCTTATGGCAATACTTTAACACAATGCGCGGATGTCGACGTATTTTTCGATACATTTATTATAATTGCTAAAGTAAATGTTAATGTTGTATCGGTATAAAATCAACTGTTAATACTTGCATATAGGTGGATCCAAAGGATGTTTTCTTCCGAGGCTTCTGGGTAAACCAGAGTAACAACTTTTTGCAAGTTGGTTCTCGTGGCCTTTTATACCGTGTTCACGCGCTTTGCAATATCTTTTAATTTCCTGTTGGAATTTTTTCCTTATGTTATCTGTTATCTGTTCCTGTTTCTTACATATCACGGTGCATTTAATATACTTCTTGGAATAAACGATCGTAGTAGATTCTCTGTTTTCTTTACTTAAGAATATTTGACAGCCATGCTCCAGATTTGAATTCAATATGTCCATATGGATTTGGCGATGGTCTTGTAGATTCGCAGTTTACCGTTTGTATTCAGTTTGGAGTTGCTGGTTATGAAACAGTTCATAATTTCCCTGTTAGTTTTTATTTGTTTCATTTTCTCTCGCGTGTGTGTTTTCCAGATTAGTTTGTTGTCCAAACGAAGAGCAAAATATTTGAGGAAATTTGTTTGTTGGATTTCTGACTTACGAAAGTTGACCCTTTTTTCTTTTCTTTCTTCAACGTAAAAGTCACGTGTGAGCATTTCGTTGAGTTCATTGTAATTTCGTTATCCTCCGTTCAGTCTTCTAATCTATGACCTAATTTCTAATTTCGTAATTTGATTTATAATTAAAAAATCTGTAAAAAAAAAAAAAAATGGTGTTCTTCCTTAAGTTTCTTTCGTTTCGAAAAATAAACCAGCGTCTGGCTGCTTTTGAGCGATGATATAAGTATACACCTGTTAATAGAATTTCCATATCTCGGAAATTAATGCTTGTAGAATTGTCAACTCTCCGTAATTCTTATCGTAAATCTAAATTCTGTTGAAACCGATAACCCTGGACAGTGTTTCGCAACATCAAAAAAATGAAAAAGGCAGTGAAGAAGAAAAATATACGGACTGATAAATTCTCACTCTCTCTCTTTCTCTTTCTCTCCCTCCCTCTCTCTCTCTTTCTCTCTCTGCCTCCATTTCTCTCTCATGTAGCACATTCTCATAATTGTTCTTGACCACCCACGCAATATGGGACGATCGTGCAGCTACACAAGGAAGCAGTTTCGCGATGAGTTGCACAATTAATAACATTGTTCAAGGTTTTGAGGGCAATGAAATCGAGCGCAATATCGGAAGAACGTACTTGGCCGGATTTATTGAACGCGTGCAGGCATGATAAAGTCTTTGACGCAGAAACTTTGTCAATAGTAGCGATAATAGCTCCGTCGAAACTTCGTTTATCATGGTTGACTAATAAATTGCAAATACAATGAATTGCTCTCCTCTTACTTAGAAACGAAAACATTAATTTATTTATTATTTATTTACTATTTGTAAATATTTATCTGCTAGATGGTTAAATCGTTCGGTAGAAAATTACAGAACAATATAAATCAAAGAAGATAGAATTCGATGAATTTTTAAATCACAGTTACCGGTAACAAATAGATTTATCGTTAATCAACGATTTATTTACAATATTTCAAGCGTAGAAAGGTTATTATTCGCTTGCAACTATCTACTAAATTATTTGCTTTAAACGCTGCTTGATTATAAACGGGTTAAAGTTTATCATTATATTAATGAATTTATGCTAACAGCAAATCATTCGATGACGCTTTAATAGCCGTAAATTGCGTGCTTTTTAATTTCTGCCTGATTTATTGTCCAATAATTACCTCTGTAACATTTCTTTATATTTTCCTTCCTCCAAAAGGAATATTTGAATTATCGATTCGCTTTTACTTCTATGCTTTATCATTACGAATTTAAATGTCGAATTTATTGCAATATCATTTGACTACACGCGTTTTATCGTATTATTGCATTTCATTAATATTCATCCACTGTTTTATGCATTGTAAAATGTCCGGATATTGATTAGCGATAACGTATATGCATTCTCTGCACGTTTACGCCTTTAAACTTTTCATAGATGCATAAAACTCTGCAGTCTAATAATAATTAGTTTACCTGATCATATTTTAACCACAGAAGACCGTGATACTACGGGAACTTTTACGATAATCGATCGTACAAAACTATTTACTCGTAATTCGTATTATTAAGTTCATCCCTCGAGCATTTTCCAACGATATTGTTTAAAAATAGCAAAGAAATAATTAGCGCTACTATAATACACGTGCCTTGGTGGATACTTTGTTATTCGACGACCGGCCTTGTAGCTACCGAATGTGTTTCGCTTTTAAAGGAAATTGCAAAACGGTCTTGGTATAAATCGTGAGTTTATTATCGTTCCAGGGAACCAATTGTTCCATGAAACTTGAATGCCTTGGAACTTTGTACTATTTAATTTCACATCGATTCGTAATTTATTATCACGTGCTGTCCTCGTTATAACATTTCGCTTGTTTCTATCTATTAACGTCGGCTTGGAATTTTACTTGAACGTAATCTTCAGGAACGTGGAACTTGAAAATTAAAGGACCGATAAATAACTGCGTTACGTAAATTTGTTTATCCGTAGAAGATTTAAAAAACCGATGAAATATTACAAGTAAATATTTATGACACCTACCTTAAAAAACACAACGTAGCTTCGATGTTTTTGTAGAGAAAGAGATACCATCGAGTGTTCTTCTCACACTAATTGGCCTTTTATTTAATACCAATGAATCGTTGTTTTCGATAATTTCATCATGGATAAACGATAAATAACATGGCAACAATTTGTATTTGTATATAAAAAGGAAACAAATGTGTTTGAAAACGTACGAATTATTTGCAGAATATTTTCCCAAATGTAACAAAATAAATAACTCAATTTCCTTTTTTAATTTACGATTTTTCTATTTAATTTACGATTACGATGAATAGTTATCTGGCGAATTCGTGAATTATCCTTTCGATTGCAGTGATTTCGCGCTGCACGAGCTTTCCTTGCTAAAATAATTACAACACGGTTCTTTGTTAGTCGCTTTCACCGTTTCGAGGGCATACACGAGACGAGGAAACGGCTCGAGACGATCTTGGCTCGCGTGCCATTGTCTTTTCCGCTAGTACTTTCGTGGATCGGTTATTTGTTCAAGCAACTCGTCTATCTGAACCGAAATGGAACGAGTTTCTTATCCGGCTCGTGAACAGAACGCATGTTAGACCGACAAAAGTTAATTCGTTTCGTTTGCTTTCGGTTGCTTCTTCCCGTGTAATTTTAATATATTTTACGCCTCTGCTATTTACAACCTGTTTCGTTTACTCGTGGAGAGACGCGATCGCGAAGAAGCACGTCAACGGGAGTCGTATATTCCCGTTACGATTAAACATTCGACGCCGCGAAATGATCGATTCCTTATTTCGGTTAGGATAATAGAGGTAGTTGAATCGAATATGACACTGATATAACAAATTATAAGTTACGGTTTATTCCAACAACTTTGTAACGAATATAGTTACACTGGTGCGTATGCATAAGTAAAGTAGGTGACTGATCTAAAGGTGGAAACTCGGTCAAAGGTGTTGACCGTTCGAAAGATGGAAAATCAGTGCCGTTGGGTGACGATGCTGTGGCGAAGGATAGCTAAGGATGGGTGTGTCTCGCGCACGGAACCATCGGATTTGTTGATGACAATTTTGGCTAGGAAAGCGAGGGCAATAGACGTTGCTTCTGATTGGATAATAGACGGCTGATGGACTAGGAAGGATCTTAGCCGCCCTCGAGAGAAAGTCGCTAACGGAAGATACCGAACGTGAGAGAAACCAAATTTCCCGTATCTTCCCGTAATAGACAATAAACTATTCGGTGAAAGAATATTTGGTCGGTTTGAAGGACCTTAAATAGAAAATGCCTGGGATTTATGGAGGGTACTTGAGACTATCGAGGGTACGCGGTGAGAATGTGAAGACATCTGGTTGCCATCCTGCCCACGACATGTGGTCCGATCTAGGCAGAGAGTCGGCCGACGTAACACAACCCTCAGAAATTAATCTCACAGGGAACAATGATTTCTATGTAAATATTCTACGAAGGTATCCATATTTGTCATAGAAAATTTTACTACTTTCTTATATCGCGTAAAACTTCATCAACGATTCAAATACGTTTTCTCGTAATTAGTCGGCTCGGCAGGAAAGGATTCGTCTTTGTCTCGCTGAGAAACTATTTGGCTTTTTCTTACTGTACAAATCGGTTCAACGTAAAATTCAGAGAATCAAAGTTCATATGGTTATGTTTTATTTCACATTTTCTAGGTTTTGGCTTTTATGAAATTTCAAAATGTTTTAGATTCGTTTCAAAGTAATTTCAGAGTAGGTAACAACGCTCGCTTAGGTAACAACGATGACAATTTAAAAATAATCCAATGGATTATGAGAGAGCTGGAAGATAATTGTAAATATTTATTCGTCAGACGTTTCTGCGAGTATTCGAATACTCTCTTCGAATACTCTACACCTGGTGGCAATAAAGTAATATCTAAACGTTCACGAAGATACTTAGATATACAGAACAGATTCGGTGCGTTCTTTTTCGAACGAGAGTGGACCAGAATAAAAGACAAGTAACACGCTTCACGAAGTCGGCTGAATCGAAAGTATCCTATTAAGCGATAGGAAGAAAAATACGAGAAACCAGTGGGACAAGGGGTGAATGGGGTGGAAGTCTTTGAAAAGCCAACCGGTCTTCTCCGGTTCGTCGTTTAAACCCAAAATCCAGCGACGTTGTAAAACACGCGATTATTCTGTCGTCGAACGGTCGACGTGGATAATGAATCAGACGGTGGCACCATTACGGCAAGGCCAATTAATCGAAACATATTACGTTCCTGTTTGGAGTGCGTCAGAAATATACGCGAACTCGTACGACCTGTTTCTCGATTATTCACGGCCCGTGAATATGCGTTAGGTGACACGATACGTACATCCAATGATCGATTATTGAAATTACGTTAATTATATTCTATAAGTAGAAAATATTATGCAACTCTTCTAATTCATATTCTTTGGCTTGGAACGTTGGTAGAAAATTTCCTTGTTTACCGGAGTTGGAGTAATTTGACAAATTCCAAAGCGATATCGTAAATCAATGAATTGTCAGATATACGAGAGACGATCGATGTCTAAGTAAAGCTGCGAAATTAATCGAAAACCATAATCTACTGAAAGTCAGGTTTCAGAGGCTTATCGAGCCTCGTTTAGATAACGACGATGAAAATTTCAAAATAATGGAATGGATTAGTTATGAGAGGAGCCAAAAAGTAATCGTAAGTTACGATCGATATTATACCAAACACTAATTGATAGAAATTTTTCAAATTTCCTCGTTTATCAGATTTTATAAATTCCAAAGCGATGCCGTAAATGAATTATCAGATATACGAGAGACGATCGATGTCTATGTAAAGCTGCAAAATTAATCGAAAACCATAATCTACTGAAAGTCAGGTTTCAGAGGCATCGTTTAGGTAACAACGATGACAATTTAAAAATAATGGAATGGATTAGTTATGAGAGGAGCCAAAAAATAATCGTAAGTTACGATCGATATTATACCAAACACTAATTGATAGAAATTTTTCAAATTTCCTCGTTTATCAGATTTTATAAATTCCAAAGCGATGCCGTAAATGAATTATCAGATATACGAGAGACGATCGATGTCTATGTAAAGCTGCAAAATTAATCGAAAACCATAATCTACTGAAAGTCAGGTTTCAGAGACTTATCGAGCTTCGTTTAGATAATAACGATGAAAATTTCAAAATAATGGAATGGATTAGTTACGAAAGAGGCGAAGGACAATCGCGAGTTACGATCGATATTATACCAAACACCGATTGATAGAAATTTTTCTTGGTACAATAGGTTTCTTTCCTCTCGAAGGAGTTAAGCCTTCGAAGTAGCGGAGCACGGGTTTACAACATCGCGGATCGTTTCACAGCTCGTTTTACGATTTCCTCTTTCGTAACGTTCCGTCGTGACAAAAAAGGTTGCTTTAACGGGCGTGAAATAATTTATTGTCACGAATGGCAATCCACTTTCGCAGCCGACCGGAAATCGTCGATCCGTTCACGAGGGTAGTTGCTGAACTTCCGACCCTCCTTCTTTTCCAACAGACAAGATCGGAAAATGATTACACGTCGAAACTTTCCTACTCTCGATCACGAACTTTTAAATAAGGTAGCTGTGGATCTCGTAAATAGTTCCATTCCGGATGATAACGAACGACCGACGATCGACTTACCGTATTGTAATAATTATAATGATATTACGCGATTTAAAGGTTATTTAAACGCCTTTATATGTAGATATTACAAATACGATACTTGAGATACTATCGAGTATACGTTACCCTAATTAGAGTGGCTCGGGAAAATATTTGAACTGTTGTTAAAACACTTGATGAACTACCGTTATGCGTAATACGAAACATTTTGTAATTTTATCAGCTCTATAACGAGATACGACTATCATGATTTCACTCTATCCACAACGTAGGCGACTACGCTTCTATCACGAGGAAAAATACACGGATATCGATAAAAAATAAAAATATAATCGCGATAGGAAATGAAGATAGTTTGAGACGAAACAATTTCTTTTTCTAATTTATCAGGTAGAATTTTTTAAATAATTGCTGTTAAAAAGGGAAAATAAAAAACATTATTTATCGATAAGATTCGAGTACAAAACAAAGTTATATTAATACGTATTGTTTATTATTATACGCTATGGAGGAAACATATGAATAAACAAATAAACTAATATGTCGGTTAATGGCATTAGATGTCTCGAGGGATTGTCACAAACTCCACGGTGATTAGTTTTATGCTAATTTTGCATACTGCACAACGATAACATATCGTTTATCTTGGATTGCAATGTGTATCCGGTCCCAACGTCACACGTTTCGGAATTCGTTGAATGAAATAACTATAGATAAGCAATAACTATCTGAAACACGGGAATACACTTTGAAATTAACTTGTCACCGCGTAATCGCTGACATTAAGGAGACAATTTACATGCTTATATTATAATTATAACATATTATTTAGTCTCTGGCTGATAAGCCAGATAATAATTCATTACACTTGCAATTTTAAAGTGGAATTTTATCATGTCGTTATATATATAAATGGCGTTACTAAAATGTGCTTATGATTTTATGTTTTAACTGATGTTTTATTTGCTTGATAAGAAATTGAGAATAGATTAAACTATCTTGCCTCTGCAAGACAAATATTCCTAGATAATTCGTCAGATATTCGTCGTTTGTTAATTTTTAAAAGGAACAGATCTTACGCTCCAATCGAATAATTCATATCGCTATTTTTGTCTATTATCGTATCTATTATCCGAAGAGATATTACGAATTCGAATAAATAGAATTCTTCGTTGTTCAAAGCACGATATCGAGTCACTTCGTTTATTTATTACTTTTCTATTTTGTCCATTTTACCAAATTGATTTTCTTCTATTAAAAGAAAACGTTCGATATTTTCGTCGCTATCGGATATTTTCCTTAATTTTCTTTTCCTTGCTTTCACCATTGAAACTAAAAATATTCTTTTCGCAACGAGAATAAATCATCGAAGAAACGTGGCAAATCCAAATTCGTGGAATTTCTCGTCGCTCGGAGAACGATATTTTAAATCCTCTCGCTTATCGCGCAATTTTGTCAGATTGGTTTCCTTCGATTAATAGAATCCTCACGCTACACATTTTTATCGATATCCGAACCTCTCGCCAAAACTTCTTTCGATCCTTTTTCTCGTCTTTTCCTCACCGAGAATAGAAATATGTTTTCATAAGCCGTTTCGAGGACTCCGATCAGCCACGTTAACTAACACGTAGACGAATTCGCGACACTCGATCAGCTCCGCGAACGACCATAAACGAAGGCGTAATTCATGCCCGCCTAAAGTGGTCTTTAAGCTGATCAACGATATGGTTGAGGACCACTAAAGTGGCCTTCACTTGCTGAAGGATAAGATCATCGATTTCTTGCGCTCTCTGCGTACTATTTCAGCCGATGAGAAGTTTAACGACGATCGCGATCTGTCCAACGGATATCGTTGTTTCTGTCTCTTTATTTACGCGAATTTACGCGATCACGAGGGATTCATCGTAAACGGTTGCTGCGGATATATCCGACGTTTAACACTGTGGATAGTTGGAGCAATTAGCACGTCTGGTTTTCCAAAATGCTTGTACATTATATATTTTTCGCATTTATTTAGAGCAGGTTTACACGTTACATGAAAATTGATGAGAATTCGAGTTTCTAAATGATATGAAATGAGATATTATGCAGGTTATTCTTTGGAATACGTTCGTTGCACGATGTTGCTGAATTCTCGAGTCTCGGTACTCGATTTGATCAAACACAAATCAACATTCATCTAATCACATTATATTCACAGATAATAATTCAGTAATTCACAGATCAAGCGTCACGGTTTCAGAAAAGTCGAAGGATTATCGACACCTGATTCGCGTACTCCGTTTCAACCGTCACTATTTCCTTTCTTTTCTCAAACAGCCTGAAGCACTTTTGTTCCACGTCACTCGATACGTAATCTTTCATTCGTCGTAAACTCGATTAAAAGTTTAATGTCGTTCTAAATATTTATCTCGCAGCTCTTTTCTTTTGTTTAAAAATCACAGGCAAAGATCGTTCTTACCAGACACGTAATTTCCAACCTATGGATTGCAACCTATTCTCCATCGAACGATTTCTCGTCTCCCATAAATTCGATCGGAAGATCGAACATCCACAGGTGCTTCTATTTATCTCAATTTCTTCCTCGAAACGAACCTCTCTTCTTCGAAGTCAGAAAAACAATGCGTACATCTTCCTTCCAAGTAACTTGCAACATATCGATTGGAAACTACTCGATCCTGATTCCCCAGCAATTTCTCATCTTCCATAAGTTCGCTCTGTTTCTTCAATATCCTGGAATTAGATCTAAGCGTCCGATGCTTGTCAACTTACGAGATTAAAAACGAAGACTAGAAACTTCTCCTTCGAACATTCTCCAACCGCTCCACTCCAAGTGTCACTCTTTCCTCGTCCTGTTTCCTTGGATTTTGTAACTTTGAGAAATTTCAATTGCACACGGTCTTGCTCGAATCGCAGTCTGATCCGTGGAAAAAGCTTCTCTTCGCGACGCTGTAAACATAAGGAGGCAAGATTTTCCCAAACGTAGAGAAGCGGAGGCGTAAAAGTGGAAAATCAATGGACCTAACTTCCTTCTTTCCAATTCCTCGACGTTCCAATCTCTTTGCTCTACTTGAAGACAGATACGCGAAGGAACGCGATCGATTCGAGGAATCGTAAAATTCTTCGGGATCAGAGAGGCGTGTCGGTCGTCGGTGTTACACGTAGCCGTTCGCGTCCAACTTTAAGGCGGCTTCGTAAGAAGGCAATCCTTCGTCGGAGATTTCTTGTTCCGTGGCCTCGTTGCATTCCGTGGATCTCACGGTCGTGCTCAAGCTTAGTAACGTAGACACCATGGAAGGGATTATAATTCCTGGCGTCTCCGCACCTTCGGGCTTCTTGTCGATGAAGTTGGGCAGGCTTCTCGAGTCGAAGATCAGACTGTCGTAGGTCGGCGGTGGTCCAGGGCCAGAGTTTGGCGTCACGGGGCACGAAAGGGCGCCGTAAGTGCTCTCGTCCAAGTTTCCCTCGCCCGTCGATTGTCTATCGCAGCACTGAAAAAACGAACATCGATATCGAGCAGTTTTAGAGTTTAATTTTATACCCGCAAACTTGGCTGACATCGAAACGAGATGAGCGTTATTTCGCGAGAAACAAGTCTGCGATTCGAACGAAATAGTCACGAGGCAGGATACTAATGAGCGTTTAAACGCTAGACGATTAATGTCCACGTGTCTAACAATGAACAATTAAAGCTTATATAATCGATACGCGAGTAATTATTTAATTCGTTCGAAATTTGGCCAATCGATGGTGGAATATTCATCACGCGTCAGGCAAATCTACTAACAGAACGTTTATCTAATTTTCATCGGTATAGATATACGTATTCTCGCGAATCTGTTAAATTGCAAAGATCGGCTTTCATATCAAATTAACGTAAAACGTTAGTATCGAAGGTGAACATCGTGTTAATCGTATAAGACGAAACATTCTTAGAGATATCACGGTAGGAATTCCTCGAGGATGACCTATTTTACTCGCAGACAAAATTTTCATCGTTTCTTTTTTATTTCTTTAACTTTCAGCTTCTCTAACTTTCCTCGTGAATTAGTCTAAAAATTGTCAGTCTTTCGACAGAGACGTAACACACGGTTTTCATTGGATAAGAGTGCGGACGAAAGCCGAGCCAAGCGTGAAACGAAGATTCCTGATCGATAGGATCGTATTAGTTTAGCCAGGGTAACCGCAAACGATTTCACCGCAAATGATAGAGCATCGCGCGATTAGTCAGTTATACGGCATAATATAATCATCGCGTAATATGTTCGTATCGCGCTTAGCACAAGGCCGGATTAACCTGAACAGGGTTGGTTTTCATCGAAAACGAGGCTACCGATTTTAGCTATAGCCTGTCGGGAAACACGGATAAGATATCCGTTTCTCAGAACGATCGAGTAGATCCGACCATCACCTAAATCCAACTCGATCTGATCGGGCCACGGAAACTTTGGTTCGCGTGTGCTATTTTAACTGAATCTTACATAACGTGCCGTTTAAGTGCACCACGTTCGTGAACGCGAATCATAATGAACACGGTGTATACCGTACTTTGCGTTGATAAATGCTTGAAATTACGACCGTCGTTTTCTCAAAGTGAGATCTTGCTATTGTTAACCCTTTCTGCTTGCCTTCGTGATATTTGCTCGAGTCGAATTATTTCCAGCGGAGTGCACTAACCCTTCGTTGACCCGACGTATTTCTATTTTTCTATTTTTCCTCATTGTCGTTATTTTCAACGTCGGATGAGAAACAATCGATGAAGCTACGTTGTTAGATTTTTTACACAGGCCAATCGATCTTACGTTAGCGAAATTAGCCTTTCGTCTCTGTTAAGTTATACCATTATATAAAAGAAAATTTCACCGCGTGGAAAGAAAATTTGTATTTCACAAGACCGCCATAGTCGTGGTTAACGTGAAATAAATCGTCTGTTCGTATAAAGACGTGTCAATTAAGCAATTTGACGTGCATCAGAGAAAGGTTACTCACAGCAGCGTGCGCTTCCGTGGTGAAAACCTCGAGGCTGTGCACGTCTGGCTCTGTCCTCCAGTATTGCGGGTACTCTTGCGGTCGGTTCTTCCGGATGCTCTTGTGACAACAGTAGCACATCAGTAGGACGACCATAATCACGCCGCTGAGCATCGCCCTGCAAGAAAACAGAGCCCGTGCCGCGAGTTAGAATAAGGTGTAGCCAAGAGAGAAACGAGACCATCGAGCGTATATTTATCGCGCGTCAACCTCTTCCCTCATAGTTGTGTGGTCGTTTTAAATCATCTTCAGCCACAATTCATCGTATTATCGATTTTAGACGAGATTCGTAGACGTGCAGCCTCTCTTATAGGGTGAATTTTGTCGCGAATTAAACGACGTACTCTTAAGGTTTTTATAATAGAAATTTTGGTTGCTTATGAATGGAAGAATTACGTATGGTGAATTTAGAGGAAATCTAAATATGCAAAACACTCGTAGAATGCAGGAAATATAGCGGCGTATAGAAACGCGTATGTTAAAATACATGGTAAATTTCTCGTGAATTAATTATCCTGAATTGTTGGTAATAGAAAACTCGTTTACATATACGAGGAAAGATAAATTTAAATATGTATATAAAAATCTAGGAAATACATATAATATTTAAAAACACAGGTATAAGTTGAAGGTCAAAATAAAGTATTTACCGACAAGTATTTGTTTCAAAAGTTATGTAAATACCGATCTATTTGTAATGTCTTTTCATTTGTATATTTACAATAGAAATTCGCTACTGGCAATAACACCGTAATAAACGAAGAAATTAGTTTTCAAGTATCGTATCGTGATAAACAGCTACAGTTAATCGAATGAGATATAAATTATGGGTTGACGTTCGTTTCGTCTTTATTCCCTAGCCAACCAGGGTAAAACGTGTATAAAACTAATATTTTAGAACATTTCGTTTAAGTCGATTGTTCTGATATCGTTTATATAATATAATATATTCTTAAAAACCTGTTTCGTAGTGTAATCGAGCGACGAGTTCCTTTAAAAAGCTTTTAGCATCCCTTAAAATTCCACCCTTTCTGCCCGCAACATCATATCAAATAAAAAAGTACTAGAAATACTAAAAATAATCTATTTAAACGAATCACCCTCTATATTGTAGGCGACAGAAATGAAAAGAATCTTCGAAATCAACGTACAGGCACCAAAGAAGCTATTCCACCTAAGAACGTGAGTAAAAAAAACTCTGTCGCTGATTGATTTAACACAAACTCAGACAGCAACATTTCAGTGTGGCTATTATTCGCTAATGTTAAACTTGGAGATTGTTGTTGCGAGTGCGATAATCGCTTTCACTCATCCTCAAAGCGTCCTTAATGGCTTTAACGCTTTTTGAAAGTTAGAAACTTGAGCGTAATGGCAGACGGTAAGCAACAGTCTCCGCCGTTGAGAGTCGTTTCACGCGGATAAAAGGACGAGACTGCGATTTCACGGTTCGTCGAGACGATTTCTGCGACTACGAGCTTCACCATCGTGGCAAACCGGTGATTCGATGGCCGTTGTTTACGATACGCCGCGTATTAAATGATCACGGCTACTGTAATACAGTTGTTCCTGCAATTATTACGGTGACGGAGCCACTTCCTGTGCAAACCGTTCTCTTTATGAGTCACGAGCCAACTCGACTTATTTCTTCAATGAAAATTACGGAATTGCGATATTTTCAAAATTTGCGACGTCAATTTTGATAGAATCTGTCGAATTTTACAGTCGTTCGAGGATTCGTGAATTCTCTTTCCTTCTTTGCTACATCTTTAGTGTATAAATAACGATTTTATTATAATAATTTTGAACGATTTAGATTAAGTCGAGCGTAGAATCTTTCTCTCTAAGGAATCTCTCTAAAGTTGCTTGAAAATTGATTGGAACGTCCTTCGTTTATTCGAAAGTGAAATTACGAAATTTATAAACTCCGATCCGACCGAGTATCGTCTCTTTGAATTTCCATCGAATTTTCTTTCCTTCGATGACATGTTCGATATTGAATGAAAGTTTCGCGAAGTTTTTTAATACGAATGCTCGCTATACTAAGTACGGTATGTCCTGTTTACTTGTTTTTCTTTTTTCTTTTTTTTGTCAAGAAGTTACTTGCGCGTTTGTAGCGTAAGAAGTTCAAGAAGATGATGAAGTTTCGCTGCTTATGCTAATCGAGTTTGAGAAACACTGATCTAGTGGTTTACTCAGTAAATACGGTCTATAACATAGAAAGGAGGCTAAATCGTGCTTACCGGATGTTATCTTTTCTTTGCTCTGCAGGGAAGAGCCGTATGAAAGTTACGTGGACTTTAATCAAGCAAAGAGACACCGTTGGTTGATTAATATTATAAATTACAAGTGATTTAAAAATGATGAACCTATGCAAATTCGTCTCTGGCGTCCTTAATTATTCTTTATCAGATTCTCTGTTTAATCATGTTACGAAGACAATTTAAAATTTAAATAAAGCGTATTTACGTCGTTCGTTGTTACATAACACCGATCGATGAGTTAATGAAGCCGTTGAAAATACAAATAGCTGGAACAACTCATCCTGAAACGTATTGCTATTAATAGCACTCGAACATCATAAAAATGGTTCGATTAAAGGTCGCTCGATCTAGAAGTAGTTGAAATAAATTTTCTACAGTTATCTAAATAAATAAATAAATCGATTCCCGACAGAAATATTCAATGATAAATGTACCAACTTTCCTAGAAACGTTTCAGATAAATCCTTCGTAATTCCGTAGAAAAGTGCTTAATATAAATTCACAGAGATTTCGTAGAAAAATGTTCGAACTGGGCTCTCCGTAATTAATCTATTTCCATAGGATAAGATAAATATAAAATAAACTTTTTCAACTTTCTTTCTAATTAAGTAGAAAATATTTAAAAGACAATTTAGTATCGCGGAAAGGTATTCGATGATGGGATTCCGCAACAAAATATATCAAATAAATTCCATATTATCATAGCAGAGGAAAATATCTAAAGTAAATTTCTTTGTATAGACAAACGTTGGCTGAATTCCCCGCGATATTGTAAAATAAATACCTCGCTGTCTTGAAACTAAATTCTTTGTAATATTAACGTAACGATATAGAAAAATATTCATCGATAAATCAATGATCAGATTCTACGGCCAAATATGTACGATCGGTTCCCTGTTACGACTCTGTAGAAAAGAAATTTTAAATAAATTCTCTGCGTTTATTTCTCCATAGAAAAATTTTTCATTATTTCATCCAAGAAAATTCCAGGCAAATTCTCTGCCAAGGTACAATGAAACAAAATATTACCGCGGGATACCGTTCGACTAAATCGAAAACACGTGTAGAGTTTCCCCGTGTGACGATAGAAAGTCGTTGAAAGCTGTGGATTGCGGGATTGTGTATCGCCGATCGAATCGATCGACCGGTATTGAGTATCGTGCATCGAAAGCCGGTTACTCACCCGCCGAGAAGAATGTTAACATTCCCATGCAAATCGGTCTCGAAGTGACTCGTCTTACTAGCCGCTCCGCTTGCTGTCGTGGTGACATTGTATTCTGGTAAAATGGCATCCTCATACATGTTCGTGATATTACGCTTGTTCGAAGTAGCTTCCATAGCGGCCAGCATCGTCATCGTTCGCCGAAACGCGGTCCTGAAACGTTCCTTTTCTCATGCGGTTTGTCCACTTTTATGCCTGTTCTAAGAAACACTCTGCGTATCGTGTTTTACAATTAAATTGTTACGTTTTATATAACCCGAGAAACCTGATAAAGCATCGATGCTCGATGTTGTCTACAAATCTGTACGATCCGTGAATATTTATCGAAATTGACGAGCTTCAGATTTATTTATGACAAGGATAGACCTTAGTGTTTATTTACAATAGGTTCTTGTCACTGTTATCATTTATTAATAGGACGATTGTAAAGCCAAGATACACGCACAATTGTGTATATATCCGTGATGCAAGAAATAAAGCAAGATAGAAAATACGAAGATAGAAGTAGAAGAAAAGCAACGATAATAGCTACATAATACGTGCGTAGCGTAAAATTGGATATAACGTAATCGAAAAAATTCACCAGCTAAAAACATAATTTAGTGTGTGCGTAAAGCTGAATATATAAAGATTTCTTAGAACAACGACTAGAGAGAGTCACGGAAAAAATCTATTTTATCCGTAAGCGTATTATTGGTTAGCTTTAATTTATTCGACTAATCCAATCGTCTTAACTGTTTTTTAAATTATAATAAAGGTAGGTATAAAAGTTGTTTGAAATTTCCTAAAGGAAAAAGATAGAGAAGTCGCGCGTTAAGCTTTTCTTATGAATTCATATTCGTTGTTGAGACGTTGAGACACAACGGCTTTTTAAAACGATATTCGTACAAGAACCTTTCAAAAATGGTGTCGTGGTTTATCGATCATGCCCTTTGCGGAGGTTCCAGCTAAAAGCCACCCCTTACCTTTTCACCGATGGATTCGAGTCGTAGGACATTTCGGAGCGTGTTGTTGTAGTCACGATATATTCGAGGTTGCTGATACCGTCGTGTCGTTTCGATGCCTCCCTGACGCATTTGCATCGAATTATTCGGCCTTCGATCTTCCTGGCTTTCCTCGATCAAAATGCTCGTTTTTGTCGCATACCGCAGACTCTACCTGCGCAATTTTAATTCGTCTTTTTTTAGCCTTTGATCCCCTGTCCTCGCCTTCCCTTCCAACCTGTTGGTCCGCGTTCCTCCGCGATAGTTGACCTCGTATGGTAGCACGAACAGGAACAAACTGTTTTCTTTTATAATTTCATTTATATCGAAAGATATTTTTAAGAAAATCGAGATTGAGGACACGTATTCTGCAATTTAAAATATATAAAAAGATCCTAAGATCTGGAAGAACTTTTTTGTCATAGGAAGCTCGAAGCATAAAAGAAATTTTAGAACGTCAGATATATGTACGTGAAGTTACACTTTTAGCAGATATAGGATTCGTTTGTTTTGTCGATTAGAATCGTACTTTTCTTAATGGTAGAATCAGTTCCGATGTAGATGATAATACGTTACTTCGATATCTTGTATATCAACATAGTTGGAACATTAGCGTGCTGTCGATCGAACAATAAGATAATTTCCCGAAGCCCGTGAATCAGCTGCGCTCCGCGGTTCGATTTTTTCACAAAGGAAAACGATAGAGTAGTTCGTTTGTTTCAGGACAATTTAAAGCTAAGGTGAGAGAAAGATATAAAGAAAATTATAAAACGCGTAGACTTTTTACAGAATGGCCTGTCGTTGTGACTCGTAATTGAATATTTAAACATTCTTGTATACTCTGCTGCGATTTTAAATGTGTAATAATCTTATTAACAGCTTTGACGTAAGAGAATTATTAATATAGAACTGATTTTAAAGAATACATTTCCTAAAAGAAAAATCCTAAAAACTATCGAGGAAACGAGTTTTATAATCGTGATATCTATCGTGATATTGCTAATAGTAGCTATAAAAGTTAATTTCACCTTCGATTAAATTTTATTCCGATTTTATTCCGACTCTGCTAATAAAAACGTATCGTCGAGGATTAGCTAGATGGAAGTTAATAACCTGTAATTGGTCAGGGAAAAAGTAATACGCGATCGTGACGAAAGAAATTAGTATCGAGGTGAGGTGAATGAAAAGTTTCGATTAAGATTAAATACAAAGAATTTCATATGGAAATTAAAATACGTCCCAGTTTTATGGACGCAAATTCCCCCAATGGAAAACAAAGCGAATATCTTGAATACAAGCATGCGTAATTAACTCCTTGACACGGTATTAAAATAGCCAATGGTGTGTCGTGTATATCAAGATTTCGTGCGACTTTGAATTTTTCATTCTCTTCTCTCTCTCTCTCTCTCTCTCTCTCTTCTCTTTCAACGATTTTCATTCAGCGTATTTCAAACTTCTGTTTTTAGATATTACAATTTTTTTAGACGACCACTTACTTATTTCGGTTGACCTTAATTGCTCGACAACTTTTTAATTTAAAAATATATTCTTCTAGACTAATTTTCTATTTGTAGTTTTAACGGGAGAAAATGTGATAAGTACATTTTTGTAGATTTTCTGACTTTTGTGACATTCGGTGACTAGAAAGAGATGTATTTACCTAACTTAATGAATACTAGCCTACCTAATTAATGTCATTAATGTCGTTTAAATGTTGAAAACGATGAGAGAAAGACATATACTTGATTGCAAAATCGAATGAAAAAGCAGCTTTGACGCGGGGAAGATTGATAACGTACCGAGGTTTAAAACTGTTCTCTTGCAAAGAACAGGAAATGCGTTATTATGTTTTTCATCTATAGCCTAGATTTCTTAGGTTAGAAAATTGCGTATTCGATAAAAGCTTCGTAGAACTGGAAAAAGTATAAAAGAGGTATTTTATTTCCTTTTATTGCATAAAATGTCTGATGCACGCGATGCAAGATAAATATTCGAACGAACAAAGCTTCTTTATAGTTCTTGCGCCGTTTGTTTCGTCCTTCACCGGTGTACGATCGATTTATGCCAAGCCTACTCAATTGACGAAACTTTCAGCTTAGCGGACTATGAAACGATACCTGACGACCTTTCTTTTTTAATGTCGTATGAAAAGATACAAAGTTTACGATGTAATGTGAAATCTGTAACTAAAACTGGATTATCACGCTAACTATTCACCCGTTAATGAATGTTATTATTAAATTGAAGTATTCCGAAATATGTACAACATCGTCAAGTACTTCTTTCTCTCCGCAATGTTTTCTTTTTAACGTAACGTGCACGTACGACAATCAATCGGTTGCAATCAAACCATCACGAATAATTATTATCATCGGTCTCTCGTTACATCCGTCGTCAAGCATGCACCGTCATTTAGTATTCCGTCGTATTTATTTTTTATGTTTGAAGCCTAATTCACACCGATACAACGTTTCAAATCTTCCAGCAACAGCTGTGCATTGGGATCGCACTTGGTCAAGGATAATTTAAAGATAGTCATTCATCGTTGAAATGACTTTACATAACTCATCAACCTACTCGGTAGATCGAAACCTACACCACCGCCCTCATATTTAATCTTACTACTTCGACGATAAAGATCGAGTTTCAAAGATATAATCAATGATACAACAAGCGTTACGACCCTTTTTATATTTCACAAAGTTTCTGCCCCTCTGTTTTCTTGCCTACGTTGTCCTATTTTTCCATTGATTATTTTACTTAAAACCGTAGGACGCAATGGCGTTAGGCTGGAAGGCTAGCGGTTTATCGTGAAAAATTTACGAAATTAATTTTTTAACAGACATTGGCTTAGACTAGACCGAAGAAGAAGAAGAAGAAGAAGAAGAAGAAGAACTTATGGCTACAGTGCAGATCTTTAAGCAATTTCATACTTTTATGAGTATAGCTAAAGGAAAATAGGGATTTGTTTCCTCCATGAAATATCTAAACGAATATTTTGCTTCGAATATTTCCTGTATTTTTACATATTATATGTAACTTTTTTCACTTTGAAATTTTCTATAATTACACCAACATCCGCAATGTACTTATTAATCGCCTTGGCATACTTGAATCGGCTAGTAAAAGATTACGAAACTACTACATCATTAATACTAACTCAAACTTCTGGTTATTAAAGATTATGCATAGATAGTTAAATATTTGTATATTCTATCCGCAAGTCTTTCTCCTATTTTTGGTTATTTTACTGCACCATAATGGTATTAAACTCACACTTTGTAAAACCCAAAATTTTCTCTCACTTCCACGTATATATACATCTAATCCCAATCATACTTTGAAACTTCCAAAATACCGGAACATTCCTTCTATTCCTTCTTTTTCTTTCTTTCTTTTTTTTTTTTTTTCTTCACAGGAAAGATCTAACGCTATCAAATTCAGTCGATGTAAATTACCAAACGTATTTTCCACGATGGAAACGCGGCATAAAGCGTGCACGACGTGTACGTACAAGCGTTCCCTTGGTTTCCTTCGGTACTGTCGCGTGCCACTTCCGTTCTCCATCGAGCCCGGTGTCGTCGACGACGACGACGACGAAGGATCGCGAGATTAAAAAAATGAAAAAAAAAATGGGGAAGAAATGGTTGGACGAGGAACCCGATCCGCTCCCGCGACCGTTTCGTTTCAAACTATTACGCTGGTCATATTATACGCGTTGCCTGGCTACCAGTCGAGGCGACGCCGCGACGTTCGCCGCCGGCGCACGCCGCGAAGCGTCGTGACGCCTCGCGTGGCAGGACGAACCGATCCACTGACGTAGAACTGGAACGTGGCGGGACAAACAGGGCCAAGGTGTTTGTTTTCCTTTCCATAACCCTTCGTATATCCTCGAATTTTCGTTCCAATTAGTTTCCTTTCGTTTCGTCGTGTCTCTAACTTTAGCAACTTGTGGAATATGAGTATCTTTCAAAAAAAATTCTACACCCTATTTACCCCTCTATGATCCACATGTGCAAAAATCCTTTCTAATCATAAGCTTACGCCATAAAAAGTGTATTCTATCGAAATATCACGGTACAACAATTTGGGCTGCACGTTGATGACCGAGTGTCACTCATTTGTGAGTCATTTGTGCATTTTATGCATGTATATTGTGTCATATTATATCAGAATCTTGAGAGAATAAGAGAGCGTATTCCACAGTCTGAATCGTCGCCATTCACATTGTTATACTTAGCCTCGATACATCTAACGATACTTGTGGTCCAACATTTTTTGAGATTTCTGGGAAAGTTGCGTGTCCTAAAGGAAGAGGATTCCAACGTTTCGCCCAGCATAGTAGTCGACTACATGAAGATATTGGCACCGATACCAGTGACCACCAAGAACAGCGTGAACAGCGTATATTATATTATATTTCACATTTTATATTACGCATATACAAAATGTATATGTCAACGTTCAACTTGCAATCAAATTAAAATTGCATTAATACCGTACTTGATACGTTATCAGTTTGAAGATAATTCAATCTTAACACTTATCCGAACGTTATTGCGTCTATTACAGTTTGAGGCTTCCCGAGGTTTCGCCATCCTTTCAGTTAGCTTCATCAGGATTCGCAGGACGCGCTATCAATCCTTCGTATTCGATCGTAGCGCTGTTAAGTACAATAACGTTGTTAAGCATGATAACACAAACTGTAATAGCGTGGATGGTTCTCTTATGATGCTCTTATGGTTCGATATCGTCATTAAGGTAACGACCATTGGAAAATAATCCGTGATAATAAAAGGAAAAGAATTACATGGCAACCTGACGTAGAGTCGCGGGTTATAGAATTGTTGAATCCTCTAACGTTATAAAACATAGTGTTTTGCTAATTCCTTAATATAATTTATCGAGTTATTGCAGTTAAATTTGCCAGCTGTTTAATGTCATTGTCTATTTGTTGTTCAGCATTTTTAATTTAAACGATATCCTGGAAAAATCGAACTGTACCATAACGACGGAGGCTTTCGGTTTACCACACGTGAAAAAGCTTGCGAATTGTGGTTTCTCTCGCTACAAGTGAGTTTACTATCGATACTTTGATATAGATATCTCTGGACATAACGCGATGGAATACTTCTTTTGTTTATTTAGAACGTTTTATTAGTTTGGATACGGATCAACGGTTCTCACGTGATATCTGAACATGGGTATCATTATTGATGCCAGGAGTCATGTTAACAGCATTCTACTCTATGATAGGGAATATCAGCTCGATCCGAGACCCGAGAAGTTCCCAACTGACTTACACACGAACGTATGACACGATAGATGTATAGCAGTATCATGACAAATGTATAGTAGACATGTACAATATCACAGGAGTGGCCTGCAACTCGAATTAGTAATGCAAACAGCATATTCAGTACATAAGATAGTTATACGGTATCTGGCAAGCAGATCTGATAATTTTTTAGATTCCTAGAACTTTGTAACGTTTCTGTTAAATTAATGTTATTCTAACATTGTGAATTTTAAATCTCTGAATTCAATTGAACGTTAATTCTCCACCCTTGAAGTTACAACTGCTTTTTAAAATTCATATGAAATTACTTAAAAATTTACTTTACTTTTCCCCGTAGCGTTGCTTGCATATGATATCGCAAATAATCCTACCAACGTGATCAAACGTTCGCCAAAAATTCTAAGAAGGAAGATCTTCGAATCCAATAAAAAAGAAATCAACGTTGGCAATATCGCTAAATTACTGTGTTTCCTTTTTCAAACCTTTTGTAAATAATATTCCATGCAATACAGCTTGTATTATAATTACAGTTTCCATTAAAAAAAGATTAACACGTGGCACTGGGTTTCTTCTTAATCAGTTGTCTGGTCAGGAACGACGAATTATTTTCGTGGTACACGACACGCCTTAGAAGGGGTCACGAGACCTAATTACACAAAAGCGTCGTCCCCAAGTGTGAGTCACGTGTTCTACCGACGCCGGAACGTGTATCGAGATGGAACAGCACGTCTGCTTGAAACAAAAACCCTTTGTAAGCACGAGAACTTTTCTGTTCGAAGAGACGTCCCCTTTTTAGGGACGTGCATTGCACACCTCGACTCGCACGCCCTTTGTGCTAAAACGTCCCCGTTTTGTTGGGCAATTCTGCAGAAGCTTGAAGGTTTAAATTCCCGCGTTTAAAAAAGCAATTCGTTAGTTTTCCTTTTTGTCTTTCCTATCGTCGTACCGGTGAATGAATATTTCAACGAAGATTCTCAAAATGATGAAACATAAAATTCTCGGAGAAAGGATCTACGACTGAATTTTGCCTTTCGTAAACAAATTATGAAAGATCATTGCCCAAAAGAGAAATATTCCTATTGATATAGCGTTCACTGTATATCACGAAGAAAGCTATCGCTCGTTTAATCAATCAGAAGCACAAAAGACAAAGGCGTACTTCGTACAACCGACTCTTTCTCATCGGTCTCCCCTGTCTTCAACCCCTGCACGACAATCGACGTGTCCGCATAAAATTACCGTGAAACTTTCGCCTGTCCTTCGACTCAATTTACCATATAGGTTTGTTCCAATCGATTCTCGGCCAGCGGTTGTTCGTTAACACGAAAACTTGAGCCTCCCGATACGCAATAGCGGTCGAGGCGAAGTTAGTCCACAGTCCACGGTTAGTAAAGGCGAAACTACGGAATAAGTCGCTACTCGCTGGTGCTCGATGCTTCAACATACGGAATACCGTTTCCCGTTTTCATTGAAAACGAGCAATTACTCCGTACTCGATACTTTCTTACGGAATTATGTGCGAAGGTAAAAAATAATTCCAGTCGATTCTCAATTTATTTTTACTTCGATCGGTTAACGTCAGAAAGCCACCGCTTCGTTTTAAATTCTCTGTCAGTTCAGTCATTTTCGACTCACATAGTCGCGTCTTTTTCATTACTTAAAAATCTCTTTTGCAGAATGATTTGTCGATCGATGAGTAAGTTTCTCTTGGATCTGATAAATATATTTAGACCGCAGATTTCTATGCACTTGTATGATATTTGAAAGCGCGAAATTGCACAGAACGCAGTTAATATGAAATAATATATAATATATCCAGAATATTAGTTATAAAAGGGATCTTTCTTTTTAATTACATCGTCAAAAACGTGAATTTGCGTAAAAATTCGTCTTAAAACGTTAAAAGTCTTGGAGCTTGTTGGCGCGATACACGAGAGATTCGAGGATCACGCTAGAGTTAGGCAAATATCAAAGTATTTACTACCGAGTGTCTTCTATCAAATTGCTGTAGTTGGTCAATCGTTTGATCTCTTGGTGCGAGATTAAGCTTGGAAACTCTGCCAGTTTTATTTCGGCTTGAACGTAAGCCGACTCACCGAGATTCGTAATTTATGGCTTCGTTCATGACCACGGTAAATGAAAGTGTAATGGTCGATCGATTCTCAGAAAATAAATCGCTAAGAATCGCTAGAAAATTATTTTAATAGGCAACGTTCCATCGGGTAATAGCTTGAAAGCAATTCAAACACTGTTATGTTTACCCATGTCACAAATGCGAAAGATACACGCGATAAATAATTTACACCCTCGACTATAGTGTAAAAATCTAAGTAATCTAAAGAAAACGGAAAAAATCGATATCAAACTAAATATTAAATAAAAGCAAATATGTACAATATGTACAATCAATATGATTGCGATACCGCACTTTACCTTCGATAATTTTACAAATCAATATTTCACGAACTCTCGTATTTCTCGTGCAAATAATCTATCAGGTTGTTCGAAAAGTGTTTTTCTTTTACAGACGCGTCTTTTACAACAACGCATCTTTATACAAACGTGAAAACTAATCCGTCGAACGTTGTGATCTTTATTTCGATAGAGCAAAATGGATCATACGTAATTCGATAAAATAATATAAAACGAAAAATGTTGTGCATCCATTATCTCCATTATTTTATAAAACGAAAGAAACTTTTCGGACGACCTAATATAAAATATAAAAGTACTACTATTCATAAAATTTTCTGCTCGGATTATATCTTCCCTAAAAATCTTTATTTATTTTTGCATTGGCGTGAGATACTAATTATTTGCTAATTCGAAAAAGGTAGTTTCATTTCACCTATTATTTCGTAATATTTAACATTGATATTTATTCCAAAGATTATTTCATCGTGTTATTTATTACATCGCTGTGTTATAAGAATTGAATTGATCTAATTAATTTGCTTGATAGTATATATCTGCTCGTTAAGATCATTTTCACGACTCAGAGAATTCGACTATTGTAACTTTTAAAATTCTTCTTTCGGACACGAGCGATTAATTCGCATCTTGATGCATAGCACAAAAAGAACGATATTATGTATACCGTCAGCCATTAAAACACCTACCGATATTTATTTTTATTTTACTTTCGTAGTCTTTATTTTCCAGTTACTTGAAACGTAACATAACGATGCACCTCTTCGCTAATTATTATTAATAAAACGTAAGAGGAAACTCGAAAAAATTCCATCACGCGAAAATAATAACGAGTTGCAATTAATTTGTTTTTCAGACTGTCGAGGATGGTAGGCAGCGTACCGAGCGGATGGATGAGGAAGATCCTCCTCTTCCTGGTCCTGACGACCGGGGTCCTCCTCATCGCCATGTACGCGCACGCTCCGCCGCTTGCTTCTCTCCAACCGTTCTCGTCACGACGGTGAGTACGCGATAATAACGATGCACCGGGTAGCCAGGCGAACGAGTCGATACTCGGTCCTATTATCGCCTATTAAGCTTCACATGGTCGCCGTGCCGTTCTCGAGACGCCCGGATCGGCGCCATTCGATCGAACATTCTTTTACACGCCGACGACGATCTTATCGTTCCCAACAGTCGTCGCGAATCTAATTAGAAAGAAAGAATGCAAGGTTTCAGGCTTTTATCTTTCTTTAAATCTTTTTTTTTTCAGTCGTGTCTCGTTCTTTTTATTTTTGTTTCTCGTCCTTGTCGGTTCCCATTATTGATCCAATTATTTATATACGCGATGTTCGTGTTATTGGTTTTTGGAGAAAAATAGAAATGAATGAAATTTTGTTGTCTTTTTTTGTTCTGTCTTTATCGTTGATTTTACGTAATGACGAAACCACGAATGTGTTTAGATTTATAGCTGTAATGTGATTTCTGTGAAAGATTGTTGATAAGAACACGATAGGAACGCATTATAAAAACGGTATATTTAGTAAATTTTTGTGCTTAAATTTTCCTTTGTGCCATGTTTTAGTATAATACAAAATTGTAGCTATCAGCTGGAAACAATTCGTGGCCTACTCATTAAGCGATAACCATGGCAAATTAAAGAAAGCTATCGAGGCCATCTTTTTTGCACGTGAAACACAGTGAAACTCCTCTTGTATTTTTCTTATCGATGGTAAAATATTGCTATATATAAAAAATAGCGTGAAAATATCGCACAAAGTAACCCACGAAATTATTCACATAACACTTATCGCAGAAACTCTTTACGGGTATGCATTATGCAAAACATGAACAAATTTGAACTTATTACAATATATCGACAAAATTTCGAAATATTTCGTACAATGCGCGTAATATATTCGGAAAAATTTTCCATGGCAAATGTTCGAGTAGTTTCGCGAACCACTTTATATTTCTTTGCTTCTTACGATTCCACGAATCCCTGCCATGCCCCCCAAAAAACGGACAAGCCGTTATTTATTTAATCTTTATTTGTACCTTTTGTTGCCGCATATCTCGTTTCGTTCATTACCTCCCGCACAACCGTGATCGACGTCAAAGACTGAAGGAGTTGCAACGAGGCTTGGTTACTTTCCTGGTCGGTAATGAAAGCACGAAGAAACCCGAGGAACGGCTCTACGAGTATCTGGAAGAGCCTAGGTAACGTCTTCCTGGACCCGGAGAGATGCCTGTATTTGCTAAAAAGCTTTCTCTTTTTTGTACCTCTGCTCAAGAAGTTTGTCCTCCATCTCCAAACGCCATCCGCGATTTTTCTTCTTCCCTCGGGGGATGATCCGTCATCCGCTTCATCGACTGTTCTTTGGGACACCAGCTGACGCCCGTCTGCTTTCTTTTTCGTACTCTCTGCATGTTCATTTATCCGTTCATTTCAACCTTTGACTATTTCATTTGAATAATCTGACTTGATCTTTTCATAGTAGTCGTCGTGTTCGATTATTATGTATGAAGGAGAAACGGACTTTTAAATTTTCGAATGCGAATGTAAATATGATTGTAGGTATTCGGATATTTGACAACTGTTAATTCATCTGTGATTATCGTTATCGTAGACACGTTATCAATTTTATTCGTACGACTAAGCAAATACTGCGTCTTTTACGCAACCAGAAAAAACTACGTACGTTTATCGACGTTCCAGTGCAACGATTATGCAACTGCGAGAAAATGATTTTTCTAGAGAGGAAGAAAAATAATTTTATTTAGTAAAAGTTGGAATTAAACGACGAAGGAAATATTTTATAAGATTACGATAAACAACTTGATCTCACTTACCGTTATTGCTACGAAGTGCGATAGCCAACAAGGTTATTTATATCTCGATAACGATGTTACCGCGATATAGTGGCCAGGCATGTTCGGAAAATTATGAAACTTTTATAGTAGAGAAATTAGATATGCGTGAGACTGGTAACGCGTTTATCTCGAAATTTTCACTTACGTCATTATTACATTGGAACGGCGATACGTATATCCCTAAAACGTTTAAAAATAGAAGAAAAAATCAGAGATCAAAATTAGATGCTGTTTACATATTCAATATTGTTGCACTACTTTTACCTTCATACATCGATGCAGTTACAAAGTATAACAGTACCTTTTTTTAACATACTTGTTGCTGCTGACGCATGTGTTACGTCAATTCGGTTATTTCAGTTGGAAATATGTCGTGATAAAACTACTCGCAATTACAAAAGTAAATAGAATATTTATTGAACGACTTTAGCTAACAAACATTAATTGGACAGTACGTTTGCGATAATTATTAAAATACAGACTATATCGAAATGGAGACTAACAAAGAGGATAAAATTCCAAGAATATAAGGTAGTTATTAGTTGCAACAATTATGTTAAGGGGAACCACGTATAATTTTTCTCGTACGTACAAATCAATTCTTTACATCGTTCTGTGTAATTATAGAAGTGTTACGGTTGCACGATATAACAGTAAAGAGTATTTAAAAGAACTGTCTCTCTTCGTGAATCGCAATCGTCTCTTCCGTTGCAACGTTCTCGCCATTTTCCAGCCAGGAAACGCAAATAAATCATCATCATTGCGTGACTTGTTCCTAGACGGTTTATTTAATTGGAATCTGTATATACACGTATTTTTCAACGGTCGTGAAATTACAAATTAACAATTACACCCTTTAACGTTTCGCTCTTATCCACACGGATAGGATTACATCTTGTCGTAAATTAAGCCATAATTGACGTACTTCCATTTATACACCATACACGTTTCAGGAAACAGAATAATACTCGTAGGAATCATGAATAAATCGTGAACACGTCGTTATCCAGCTTAACGCCTTTTAATTAACGAGAGATTCTTTGAAAAATACGAGTATAATATCGAGGGTTCGTTTTTAATGTTATACCAAGACTTTCACGAATATTTGTAATTTCATAATTAAGCGTCTCATGAATATTTATCAGGCTGATGTTATCTGTTCGATGGTAACATATATTTCAGGTTGTGCTTCACACGCCACTGCCTCGATCCTCGTCTTCATTCGACTTGCATTTCCCGTCTTCCGAGAATCTCCCGATCTATCCGATCCTTGTTTCGGTTATTTTCCAAATATTTCTGCCTTGTCGTCTGCCAAACTGAAAATAGATCTCTTAGACTTCGCGTTAATTTCGCAATCTCAACAAAATTAACAACGAACTTTGTGTGTACGTTTTTATATTCGTTTCTCTATGAATCCTTAGACTCGACGAAACTCCAGCGAAATAAACGAATTATCGTTAGCTCTGGAGTAAAAATCTATTTCTTCCATTGTGAAATTCTTTTTTAACGCGTTCACCGAGTCAAGTGCTACGTTAGAAATTTCTGTAATTTCGAAACTTAGTTGAAGAGAAATCAATTTCAGTTACATTGCAAATATAAATGTGGTATAGTTTACTTTCGACAAATATGAAACCACATCAAATAGATAGAAGATTTAGATAATGAAATTATGTCCAAGCGTTACCTCTTTCCCTCGGGTAACAGTTTTAATTTTAATTTTACCGAATTTCACTGGACACTCGAGGTTCATAAGAATCGATCGATCGGTTATTCGTTGATCGCTTCTACGCCCGTAGATTTTAGTTCTCCACCTTACGAATCTTTATCACGATCTTTCTTCTCCCTTCTTCGATTTTCCCCCAGCACTGCACCATTTTCCTGTATGCACACGTCATCTGGCACTCAGTTCCTCGTGTTGTGTTTCTCATACAATTTTTACTGTCGGGGTATTTTTTCATCTCACTCGCAAAAAAACATAATATCTTTAACAGCGTCGAATAATAACACGCCATTTAACTCATCGCATATTCATTTGGCTTTGTTCGTTCACGTAACATTTTTTACGCGTTGTATCTTTTTCATATAAATCTCAAGACGCTTCTGATACAAATGTTCGAAGCGATCGTATCTCAAAATAAATCAGTTTCTCCGATCAAGTTTGCGAACACTGTCCAAATATAATTATCATAATTTTATGAGAAACAGTTTTAGAGAACGAAGGAAGAAACGAGAGAAAGAAAATACCGACATTAAAATATAAAAGCCACCCTCGTGTACGTTCACCCCTACCATTGGACTCGTACCGCTTCTACCAACCCTGTCTGTTTGTCTGGCTATGTTTCATCGCAAATTATCCATTTGGTGCTTGTTAAAGTATCGTAAAATACGACGTTCCAAGGAAGAGTTAGGATAACAGGTGAAAAACAAAGGCAAATCGATGTCTTCTTTAAAATCTAACGATTCTTGTTGGATCGCAGAACGTTTCAGAGTCCGTGGTCCTGGGCCTGCGTCGCTGGAAGATGCGAAAGGAGAGCGGTCAGATCTTCGAGGACCTCCTTGGCCAGCTGTATCGCCCTCTGCGGCGGAAACACCAGGCTTCTCTGGCCCAGACCAACCGGAAACGTGTTCCTGGGCGAAGATAGCGTGATCATACATCTGCAGCAAATCGAATTCGTCACGGTGAACACCAGCGACCAGGAAGCGAAGAATCTGTTGGAGCACGCCAAGGATGTTTTCATCGGTGAAGATTCAATTTTTTATTTTCGCCGAATATTATTATATAATTTTATATTTTTTATCCACGAATGATGATAAGGAGTTTGTTCACGCATGAACCGAATGTCGAAGGATGTCCCTGATCGAAAGTCTCGGAACAGTTATTCGTTTATTAATCATTTTGGGACCAAGACTCGCAATATTGGACTCTTCGTGTTGTAGAACGATATCGTGCGTTGCGACTGGACCTTCTTTTCGCGTCAAGTGCAAACAAAGCGACGAATGACGCAACGCATGACTGTGGATCGTCGATGATACATGACGTAATCACGTTTCGTTGCTTCGGCAATGAATTTATTTCGCTTGTTTGTGGAGACAAAGTGCATCTAACGCAGTCGAACGTGTATTCGAAGCGACTTCTATACCCGAACTATTGTCATCGAAATGATATAATTTAGTCAGTCGTTGACCATGTAAAATTCAAATCATCGTTTGCTCCTCGTAATCTTTGAATATCCTCCGAGTTAGATTGCAGGAAGCTAGTTAGTATTTTTCGTCTCTTCTTTTTAAGCGAAGAATATCGACTCAGAGGCATATTCGCTTCTTCCGATTCGCGCGTCAAAGAATGATCAACAATACGTTTATAATCAACGCATATATGCAGCCATACAGACGTCTTTCGCTAATCGGTAGCGGCGAAAAGTTCAGCAACTACTCGAGTTATCTAAACTTCGCTACTGATAGATTTAGATAAATAACTTTATTTATCGTACATTTGAAACCACGATATCGCTACTGACACTCAGGCCTCCTGTTTCAGGTAACATAAGAAGCCTGATGAAGGTGCCAAACGCTAAAAGCAGATCCGGGGTGGACGTGTTCGTTGTCTACCTATCCGCCGGAAATGGCAGAGCGATAGGGCCAAACTTAGACACGGACGAGTCGTATACCCTGGAGCTGATGCCTAAGGGGAAGATTCTCGAAGCTCGAATAACCGGAAAAAGTTTCTTCGGCGCCAGACACGGTTTGGAAACGCTCGGCCAAATGATCTGGTGGGACGAATCTGCCGGAAGGGAAGGTGCCTTGCGAGTGTTATCTCGCGCTTCCGTCGAGGACAAGCCAACGTTCCCCTACAGAGGTTTGCTGGTCGATACGGGAAGACAGTTCTTTCCCATCGAGCGACTGAAACGCGTGATCGACGGAATGGCGGCATCGAAGTTGAACACTTTCCATTGGCACCTATCAGACTCGCAGAGCTTTCCCTTCGATTCAGCCCAGTTCCCCGAAATGGCCAGATGGGGCGCTTATAGCGGAGATCAGATCTATACGCCCGACGATGTGAAGGATCTCGCGGATTACGCGAGGATCCGCGGCATCAGGGTACTCGTCGAGATCGACTCTCCGGCACATGCTGGTGCTGGCTGGCAATGGGGTGAGTTTTCAACGGTTTTAGGGTGGAATTGTACGGCTGCAGGAAGGATATGTCTGCTTTGAGACGATAGGTTGAAGCTTGAATGCTGGTGGTGGTTAAAAAAGGAGAAATAAAGGGTGGATATATAACTGTCGCTGAAAAATGTCTGGACGATTCGCTTATCTCTGACAAAATGTAATTTAATTACTAATAAGGCTGCAGTTTTTTGTCCATTCATGGGAAATTCTAAGATGCAAATATACAGAAGGGCAAAATTCAAAGAGCTCGATCTATCCTTTTTGTTGCATAAATATAAATTTTGCATAATCATCTAGTAATCGATGTTTGAATTGAAACTAAAGGATTAATGTACACGTAAATTTGCCCGATTTAAAATTCAATCGTCGTTTTTGTTCGTCTATCAAACTTTTTTCTTTTTATTTATTATTACTATTAACTTAACTGTAATCGATATGGCGCTGTTTTTCATTATCATGTTCTTTACGTCCGACAAAAAAACACGTTATATCCCAAATGACCAAACTAGTCGGGCCTGAACGCATCATCAACTCATCTCAGGCCGGCGTTGATCTTGTTAATTTACTCAGGGACGGAGTACGGTTACGGGGAGCTGGCTCTCTGCGTTGATCAGCAGCCATGGTCGTCGTATTGCGGCGAGCCGAATTGCGGCCAGTTGAATCCCATCAACGAGCACACCTATCGAATATTAGAGGGGCTGTACAGGGAGCTTCTGGACCTGACCGAAATTCGGGACATCGTGCACCTTGGCGGGGACGAGGTGAACCTGGATTGTTGGGCACAGTACGGAAACATCACGGCCGCGATGCAAGCACAGAAT
Organism: Bombus fervidus; assembly: GCF_041682495.2. Taxonomy (NCBI): domain Eukaryota; kingdom Metazoa; phylum Arthropoda; class Insecta; order Hymenoptera; family Apidae; genus Bombus; species Bombus fervidus. The sequence continues at coordinate 15,533,011 of NC_091521.1, forward strand.
ATGACCGATCATCATGCTATGTGGGCCGAATTCGAAACGAAGATGTTGCAAAGGTTGGTGAAGGCCAATCACGATGAAACGCCAAAGGCTGTGATTCTGTGGAGTTCCCCGCTGACAAAGAGGCCTTACATCACCATGTACTTCGATCCAAAGATTCACGTGATCCAATCATGGGGAGGTAGCAACTGGCCGGAGACACTAGATCTTCTAGAAGACGGTTTCAGAGTGATTCTTTCTCACGTGGACACGTGGTATCTGGATTGTGGATTTGGCAAATGGAGAGAGATCGGAGAGGCCGCCTGTGGCGAGTATCGTACCTGGCAAACTGTTTACAATCATCGACCTTGGAGAGATTACGCTCAGCAACATTTTAGCCTCGTTTTGGGCGGAGAGGCAGCTATCTGGAGCGAGCAGACCGGCGACGCGTCCTTGGGACCTCGACTATGGCCCAGGGCATCTGCTCTCGCTGAGAGATTATGGTGAGTGTTGGCAATCCAAAATGTAGATAAACAAAGATTCTTCTTTCGACAATTCGATTGATAAAAGATAGAAATCTGTGATAAAAGAATGAATTATATCTCAAAGAAAAATTGAAACGTTACATGTTCCTAAGTATCTCTGTCGGAAAAAGATGTATTAGGTTGTCCGAAATGTTTCTTTCGTTTTATAAGGAAATAATAAACGCACAATATTTTTTGTTTTATATTAGTTTATCGAATTATGCACGAATGTAATAATAGAGATAGAACGAAATGGATCATACCTGATTCAATAAAATAATATAAAACAGAAATTGTTGTTCATCTATTATCACCTTGTGAAACGAAAGAAACTTTTCGGACAATCTAATAAATCAAAGGAGAATGTCACGTTGTTCGATACCGAACATCGTTTTAAAATCATTTTTTCCAAACTCCATGATATTACAATTATCGAAACATCTTGTATTTTCACTACCTATCTCTTCAAATGTTATTCAATTTCGTATAACGATAATCACGGAATAAATTTTTGTTATACACAGGAGCGACATGCCAACCAACGGCTACTCGACAGACGAAAGCGTGTACACGAGGCTAGCCGCACACATGGAGCTTCTAACCAGCCGTGGATTGAAAACAGAAGCCATGTGGCCGCAGTGGTGTTCCCAGAATCCCGGCAAATGTCTCTGACCGTTCGCTAGCCCGAACATAATCGCCTTCGCCTGGAATTGTACGCCTAGACACGATAATTGCGTGAATGGAAGACGTTACACGAGGTGGTTCTGCCCGCCACTTTCGCTAGAACACGCCGAGCTTGTAGATCGTTGCAACATCACCGTCGATAGAAGCTCGTTGATCGTTTTAACCGTGACGAGACCGAGCATCTCGAAACTATCGGTTGTTCGATAACGATTTTCGTTCTACGAACCGATCCACGAAGATGTGGACGTCACGTGAGAGACATAGGACGACCTAGTGCGGAGTACTCGAGAGAGGCAATCGTCGAGAGTGGAAGAAGACAATGAGATTCCTCCTAGAAGTCAAGAAGTCAAATTGAAAGTCCTTGGTGATCTCTAGTTGGAGGATTTATTTCTACGGAAGAAAGGGAAGGAAGTTTTCGAGCGTTTCACTGGCTTTTTCATTCTTGCCGGGCGTTGAAGGCACAACGACACAAATGTTCTTGGGTTTCGTTTTTCTCCCTGGTATGAAAACGATATAGGCAGAGTATTTGATATTTGTACGAGACCATGTACGACAGATTATACAGGAAGGTAAAATGAACAAGGTCAATTCAAAGATACACAGAGCGCGATTTTTTAATGTTACGCGATGCCTGGTCGTAGCTCGATGCCATACTTTTCGTTCGAAGTGCCTTTCCAATTGTAATTCTACTCGTTGTTGTACGATTTCATGTGTAAACAGCGAGCGCGTTCCTATTGAGAGATCTCGATGGCAGGCATCGAGATCGTCGCATCGTCCGCTCGTCTAATCCTACCACCTCTGAGTGTCTTTTTGATGCTCCGGAATTTTTCTAAGATGCTTTTGATATTTAATTTTTAATGAAAATAGTGAAGTCTATCGATCACGATATTAAATATTCTATTCGTCTTTACTTATTTTAATAAACTATAAATCTATCGATTCTTATTTTAGCGATTTTAAATGACACGTCTTAATCAAAGCGTTTTATATTGCAAGATAATTTAGAATATTGGAGGAATTTTATAATATCAATTATCTCGATTATTATACATATATTTTAATTCTTGTTATGAACTTAAACGATAAGCCGAAGAATTTGTCCAATAAAATTTGTATATACAGAGTGAGTTATGAGTGAGTAATCAACACACTGATATAAATAAGAAAACGCCATCTCAATATATGTCTAACGTACATTAGTTTTCGAGTTATGGATGGTTGAAGAAGATTTTCTAAGCTTTCGCTCGTATATTCAACCTATACTATCTGATTAACGAAAACTCTCATTTCCTGTTACTTCTACTAAGAAATTAAGTACGGCAAAAGGTCTAGGCAAAGACATACCATCGAACAAAGCATAGAAACGGCATTCAAGGTGGTAAAATTAGAAAAGACAGTCCATACACTCGGTAAACGAGAAAAAAGACGTTCGACATAAGACACTACCGATCCTTATGGCTACTTTCCTCCATTAAAGGATTCCTGTGATCAGGAGACTGGAAATATACCATTATTTGTCACACGATAAAGCGAAGCGTGGCCGTTAGAAACGGAAATCACGGCGCCAATCCGCATAGGCTTCCCTCTTTAAACTGCCAGACCTAGGTCCTACATAGAACAAAATCCCACAAATACCAAACCGTATTCCAAATGAAGAACATAGTCGAGTAATAAAATGAATTGTGTAAGAGGAAACGTTCAAGGAATTCCATTCTTTGGCAGCATACGCGTATCCCTCGAAGCCAAAGAAACCACGATACTTTGTACGATAATTACCTTCCCGTTTGTAACGAGGACCGTGAAGAAGCCGTGTCAGATTATTATATATAAAAGAAGTTTCTTGACGAACAAACATCGGGAATCGAGAGAGTCGTTTAACAATTCTTGAAGAATTGTCGCGGATCTGTAAGACCGAGCGTCCAATCCGTGCTTCGTGTCTTTTCTAATTAATTGTAAACACGTTCGGAGGAGTTCGTCTTGATGTTAACGAGATACTATCTCCGAGAGATATAAAAATGGCCTATTGACGATGAATAGCCGTGGAAATTTGTAAATAATACGATCATCGTATTGGAAGTGGCTGAAGAGCAACTAGATAATTAATAGAACGATAACGGGAGGAAAAATGAATCGTATGTACTTACTAACAACTTAGCGACATCGATGGCTGTAACATAGAAGTGATTTTAAGCTTGACCCTGCTGGATCCGGTGCGGAAAATCATTCGCTGTGTGTGGCGTCTTGCGTGACGTTTGTTGGGTATTTTCGATCATTTAAAAGATTTGTAAAGGATTTTTAAAGCAAGAGAAATAACTTAGTACGTTGTCTGTAAAATTGTTTCGGTGTTTGAAACACGTTAATGAAGAAACGATGAAAATTGCACGCGGATGATTCCCCAGGTTGATCTACGAAGGAATGCGATCTGTTGTAAAGTGTGATTGGTGTAAATTTAACATAAAACAAATTTTGAATACACCGGTTCTCGTCGTTCATTTGTACCCCGGAGAATTTTTCCTCCTCCATCTTGTCCGTCCAGAAGATCACGCTGGAAAATATGATTTCGATTGTGATTTCTTATGTAAGCGTAAAAATCAGGCAGAAAAGAAATTGTAAATCGAATTTTTCATAATTTTTACTCTGCTCCGATAGGAAAGACAATATCATTCCTGCGATCGATGAAAGTTTTGTCTTTGTTCAGGTGTTGTTTGATTTCTAATCATCGCTAAAATAATAGCTTTAGTCTATCTATACTTCTGATACAATTGGATGATCGATTGCTCCTTGGTGGTTCTATCAATATTGGCTGAGAACCTCGAGAGACTGTTTGGTCTATCATCGTCTTGATGGATGGTACATGCGATGGCCAATCGATTTGCTTTATTGCATTTATCTTCTAAATTGTACAACACAATTTGCAGTAAGTAGCGACATTTGTGCCATTGCCCTTTAATAAATACAATTAGTCTTTGAACAAGGTATATTATTATCGATCAGACGTATAAGTTCAGCAAAATTATTTGTAATCACCATTTGAAGGTCACAGGTGAATTTATTGCATATTTTCAGGGGACTTGTATCGTAGAATTAACCAGTTTTAGAAGTTATTTCCTTCTTCGACTATTTCATATTAAATTACTTATTTGTAGTTACCAAGCGATATAAAGAGCAGAAGATCGACAAAAATCAGCTTATCGTATTTTTCTCCTATGATCTTTATTTTATTCTTTATTTTGTATCTATATTTCTGCAAATAAATGGGAAGAGTTTAATAAACAAATTTACAAGTCATTTGTCAGAGAAATATTACGTGTTAATTATCTTGAGAGAGAATTCGATTCGATAAATATTCACAGTGGAAGAATCGAAGATATTTGGCTGACACGTAGCTGACTTATTCTACTTCGAGTCTGTCCCTCCTCCAGGTGACTATAGTGATATAGCTATAGTAAGGAGAAGACAAAGGGCGAGGCATGATCGCAAACATTCCCATAGCCATGTAATCCACGAGCTGGTCACTTCAATACCAGATTTCAAAAGGTTCGCATCAGTGTTTCTGTGCTACTCGTTTATTCTTTCCATTCGATACTTCAAAGATATATTTCATATTACAAAGTTTTCCTAACGTTTCACCAAACTTACTCTGGACCGTCAACCTTTTAATAAATTTTGTCATCTCGAATGACATTAAGTGCACGAAATGACATCGACTGAAATGGAACCAGTAGTGAAGGTCAACGCAACGTCGAACATCGAACGTTTCTTTATCGAACAAAAACAGAAATGCGATGGATTGATGACAGAATGTAAGTCTATCAACGTGACTAATGTTTTTTATATTCATTTTCTTTTTTCCTATTCCGAGAATAAAAAGGAAACGGTGAAAGTTCCATGAGAAAGACGAAAGTCTTTCAAAGTGGGTATAAATATAAATAATCTTTTAATCGCCTACGTATCTTTAACAAATAGATCGCAACATAACGTCACAAAATGCAACGTTAAAATATCGTCATTGCCCGCCACATTTTGACGGGATACTTTGCTGGTCGTATACCGAGGCCTCGACCATCGCCATTCTACCTTGTCCTCCTGAAACTGGCCTGATATACCAGTTAAATTCCGCAGCGAACAATTTGGAGTCGAATGTTCGCGTTATAGCGATGGCCACGAAAGCTTGTCTTCCAAATGGTCAATGGTACACAAATTACGACAATATTCCCGGGAGTAATTACAGTTTATGCGAGTTGTCCGATGAATTCACTACTCGCTACCTCATGGAGACCATCCTGGAAATAGATGAGATGACCGACCCTCGAGACTACAGAAACTTTGAATCTTTTCTGTTGGCTGTAAGAATTTTGAGCTTACACGCGTTCGTTTAAAATTAACTTATTTGAGATTACGTTGTCTATATTTTTATCGCGTAAAAGAATTTTTGCTAAGTTCCTCGCAAAAGAAGATTATATCGCTAAAGTTTATCCATAGTACAAGAAAGTGAAATCATTCTTTCTCGTAAATTTCGGAATTATTTCTGCCATTTATACCTTGCACTAATAATTAATATATTTTAATATATTTTATTAGTATATATTATAATATATTTTTTATTTAATATATTTTATAGTTACGTTTAACCGACGAATTTTATATTTAATAAAATTATAAGTTCTTCAAAATGTAATTCTATAGATTTAATTTCTGCTTTTGTCGTAGAAATGGTTGCCTATCGTCAGGCTCGTCTCTCAAATCGGCTATACCACATCTTTCACTATGCTGGTTATCGCGATGATCATCTTCTCTCTGCTCAGGTACTCGACTAATTGTGTTTCTTTCCTTGTCTCGGTTCTTGTTGTAACGATCGATTGCCTCGCTTAGGAAACTCAGAAATCCCAGGAACAGGCTTCACATGCATCTGTTCGCTTCTTTCATAATGAGGGCGTTCATGGCACTGATCAGAGACTGGATCTTCGTCGATGGCATTAGACGGACAGTGGACGTTGTTTATCTCGACGAGAAAAACGCTTTTATCAAGCAACGAAACGTAGGCATGTCAAATATTCGATTAAAAGAGATGGATAAAATGGAAGAGAAAATTAATGGAAATCGATGTACAATTAAGATAATCAGTTTCAGACAATGATCTGTAAGGGCATCACGAGTGTGTGGCAGTATTTTATCGTTGCTAATTATTCTTGGATCTTGATGGAGGGTTTGTACCTGCATAATCTGGTCGTTTGGGCGTTCTGTGCGGATAGTTCAGCCATTAATTTGTATATTTTACTGGGCTGGGGTAAGATTATACAGACGTAATTTATTATACGATTAATTAAGTGCATAATTATCTAACGACGTTGCAAGACCATTCGAGTACATTTCAAGATTAAGATAAACTGATTCGACGTCGTTGTAAAATTAATTCAAAGCCTTTGAAGGTGGTTTCGAGATCAAATCAAGCTCATCCAACATCTTCCCAAATTTACATCAAAGTAATTTAAAAAGTCATTTTAAAATTGGATATTTAAAAGTCCTTCGAATTATTTAAAAAAAAAAAAAAACATTCAAGGTCGTTTAAAGAACCCTAACATGCACACGGTGACATATCACGTGTTCAGTAAAGATCGCGTATTACACGTTAGAAATACGAAGGACAGGAATAGGACGTGATTTTTATTTGTACAATTAAGGATTACCTGTTTTCGTGGTTGTTCCTTGGATAATAATACGAGCCACGATCGAAGACACATTTTGCTGGACCACTCACCAAAATCCTTCTTTATTTCTTCTTATAAGGATCCCCATCGTAATATCGATTTTGGTAAGTGACGTACCTTTGAATGAGAAATTAAGCTCGTTGAGTTAAAAACAAAAAATTCCTACAGAAGATGCTATAAGAAAATATCTGCAAATAAGAATTATGAATTAATAACGTAATGAACTATATGTTATTAGTTCAACTTTCTGCTGTTCCTCAACATTGTACGCGTCCTGTTCATCAAATTCAAGACGTCCGTACATTTGCAACGGAAAAAGATGCAGTACAGGTAAATTTATAACTTGTACTCTTTCTTTCGTACTCATTTATTGCTGCTCGATGCGCAACTTTTTGTATTGAAGATGAAAGAACGTACTTTTATTGCGATATAAAAGAATAGATGGATTATTACAACGAAGAATATATAAATTTGTTTCTCTTACACAGTAGGTGGGCCAGATCTACTTTGGTATTGGTACCCCTATTTGGTGCTCACTATACTCTATTCCTGGGGCTCTCCTATCACAAAGATAACCGCGTGGAGCTCGTTTGGCTCTTCTTCGATCAATTCTTCGCCTCGTTCCAAGTACTTCTATTAGCCTTAAAAAAAAAAAAGAAATAAAAATTTGTAAACTAAAAGTATGTAAACTTAGAAAATAAGAAAATTCACCATTTCTTCAGGGTTCTTTCGTGGCACTGCTTTACTGTCTGCTGAACATCGAAGTTAGAACGGAAATAAAACGAGCTTGGAGGATAAGATGGTCGAAAAAAGCGAACCTCTGCTTGTCAACGTCTCGAGAATCGAGAAGAAGAAAATCTACTCGCCAATGCAGACAATCGAACGATTACGATCATCCAACAGTCAGTGGTACCACTGCGAGGAACGCATTACGATCGAACGATTATTGGCCAAATATGCTAGAAATGGAGACAAGATAGAAACAGCTTTAAAAAGAAACACTTTTATATCCGCGAATTTTATATCTTTATATCCAGCTTTTTCGTGTATTTTATTTGTTTTTAAATCTTTGGTAGATCGAGGTTCTTCTATGTATAATAATTAATTTCGCATTACAGTATAATTATAAATTTTACAGTTGGCCGTATTTCGATTCTTTTCTATTTTTGTAATTAATAATACGTAGCCTTTAGCTTTATATATTTTGTATCACTTCATTACAATCAGAAAATCTTATCGTTTAAAGAAAATTCCAATGTAATAGTTTTAACGTTGAGGAGTATGTATTGTACAACTATGATATATTTTATGCAATTGGTAATACAATGAAAATAATTATTCCTATCATTGGTACAGTGCATATATCTTTATTAAAGCACATTTGTCCAAGAAAATACGTGACTTTTTCAACCGATAACGACAACTGTATGTTCCTCTATACCAACAGGCACTGAAATATCGATCATACTGTTCCTGATGCCACCCTGTTTGTGCTGCACCCTCGCGTTTATCACTCACTCTGTGACATTTGTTTTTTCAAGAAACTATTTCTTTAATTCGAAATTCTCATCAGATTCCCGCCATTAATTTCTTTTCCCTCCGATATTTCTCAACCCGTCGTCATGTAACATCGCATATACGTAATATCGTGTCACACACGTGAGAAGGAAATTTGATTACAGTCCAAAAAGGCTACATTAAATTTGTCTATTTCCATGAAAAAAATGTATTCACTGATACTTCGAAAATTTAATCCTTGTCTTTTATTCACCATATCCTTAATCGCTATGTTCGCTTTTCAAGTTGTCTATCTCTTCATTCAGTTCTCTACACAGTTATACAATTACTCAGTTACAATCTATCCAGCACGCAAGAGGCACCAAACGAGTGTATAATAGATAGATAGAGAGGAAAAGCTGTCGAAAAGCATGTAACAACCCCTTCTTTGAAATTCGTTCCTTTGAAAAGTCGCGTGGCAAAAGTCACGTGCCAGGAAGGGGTGAGGAAAGGCGTCGAAAAGACAGGGGTTGAGTAACGAAGCGTGAACTATGTCATGACATGCGCGACCAGAAGAAACATTAATCGAAAGCCGAACAATTCAAGTGCGGTTCGCCTCATCTCGTCTCTCGTTACGAGGATGTAATCTGCAACACGTGTTGCATGGCATAATGTATATTATATCGTCGTGTGAATGTGATTATTCGGAGCACTGTTGAATCCTTTATCGTCCAGCCCTTGTAATTTGTCAGAAGAATTTGTGTAATTTCTACATTTGTATCTCGTAGTTCGATAGACCCTTTTACCTTAAAAACTTGTTATTCGCGTTCCTTTTTATTGTATTGTATAATATCTTCTTTGTCGACAAAAAGGAGTTTTCGATTTTCACCTGTTTCAATCTTGTTCCTACGTAAACGAGCGAAGAAATTTTTAATGATTCCAGGAAGCTTTTAACATAGAATTGAGACGAGAAATAGCGCGTATCGATAATAATTTGATTATATTTCGCTCATACTTGACATATTTTCTTACGTTAAGGAAATACGGATGCATCGAAAGTGACGCAAAAAACGAAGAGTTAATGACGAAGATTGAGACTTTAAAGCGAACTTAATTAATAAAACATCGTAAGAGGAAAGAAATTGAACGCGAATGTTTTTAGAGTAGCTGTCAAAGGAAGCACAAAGTGTCGCCAATTCTTTTATTGTGTACTTAAAAGAGATCGCAGCAAGTAGCGAGAGAAAAGGAAGAAACATACACTTTGTTGAAATAAATTTCTCTTGTCCCAGAAAATATCAATACAAAAAAAAAAAAAAAAACGGAAGAACAAAACCAAAGCATACAAACTGCTGCCTCGCGCAAAATCCTCCGATCAGAAAGGCAAAAGCTGGACGATTCTGAAGAGAAGGAAGAAGAATGCACCTTGTTAAAATCAATTTCTCTTTCCCCCGGAAGATACCAATATAAAAAGACGAAGAAAGAAAACCAAAGCAAACAAACTGCTGTCAAATAATTCAACGTTGTGTGACGATCACTGTACCTCGCGTAATATCTTCCCATCAGAAACGCACAAGTTGGACGATTCGGAAGACAAGGAAGAAGAATGCACCTTGTTAAAATCAATTTCTCTTTCCCCCGGAAGATACCAATATAAAAAGACGAAGAAACAAAACCAAAGCAAACAAACTGCTGTCAAATAATTCAACGTTGTGTGACGATCACTGTACCTCGCGTAATATCTTCCCGTCAGAAACGCACAAGTTGGACGATTCGGAAGACAAGGAAGAAGAATGCACCTTGTTAAAATCAATTTCTCTTTCCCCCGGAAGGTACCAATATAAAAAGACGAAGAAAGAAAACCAAAGCAAACAAACTGCTGTCAAATAATTCAACGTTGTGTGACGATCACTGTACCTCGCGTAATATCTTCCCGTTAGAAACGCACAAGTTAGAGGATTCTGAAGAGAAGGAAAAAGAATGCACCTTGTTAAAATCAATTTCTCTTTCCCCCGGAAGATACCAATATAAAAAGACGAAGAAAGAAAACCAAAGCAAACAAACTGCTGTCAAATAATTCAACGTTGTGTGACGATCACTGTACCTCGCGTAATATCTTCCCGTCAGAAACGCACAAGTTGGACGATTCTGAAGAGAAGGAAGAAGAATGCACCTTGTTAAAATCAATTTCTCTTTCCCTCAAAAATACCAGTACGAAAAGACGAGAAAACAAAACGAAAGCGTAGAAACTGGCATGAAATAATCCCATGCTTGCCCGACAATCACTATTCCAAATTTCTCACCTATAGTCCTCCGATCATGCACGCAGAAGCTGTACAATTCGCATGATCGATAAAATGGTCCATCCATTCCCGTACTAGCATCCACGAGGAGCAGAAGCGACCCATGGTCCGTGACAGCGACGCGATGGCGACTGGTTTGGGGCGGTCTCACCCCCTGTTTCTCGCGATGCCATTGGAGAACCAAGGGGATGCTGCAGGAGAGAGACGAATGAACAGAGACCGAACGATGAACGACGAAGGGATGTTTTCAGGGGCGTGGTTTCAGCAACGTCGAGATGATCCTTGAAATCGTTCCTCGGGGTGCATCCTGTCCACGCGACAGCCAGAAATCTTATCAGAGTCATCGTCTATCTCGTCGAGTAATCGTGTTTGACTGATTCACAGGGTGAAAGGTATCTTTATGCTTGGATGTTTTTGTAAGAAAAAAAGTTTGGAAGATATAAAGCATTGAATACAGTGGCGTGATATGTTTTCGAATTATGTAAAGAAATTGATAATCTGTGAGTGACGGTGGTCAGTTGAAGTCTCAAATAATACAGGTGTGAGTTTCTTAATTAGTTTAAAAGTTTGATTAATAAGAATTGTTATATTATATCAATAGGAAGATAGGGAGAGAGAGAGAGAGAGAGAGCGAAATAAACATATCGAGAAAACTTTGCTTTAGATTCATAAAGATTTTTGATGTGTCATCGAAGTGCTTTTTCAGTGAATTACTATGTTTATTGTAACATGGATACGTTTAAAGATAATTTAAATAATCGTTCAATTATTAAATTTGTTAAATATTCGTTGAAAAATACATAGTATGAGCAGAAAGGATAGTGTCGAGGTGTAAAGAGTGTGTTACAATATCCCTTTTGGCAGATACATTTACTCGATACGAGGTATAATACAATTATAAAGAACGAAATACTTTTACAGAAGGAAGACAAATAATTTTTCGACGTTAATTATCGGCGAAGGAAAAATGAATTATTTCAAAGAATTGGAAGACTTATCGAAGACGGGAGTAGAAACCGTGCAGTGATCGTTTGGTGAGTTTCTAAACTTTACTTTGCTTTCGCTTGCTTTTTAATCGAATGTCTAAAATTTAAAATCGATTCTAATTATAAAAAATGAAATAGAGCGAAGAGCCCGCAACTCGAATTCCGATACATTTGTCGAATACTAAAATTTGCATGAAAAAGGTGAGAATCGAGTGGGGAAAAGTTGGCAATAAAAGTGAAACGGCATCGAAATCTGGCAAATTTCATGAAATATTGAAGCAACCGCGAGAAAATGTCCATACGAATTGCTGGTTTACCATAAGAATCAGATTGAACGAGATCGGGGGTTGTTCTGTGTAAATAATTAAAAAGGGATGGGTTGCGTGTCATGCGGACGAGCCAAGTTTTCTTGAATAATAGAATGACACTTTTCGTCGGTTTCCATCGAATTTCTCGGAATTTAAGAGCCCCCTGAGCATCGAAACTATTCTTTCTTTCATAGCATCCTGTTTGCCTTTGGTTTTTCTCGTTTATTCATCCATACTACGTCTTTCTCTTAAACCGATTTCCTTCGATTCTATACGCTTTGCATCTACGGGAATTTTAAAGTACTCTTCAGGTATTATTTTATTATTTGATATTTCACGATAAAGAAAATTTATATGAAAGAGCGTATGCGTTAGAGAAACGATTAACCCTTTCTGTTGTCCGTTGCGCTTGTTTTCACGCGTGTGTCGAATACGTACGACAAATATTTGACCAACTTATTACGTTTCCCCTTTATTCCGAATTTTTCCTCAACGCTTATTCCCTTGAGATTCGATTACGCGTCAATGGGTAACTCTGAACATCGTCGACACGACGACAGAAACTGACAGATTATTTATTAATCTACGTTGAATCTACACGATCGAACGATATATTGCGTTTCAGGTTTAAAGCATGAAAATGGATGCTTCACTGTCAATATCCGTTCTCAATAATTCGAGCCTTTATCCGCGAAGAAATTGAATGTTAATTTATTAAGGAGAAGGAAGAGGAGAGGAAAATTATCTTTCTTCTCGCAAATTCCTATTGATCGAAGGCAAAATGGCGAATGGCGGTCACGGTGTGGTTGTAAACGGGGTTGGTGCACCTGGTGCTGGCACCCTTTCGAGGGAAGAAAGACGTCGACGCAGAAGAGCGACGCAAAAATATCGAACTGCACACGCCACGAGGTAAAAGTTGCGTAAATTATCGAAATACCTTGAATTATCGTTAATTGTCATCATTTCCTATTAATCTCATATATTTAATGTAGTTTAACTTTCATTTTTACACTTCCTGCGTCTCCCTGTATCATCTAAATCGCTTAAAGCTTCCAATTTTGATCGAAAGATCGGTGTTTTATTAATTTTGACTAACAAATATTTTGTAATCTTGGAGAATGTTGCTCTATTATATCGTTTGAAGTATTTGTTACATAAATGTACAGCATTGATCTTACGAAATTACCGAAACTGCTTTAACCATTTAATTTCAACCGCTTCCTCGATTTTTCCTTCTTGAACAATCAAGATCTCAAGTATAAATTTTATCAAATCTTATTAAATCAATAATTAATTATTTATTCGTCACAGGGAAAGGGTTCGAGTGGAAGCTTTCAATTTAGCCTTCGCAGAGCTTCGGAAGCTTCTGCCAACTTTGCCACCGGACAAGAAACTCTCGAAGATCGAGATCCTACGACTGGCCATCTGCTATATCGCCTACTTGAACCACGTCCTCGAGGCTTGAACCGACCAGGAGCAGCAGGAGTCACTCTATTTTTGCAAAACCTAATCCTGTGTCATCCGGCATGACACTTCGATCACGGCAGAAGAAAGTATAAACCTTCGCAGTTTTAATATTTTATTAATATACATATACGTAACTCGATCTTTTGTAGATAATCGAATTGATAGGAATTTGTAATAATTAATCATTGAAAATCGACATCGTTCTTATTAATGCGACATTTATGCTGCAAATGTATATTAAATTAATACGAATCGCTTTATCACTCTTCTTAAATACCATGAAAAGATTGCGATTAAGAAACACTCTCATAGAAACTGTGTTTATCGTAAAATATTTTATACATTTTGGATATTGCAATTTCATTTCTTAATTTCCAACGTAAAAGAAAAATAACCAGGCATTTCTGTTGAAGCGTTAATAAGACTTTGTTAAATGATACTAATATTTTGTTGACTGGCTGTTTTATATAAAATCTAACAATTTAATTTTATGCATGAAAACACGACGAGTTTACTCGTGACTGATCAACAATGCGTTAAAAAGCGATCATCTCGTTTATAGAACTAATTTCTTGTAAAGGAGAACCTGTTCCATGATAATTCCTATCACTGTCATAGTATTTCAATCGTTTCAAGTGTCGCATACTCGAAGGATATTCAAGTGCAACTATTCGGAATTGCCCGGAAGAACGACCGAAACTCTTAAATCAATCTCGTTCCGTGAATTAGCCCGATTCCCGAGGGATCTTCACGCCCCACGAGTCCACGTATCCTAAATTCTCCGTTCTGTTCGCATAGTCGTACAATCGGACTCACCGAACCTCCCTATTTACCGACCATCATCGAACGAAATAGACTTTTCGACTGTAACACAACGAGACGAGCTGTAACTTCACGGCTCGTCGATTTCACTTCTCGTTTCCATTTCTTTCTTCTGTAATCTTTTTCCACGAGATTCGACGTGAGAATAATGGAAGTGGAATTTTTATGGAGTTTCGCTTGGTCAAAGTGCATTATGATAATGAATTGCACTCGATTTTCTTTATAAGGGAAGAAACTCTCACAAGGTACGATGTTAACTTTCTGTTTTCGTATATTAGTGTATTATTACATTAGTATATTCTTGGTTACTGTGTTGATCGTTAAGAGAATAATTAAATAAGAATAATAAATAATCAGGCGAGGCAACGAAGATCGTAAAAAGACGTTGAACCTTAGAGTTTGATAGGAACACGTACCGATTGTCTCGTGAGAAATGAGATAAAAATAAGAAATATTCCATTATCCATTATGGTTCTCTTTTACTTGTGTTAGTCTTGAACAAAGCTCTAGAAATTTCATTTTTACTTTCTTACGAGTTTCATATGAAAATATGTCTTTAACTCGGCGCTTTCGCCACGACATCCTCGGAACTCAGAACGCTTTTGATACATAAGTTGAAACAATTTCTGTTAGTAAGAAAAAAATATACGCGTAAGTATTCCAGTATTTCATACAGATAATATATAATACGGTGTAGAACGTATGAATGAAAATAATGATTTTGTGTCATACTATATATGAGATAATTGAGGACATATACATATTTATGTACGTTATAAATAAATTAAATTAACTAAAATATAATATTCTGTATTCGATTCAATAGCAAAATTGAACACATTTAGCACGTTAATAATTTTTCACGTATACCGGATGCTATTATTTGATCACATATTAGCGCAATCTCTTGAAATGATCGTAAGCACTCGAAACTATATTAATCAATCATCACTCGCGTCTCGTGCATAACGCATAAGGTCAAGGCAAGTTAATACAATTTCTTCGTTATAATTCTCTATTTATGAAGCTCATTCTCACTTTTAATAATTGCTTGAGTCGCTATTACCTTTAATTGCATAGAGAAACGAGTCACGTTAATGTCGTGCGTATATATCGATCGAAAAATTGAATAACTTTTAATATTTTCTATGTTAATTTCTACAAATAGATTAAAATAAGGACGAAGAATTACGTGGCAACAACAGAGAAAATAACGATATTGAATCGCACGATTGCATTCCCGAACTTCATACGTCCAACTGAGCATCAAATCAGATTTATACGCAACTGACTTTGAAACATGTTGCGGTTTGTCGTGCTTTCTGTCGTTGCAATTTGTCGACAGATATACGATATAACACATAGCATGGAGTATAACACAGAAAGTGCCATAATCATTGCATACCATAATCATGGCGATCGTTGGTCTGTACCAATCTAAGGTGAATACGTAATGAATCTTTTTTTAATTATATAGTATAAAGCATCACACTGTTTCTTTTGAAAAATAAAAAAGTATATTTGCTGGTGTCTTTATTATTTTATATTTTAAGAAGTAAATAAATAATGTAAATTAGTGAAGTATTAATTTTTAAAACAATTAAATATTTTAAAAATTATCTTTAAGAGAATTTAATCCATTTACTAAAAAAAAACAGATGTGACATTTATTTGACATATCTAAAACAATGAAAACCTATTCGCTGAATATTACTGGCTAAAGCAAGTATAAGAACATAGAAACGCAAAATGAAATTTTCACTCAAATTGTACACCGTAATTACTTTCGTTCTCTTCGTTTATCATTCGGAATGCATCGTCTTATCATATAAGACATATCCGACCTGCATATGTCCTCTACCTGTCCATCTGCAAAAAGACTGATAACATCGAGACGTGCCCTTTTCAACGCCATTCAACTCTTGCTTCAAACGTTTTCCTCGTACAGTAAATAATTTTATTATAACGTGAACTAATAAAGTAAAATGCTTCATGCTATTTAAAATGGGCTATATCACATGACAAATGTCCTCCTGTTTCCTCGATAATATCATGATAATTACTTCCTATCTGACCACGAAATTTAAACATATCGTAAATAATGCAATTGGGAGTGTTAGTGGAAATTAACATCATTTTTCGAGAGAAAGGTTTAGCGCGACCTATGGTTCTCGAGCACAGAATACGACGCAGGCAGAAACAATGTTAACCTTTCGTCCTTGAACTTCAAGGACGAAGTTCCGATCAAGTTGAATTTTGTGGCAACCTTAGACGTCAAGCCGCAACATACCGAGAATGTACAATCACGCTGTGGAGATTTTGACTGCAATTTTGTTTCATACCGTACGTCATACCTAAAGGATAAATTAAATTAATTAGAAAATATTCTAATATTCCATGCACGACGCAATATCAATTGAAATACACCTGGTACATCACCGATTTTTCACATATATTTAATAAAACAATTAGTGCAATCTACGGAAGTGATCGTAATCGTTGGAAAAAGTATTATTCGATCATCACTTACATTCCGACGATATCGCATAAGGTCACGTCAAGGTAAATTATCCACTTTTCCTCCGCTATAATTTCATAGATTACATTATATTGAAAACATGAAAACCTTTCTTATATGTAATAATTGAATATCCGATATTCAATATATCCGGGAATCGCTATCACCTTCAGTTGCATAGAGGAATGAGTCACGTTAATATCGCGCTAGAAGGTTGAACAATTTTTAACATTTTCCACGTTAATTTCCAAAAATAAATTAAAACAAGTATGAACAATTACAAGACAACAACCAAGATAATAACCATATTAAATACCATTACGATACTTCGAAACTTCATAGATCCAGTTAAGCATAAATACAAATTTATATGCAACTGTATTTTGACAACGTTTTTGATTGTCGTGTTTCCTCCCATCATAATTTACGTACAAATGAACGATATTAAACAACACATGGCGTATAACATAGAAAGTGTCACATACATGTTCCAATACATCATCCATGATCTTGGGTACATAAGCATAGTGATTATTGGTCAGTACCAGTCTAAGGTAAATTGTTTCAGTTATTTAGCATAATTTGTTCCTTTCGAAAAATGAAAAAATATAATGCTGTATATTTATTTCTTATTCTATATTTGTAAGCAAATAAATAATATAAGTAGACGAAGTATTAATTTTTCAAATAAGATGAATTTGATTTATTTGCTAAGAGAATGTTTATTTACTTGACACATCCGAAATAATCAAAATCTATTCACTGAATATTACTGTGCAAAATCTCGAAAAGGGAAAATTACATTTTTACGTACATTAAACGATTCAATCGCTTCTAAATTTTTCGTTTATTATTCAGAATGCAATGACGTTGATACAGCGTATTGACAAAGTGGACGAAATTTTCAAGGAACTAGGAATTGAAATCGAGTATCGCAGTTTGTTTCGTCACATGATGATCGTCGGATCTTTCTGGTTATTAAATGCGGTCATAATATTTGCACTTTTCGTAAAGATGTTAATACAACACGCACTGTATACCACAATATTTCTTCTATTCATTTACTGCTACATTACGAACGTCCAATCGATCATTTTATACGACTACAACACTGCCATATAGTACGTAAACAATTTTCTTTAATAAAGTCATTTTTAGTCCACCTCGAAGTTTAAACGTTGCTATTTTTCGAAATTCTTTTGCCATTACAGTTGGCTAGGATCGCGATTTAAAAATATAAACCAGCTCATGAAAACGTCTATCTTGAAGAATTCTCAAGTAGAAACAGAGGATTCCGATACGGAAACCATCTTCGAACCGAGTCATAATTTTCGAAACAGATTTGAAATGGACAATTGGCTGTCCGGACGAACTGTAAAAGTTTTACAAGTAAATTCCACTAACGACACTCGGAAGTTAAAACAAAGGTCACTGTCCGACGATAAAATTCGTTTACTTCAAAAAATCAGGTAAATAAACGTCGAATTAATAACAATTGCAGCCACAGATAATGGCAAGTATAAAAACACGGAAAGAAAATGATAAAACAATATTACGAGACGAAATTGTCTTTGCCGATTAAAGCAATTGCACCATTTGACCTTTTCTTTTAATTCCGAATCGAAAGTTTGAGAATTCTTTTGCAAAATGTATCTGTAATTTAAATTTCCTTTTGTCTTTTGTCGCTACATATTATTATGAACTTTTGGACAAATAAAAAGACTTGAATATTTGCCAACTTGAAGATTCGTGCATCTGCAAGTGTGCAACGTATCGAAGATGGTGAACCAAATATTCAACGCCCAAATATTAATATATACGACCGTGGTACTGCTAAATTGTAGTATATCTGTCTACTTTTTATACATGGAATTCTCCAGACCATCTAAGCTCATACATTCAATAGAATTAATGATAATGTACGTGTTGAACTGCGTCCTTGCCGCACTGAAAATCCCTCTAATGAGCTACGATTGCGAAGACACAATGGCACAGGTGAAAACGTTGTTTTTCAATTCTTTTAATCCCACTGTGTGGACCGATCTTCAGCAAAACGTATTTTCCTGTTATAATGGAAAATTTTATCAATTATGAATAACAGCGTATTACAATTGGTACATGATCGTTAGAAAGAACGCTACTAATTAATTTTCTTCGAATACTGTAGGTAATATACGCGTTCATGCGTTAATTTAAAACATTTTCCACTACTTATTTTCCCAATAAAAGCAAGTTTCTGCAATAGAAACAATTTTCATATTTTTGTAGCGTGCGTACCAGTCTGTGGAGTCATAGTTTTGTGAAATCTTTGCTTGAATAACCCTTCGCTTGAGCACACCAACTTACAATATTTTTTGTGAAAAGAAGTAACAAGTTTCACTCGATCGATTTTCAGGCTAACGAAACGATAGGACTCCTCCACGCATGTCCTGTGGACGGGGGAAACGCAGAATTAATAGATGAGGTAAAAAAATTGAAATTTTATTAATTTACATAATAAAAGAAATTATTATAAATAAAGCAGAATTAATCTATTGGTAGATCCTCCAATTTTCTTGGCAAATATCATACACGCAACTTGAAAAAACAAAATCGGTTCATTATATAATAAACTATGGGTCCGTTCGTTACGTTAGTATACTTCTTTACATGGATTTACTTCTTCTTGAATTTATTACTAAATTATTCGTATAATTTTTACAGTGCCTCAACTTCGTAATATCTTATTTGGTTATTATGGTACAATGGAGCCAAAACTTGCTAAAGAACGATCCAATATTAATCACAAACGAGACCACCACCTTTCAAACGTTACAAGAGAATACGAGCACAGTAGTATAATAATAAGTATAATAGCATATAATAAAGTAATAAATAAAGTATAATAGTATAACGCTGGATACTTTTCGATAGCGTCGTGTTATGGAATTATAAAAGCAGCATACAAAAACTGTAATTAAACATTAATAAACTGCACCTCATAAATATAACTTCTTTCCCAAAATCACCTTAGGATCTGCAATCGTTAAAGGTATTCAACATTTCAAGATATAACGATACGTAAAGATTAAAAATTTTTGGATGCTTTTATTTTCTTATGTCGTTTCGAAGGCATAATTTATTAAAATATGTCCAAAGTAAATTGTTTCTTGGCACGAGCGAGTTAATATTTTCCAATATGAAATAACGAGATGCATCGGGAGAAGTGTTTGTATATCAAAAAATATATGTTTGTCAACAAAATTAATAATATCAGACCATTCTCTCTTCAACGTCATATCACCGTTGCCTCAAAGGATCTTGATATGCAGTAAATGATTTATTTCCAGTTTTCTCATTAATATTATGTTATATACCTCCTATCTGACTGCGATATGCAAACATATATAATGCGTCAATGCATACATATTCATGCCACGCAATACCAATTGGAACACCTCAAGAACATTAACGATCTTTCAAGTATATCAACTGTAGCAATAAGTGCTATTTCCTAAAGTGATCGTAGTCATTCGGGATTATAACCATTACTCTACCATGAAGTACCACTCATCGATAACGAATGAAATTAAACTAATTGCTTTCTCTACTTTATAACTTCCTCCATTCCTATGACATTAATGAAACTCTGTCTTACTTCTAATAGTTGCATATGCAATATTTGAGTCGCTATCACCTTTAGTTGCACAGAGAAACGAGTCACGTTAATGCCGCGGGTTAATACCGTTGAAGAAAAGTTAAACATTTATTCACGTCTTCTACTTGAAATTTAAAAAATTGATAAAAGCAAGAATGAAAAATTACGAGACAACAACAAGGATAATAACCATACTGAATTACATGGTGGCACTTCGAAACTTCATAGATCCAAGAAAACACCGATTCAGATTTATATGTAGCTGGATTTGGAACACGTTGTTAATTTTTGTGTTTTCTATTTTCACAATTCATGCACAAATAAAAAGTATAAAATATCACATGATGTATAACATAGAAAGCGTCACATACATGTTCCAATATACCACGCATGTACTTGGATACATAAGCATAATGATCATTGGTC
Source organism: Bombus fervidus (assembly GCF_041682495.2). Lineage (NCBI taxonomy): Eukaryota > Metazoa > Arthropoda > Insecta > Hymenoptera > Apidae > Bombus > Bombus fervidus. Next base: position 15,553,864 of record NC_091521.1, read on the forward strand.
TGTACCAATCCAAGGTGAAAACATAATGCATCTTCGTTTACTTATATAGTAATGAAATTTGTACGCAAATTTAATAACTCGAATACTTTTGTCTTTACTCGCTTATTATTTAGAACGTATCGGCGTTGATGAATCAGATCGACAAAGTGGACGAACGTTTGAAGAAATTGGGAGTTGAAATCGAGTATCGCAGTTTGCTTCGCCATATAACGATCGTCGGATCATTCTGGTTACTAAATGCACTAGTAACATCTGCAATTTTCATAAAGATTTTAATACAAGAAATTTTATCGCCTCCGGAAGCATTTATTATTTTTGCTTACTATTATATAACGAACGCCCGATCAGTCGTATTATACGACTACAACACAGCGATTTAGTATGTAAACAATTAAAAACAGATACTGTTCATCATCTGTACTATCATCCTTCATTTGATTATATTCGATATTTTCGTTACATATTTGCTTTAAAATATTTCAGCATAATTCTCCTCCTTATTTTTCGAAATTTTATTGTTATTACAGTTGGCTAGGATCGCGATTTAAGATGATAAACATACTTCTCGAAACGTTCCTCTTGGAGAAATACAAAGCAAAAGCAGGGGAATCTAATAAGGAGACCATCTTCGAACCGAGTTACAATTTTGGAACTAGATTTGAATTGAACAATTGGCTCTCCGAACGGTCTTTAAATGTTCCAGAAGTATCTTCCACGAGCGCCGTTTCGAATGTAAACCAAAAAATCGTCCAAGAAAAAGTTCAGATACTTCGACAAATTAGGTAAATAAAAATCGAATTAATAACAGTTACAACAACGGATCGTTCCACTGAAAACATAAGAAGAAACGGCGACGAAAGACATGAAACTGTTTTATAAAACAAAATTTTATTCGTCGAGTAAACCTATCGTATCATTCGATACACTCTTTTAATTTTGAGCTGAGAATTTTTAAATTCTCCTGTATAACGCAACTCAAATTTAACCATTCATTTGTTTGTTAGTATATATTATTTTACGTATTTCGACAGAAGAAAAAAAAATATGAAAATTCGTAAATTTAAAGGTTCGTGCATCTACAAGTGTGCAAGGTATCGAGGATGGTGAACGACATATTCAACGCCCAAATATTAATATACACACTCTCGACATTGCTATATTTTACTATATGTGTCTACAGCTTGTACATGAATCTTCACAGAAACCTTAATTATATGATAGATCATTTGGATATGACATCAATTTATATGCTTGACAGCGTAGTTGGTACCTTGAAAATCGCTTTAATGAGCTACGACTGCGAATATGCAATGAGACAGGTAAAAAATATAGTTTTAATTCTTTAACTCTACTGCGTTGGTCATTTTTCACCAAATCATATTTTCTTAAATTATGAATAATAACTTGCTACTTGGGAACTAGTATATCGTTAGAAAAAATACTAATAATTAATTTTGATTCCTTTCAAAGACCACCATTCGTAGATCGATCTTAAAAGGTTTCCATTATTCAATTTTCCAGCAAAAACAATTTTTTTGCAGAACAACTGTCATATTTTTGTGGTATACGTATCGATCGGCTGTCATATTTTTATGAAACAAATATGTTGTATGTTATAAGATGTTTACATTCTTTAGCAAGAATGAAATAAAATATTCCTCTGTTTTGGAAAAGCAAGTAACAGGATTTAACACGATCAATCGATTTTCAGGCTAGCAAAACGATAGGAAACATCCACGCGTATCCTGTGCACGAAGGGAACGCAGAATTAACAGATGAGGTAAAAAAATGGAAATTTTATTCGTTTACAGATCAAAATGAAATTATCATAAGTAACGTAGAATGAATCTATTTGTAGATCCTCCATTTTTCTTGGCAAATATCGTATACGCAACTTGAAAAGACGAAGTCGGTTCATTATATATTGAACTATGGATTCGTCCGTTACGTTAGTATACTTCTTTACAAGGATTTACTTCTCCTTGAATTTATTACTAAATTATTCGTATAATATTTACAGTGCCTCAACTTCGTAATATCTTATTTGGTTATTATGGTACAATGGAGCCAGCACTTGCTAAAGAACGATCCAATATTAATCACAAACGAGACCACCACCTTTCAAACGTTACAAGAGAATACGAGCACAGTAGTATAATAATAAGTATAATAGCATATAATAAAGTAATAAATAAAGTATAATAGTATAACGCTGGTTACTTTTCGATAGCGTTGTGTTATGGAATTATAAAAGCAGCATACAAAAACTGTAATTAAACATTAATAAACTGCACCTCATAAATAAGACTTCTTGTACACAATCACCTTAGGATCTTAAATCGTTGAAAGTATATTGAGGTACGAGGTATAAGATACAACGAGACAAAATATAATCAAAAGAATCTTAGTACTTCGTCCCTTTAACGTTTCGAGATACGACGATGCATAAAGATTAAAAATTTTTGGATGCTTTTATTTTCTTATGTCGTTTCGAAGGCATAATTTATTAAAATATGTCCAAAGTAAATTGTTTCTTGGCACGAGCGAGTTAATATTTTCCAATATGAAATAACGAGATGCATCGGGAGGTATTTGTATATCAAAAAATATATGTTTGCCAAAAAAATTAATAACATCAAGGCATTCCCTCTTCAACGTTATTTCACCGTTGCTTGAAAGGCTTTGGCATGCAGTAAATGATTTTAAAAAAATATAATGTGAAAACATAAAGTAAAAAACCTCATTCTTTTTAGGGTGGTTATTTTTAGGGTGGTTATTTTTAGGGTGGTTAGGAATAATTTCCTCTTTCCTCGTTAATATTATGCTATTTACTTCCAATCTGACTGCGACATGCAAACAAATATAATGCATCAATGCAAACGTATTCATGCAACGCAATACCAATTGGAACACTTGAAGAACATTAACAATCTTTCAAGTATATCGAATGCAGCAATAAGTGTAATTTTCTGGAGTGATCGTAATCATTCCGGATATAACTATTACTCTACGATGAAGTACGATTCGTTGATAACGAGTGAAATCAAACTAATTGCTTTTCCTACTTTATAACTTCCTCCATTCCTATGACATTCTATTAATGAAACTCTGTCTTACTTCTAATAGTTGCATATACAATATTTGAGTCGCTATCACCTTTAGTTGCACAGAGAAACGAGTCACGTTAATGCCGCGGGTTAATACCGTTGAAGAAAAGTTAAAAAATTATTCACGTTTTCTACTTGAAGTTTAAAAAATAGATCAAAACAAGAATGAAAAATTACGAGACAACAACAAGGATAATAACCATACTGAATTACATGGTGGCACTTCGAAACTTCATAGATCCAAGAAAACACCGATTCAGATTTATATGTAGCTGGATTTGGAACACGTTGTTAATTTTTGTGTTTTCTATTTTCACAATTCATGCACAAATAAAAAATATAAAATATCACATGGTGTATAACATAGAAAGCGTCACATACATGTTCCAATATACCACGCATGTACTTGGATACATAAGCATAATGATCATTGGTCTGTACCAATCCAAGGTGAAAACATAATGCATCTTCGTTTAATTATATAGTAATGAAATTTGTACGCAAATTTAATAACTCGAATACTTTTGTCTTTACTCGCTTATTATTCAGAACGCATCGGCGTTGATGAATCAGATCGACAAAGTGGACGAACGTTTGAAGAAATTGGGAGTTAAAATCGAGTATCGCAGTTTGCTTCGCCATATAACGATCGTCGGATCATTCTGGTTACTAAATGCACTAGTAACATGTGCAATTTTCATAAAGATATTACTACAAAACCTTCTACCGCCTCCGGAAGCATTTATTATTTTTGTTTACTATTATATAACGAACGCCCGATCAGTCGTATTATACGACTACAACACAACGATTTAGTATGTAAACAATTAAAAACAAATACTGTTCATCATCGGTACTATCATCCTTCATTTGATTATATTCGATATTTTCGTTACACATTTGCTTTAAAATATTTCAGCATAATTCTCCTCCCTATTTTTCGAAATTTTATTGTTATTACAGTTGGCTGGGATCGCGATTTAAGATGATAAACATACTTCTCGAAACGTTCCTCTTGGAGAAATACAAAGCAAAAGCAGGGGAATCTAATAAGGAGACCATCTTCGAACCGAGTTACAATTTTGGAACTAGATTTGAATTGAACAATTGGCTCTCCGAACGGTCTTTAAATGTTCCAGAAGTATCTTCCACGAGCGCCGTTTCGAATGTAAACCAAAAAATCGTCCAAGAAAAAGTTCAGATACTTCGACAAATTAGGTAAATAAAAATCGAATTAATAACAGTTACAACAACGGATCGTTCCACTGAAAACATAAGAAGAAACGGCGACGAAAGACATGAAACTGTTTTATAAAACAAAATTTTATTCGTCGAGTAAACCTATCGTATCATTCGATACACTCTTTTAATTTTGAGCTGAGAATTTTTAAATTCTCCTGTATAACGCAACTCAAATTTAACCATTCATTTGTCTGTTAGTATATATTATTTTACGTATTTCGACAGAAGAAAACAAAAATATGAAAATTCGCAAATTTAAAGGTTCGTGCATCTACAAGTGTGCAAGGTATCGAGGATGGTGAACGACATATTCAACGCCCAAATATTAATATACACACTCTCGACATTGCTATATTTTACTGTATGTGTCTACAACTTGTACATGGATCTTCACAGAGGCCTTAATTTTATGATAAATAATTTAGATATAACATCAATTTATATGCTTGACAGCGTAGTTGGTACCTTGAAGATCGCTTTAATGAGCTACGACTGCGAATATACAATGAGACAGGTAAAAAATATAGTTTTAATTCTTTAACTCTGCTGCGTTGGTCATTTTTCACCAAATCATATTTTCTTAAATTATGAATAATAACTTGCTACTTGGGAATTAGTATATCGTTAGGAAAAATACTAACAATTAATTTTGATTCCTTTCAAAGACTATAATACATACCACCATTCGTAGATCGATCTTAAAAGGTTTCCATTATTCGATTTTCCCATAAAAACAGATTTCTCTGCAGAACAACTATCATGTTTTTGTAGTATACGTATCGATCGGCTGTGTCATATTTTTATGAAACGAACGTGTTGTATGTTATAAGATGTTTACATTCTTTAGCTAGAATGAAATAAAATTTTCCTCTGTTTTGGAAAAGCAAGTAACAGGATTTAACACGATCAATCGATTTTCAGGCTAGCAAAACGATAGGAAACATCCACGCGTATCCTGTGCACGAAGGGAACGCAGAATTAACAGATGAGGTAAAAAAATGGAAATTTTATTCGTTTACAGATCAAAATGAAATTATCATAAGTAACGTAGAATTAATCTATTTGTAGATCCTCCATTTTTCTTGGCAAATATCGTACACGCAACTTGAAAAGACGAAGTCGGTTCATTATATATTGAACTATGGACTCGTCCGTTACGTTAGTATACTTCTTTACATGGATTTGTTTCTCCTAGAATTTATTAAGAATTGATTCATGTACTTTCTACAGTGTCTTAACTTCGTAATATCTTATTTGGTGATTATGGTACAATGGAGCCAGCACTTGCTAAAGAACGATCCAATATTAATCACAAACGAGACCACCACCTTATACGAGAATACAAGTATAGTAGTATAACTATGCATAGTTTTCGACAGAATCGTATTGTAGAATTATGAAACACGTAGGTAAAGTCTGCAAGTGTTAAATATTAATACAATGCGTCTCTTAATTAATATTCCTCTCGCAAAACCGTACCTTTTGCAATCCTTACACATAAATATGTAGAGGTAAAAGGTACAAGACATACAACGTGACAAAATCTAATTAGAAAAATCATCATTGTTTATCTCGTTGACGTAACTATAAGATATACATCTAATAACGTATAAGAAATGATAGTGTTTGGGGACTTTACGAGACGCAGTGTATGTGTACTGGAGCTTGATTCAGTGTAAAATACCACAACTCGTATGTATCGTAACAAATATATTTAAAGGAAAAAAACCACTTACGATGAAATAATATTTTTATTCCCACATGAATTACAAAAGTATTTTTATCTCTTCGTTATTTTACCAAATTATTGACATCATCAGTGCCACTTGCATACCTTCGAATCCAGGTGCTCCACATTATTCTAAAAAATCGGTATAATTTTTTGTATTGGCTAATCAAACATGATTCATATTCTTAGAAAAACCTAAGGAAAAAAACATTGCATAAGATCGTATCCTTCACTTTCCCAACGGTAATATTCTTACTTTTGCGATATTAATCATACAGTTCTACTATGCGCAATTTCATCCTATAGACTTGTCATTAACTATTCCTCGTAGCAATTTCATTCTCGTAACGATATCGATCCAGATACGAGAAGGCAATTGTTGTGCTCGTTATTACTTAGCAGCCTATTTAACATTCGTGACACGATAATGATCCGTCAAAACTGTTCAGAAAGGATGGCAAAGAAGTAGAGTGTTCAAGTTTATCCACTGTTAAAGTTCTCGCGACTTTGATCCGCGATGTTCAAGCCGAAAACTCTCAGGCAAACCATTGTGCCGTCATTGGTGATGAATTTTCTTTTCGGGATGGGCATCAGTGACGTTCTTAGCAAAAAGCCATCGAAACTGATAGAGCACGCGTACACCCTGTGTGTTTTGGTATTGGTTAATGTCGGTGGTATATTAATAATACCTTATTTCAATAAATATTATATAATTAGCATGCTCAGCTTAAGTCGAATCGCGTTCAAATTACTGATTTATGCGAATCTTTGGACATTAAGCACGTTGATCGTCGCCAGCAGATTAAATGCGCAGGTAAATCGAGCGCTTTGTTTCGAAAAAGTTTTATTTTAAATACAAAGACTACAGGGGAAGACACGATACACCTATGTCATATTTTTCGGATGTTATGGCGCAGCAGTTTTGAAATTCGATAGATTAGAAACACTTGATAATTATTTTCAGATTGACCGTGTTATATTTTTATCTTGGATTAGATATATATCTTTGTCATTCTCTTTCTCATCGTCATATTTTTTTAATTAAAAAAAAAAAAAGAATAAAAAATAATATGTAAAGCAGTAAATTTTCATCCGAGATAGTTTTAAAGAGTCGAAGTTCCAATACCATACGACCGGCTAATTTATTCGTAATTTTAATACGTCTTTCGTCTTCTAGAAATTACGTAGTTTGATCGCGCTTGTAGAATCGAACGATCAAGCAATGGAAAAAATAGGATTGCCACGAATGTATCGTGCGCTGTTCGTGAATCAGATAAAGGAATTCGTGATTTACGGATTTATCACAGTCGTTTTCGTCGCAGTCACTTCCAAATGGCATTTTGCAACATCCACGCCAACGATGATGAAACTGTGCCTTTCCTTCGTAGCCCACGTTCCATTCATAGTCATCTATGTTTCCAGCGTTACCTTCGGCTTTTGGGTCACGTATGAAACCAAATATTCAAAAACGATTAATTATTCAATTATTCAAATATTCAAAAATATTGAATTACGGTAGAATTCCATTTATAGAAATGAAATTTTAATCAGTGCTCGATTATGTGAACTCGTTCCAATTATACTTATGCATTATCGTCTACAAAGATGTTCTGTGAATCATCACTAGTAACGAGAACCGTGACAATGATGTACCATTTACTTCGCCACAAATTACGATAAATAGAGTTCTACTATGATAGTATTCTAATGAAACTATAAAAAATACAATGTATAAAATATAGGTGCTTGAGGTTGAAGCTTCACCAACTGAATCAATTGCTTCATAGTATGTTGACCACGATGACATCGGAATCGTCATTGCATAAAAAATTTCTACAGATGAAGAACGATTTTGAGAACAAGAAATTCTGGTCGTTTAGGAATGAACAAGGGAGCCATGGAAACACGAACAAGATAAGATCGATAAAGTGAGATTCTGCGTTGAGCGGAAAACCGCAAAACGTTCTCTGTATCGTTTCTCATATGTTATACGTTAATTTGTCTAACGTGACAAGAGATAATAGAAAATTGTTTAATAGGAATATTTGATATAACGCGTGAGAGAAGATTGGAGATTGCGCGTTTGCATTTTCGCCGCGATTTTACAAAATTGTTAAACTCGATAAAGAACTTTTCGTTCGAAATATTCGAGAAACGAATTTTCTGTCGAATTGTACAGTTGAAATGTATCAGGAAATTTAACGGCACTGCGGTAAATACATCGTCCGGAAATTCTTCAAATTTAGTCTTTACAGCGGACAAATAAAACTGTAGAAAAGAAATAGATTAAATTTTACTTCAATGGATAATTTGATATCGAGGAAAGTATTAAACGTCAATTTTTAAGAATAAATTTCACTTTTTGAAAAAGAGAGTGTGCGACAAATAGTTTTGGCGATATTAAATTATTCATTCATACGAACATACATTTTTTTCGAAAAGGCAAATGCATCTAGAGATAATCAAGATCGTGAAAGTCGTGAATGACACGTTCGGGATGCAGATTCTGTTGCTGATGATCACATCGGTTATCTTCACCATTACTTTCCTCTACATATTGTACAGAATTATATGGCTGGATCTGACCATGGATGAACTTATAAAAGAACTGGTCTCCGTGATTTGCTGGTTCTTAGTTTACGCGTCGCAAATCTTTCATGTGAATCACGTTTGTGCTAAAACGAACTTAGAGGTACAGCATTTTATCAGAAGAAACTATCGATACACATCGATAAACGTTTGAAATCTTAAAGATGTTAATGAACATAGAAGAATATCAGAAAAAAGAAAAAAGTATTATTTATATATATTTCTCAAAATATATATCTAAAATCGTACAAGATTAAAATAGTTGAAAGAAATTAAAAAGCATGAAAGTAAATTGCTATTATTAATTGTTCACAGGTAACGATTATGGGCGATATTATTTGCGACCTGTACGAACCATCCACCAGCAACGAATTTCGAACAGAGGTAAATATTCAAGACCTGTATAAAAAGATATGTTGTAAGATTATTAAAAAAAAAAACACGTCCACTAAATTCAGATGAAAAATGACATTTTTAGATTCGAAATTTCACCCTACAGCTAATACAAAATCCGGTGGTATTCACAGCTCATGGATATTTCAACCTGGACCACACGTTTATTCAAGCAGTATATGAACCTTTAATTAAATAAGAAATAGAATTTAGCATTTACAAGCTATAATTTTAAATTTCATTTCAATTTTAATATATAGTGAGTTATATCATCCTTTAATTAACATTTGTTTTTTCAGGTCATTGGAACGATCACCACGTATCTGATAATTATGATTCAAGTGGGCGACGTGACGAAGTCACAAACCGTGAAAACTCTGAACAATGAATCCGATGAGACTTTATTCTAAGAAATCTATTTCAGTAGAAATTGTACTCGACTTAAAGTTAAATCCAATTTCTTTCGATTCTTTTATTAAAATCATATAATATCAATTAATAAAATTACAAATTGTTTTCATCAATTATAAATCGAACTGTAAGTCGAATTTTCCGGCAAAAAATAATAAATTCGTCGAAAGGACCAAAATAGTATCTTGAACTCGACTTTCTTCACCAAGTTACTCGGATATTCGCCCTGACAATTTTCCGCCAATTAGGACGTGGACAGGGATGATACCTCAATTACACTACCCCCTGGTACGCCCTATACGATTCCAGATGGAGGCGTTAGCCCGTGAAATTTGGTAATCTTGAAACTGGATAGCTCGTAATTCGGTGAAAATAGCCACTACTTCGAACAACCCCTAACCGATTTTTACTTAGCGAAAATAGCGATTAAACAGTCTTGGAAATCTGAATTAAATTACTCTCCGGAGAATCTAAAATAAAATATTCAGAAATGAAACTAAAATGTTTTTCTATTGACTTTCAATTTTTCGAAACTCTGCGTGATTTTAGTAAAAAATGAAAGCTTCCAAAATTCTATTATCGCGTAATATTTTCAAGTAATTGAATAGGTGGAAAAGAAAAGAAATTTACATTAACCGTGGAGTCTTGTTTCGATCACTTTCGACTCAAATAAACATATTTTTCTAACGTCAGAAAATATCTGCAATTTAAACACAATTTCACGTTAAACATCTTCCTAAAATATCACAAAATCTTTTTCTTCGATAAAACGAAGGCAGTTGGTAAATTATATTTCAAACTTTTCTGTCTGATCTCTGTACTCTTTTGTTAATTCTCGTTATTCGTATGTCGCGATATAGCTTTTCTTTCTTTTTTTTTTTTTTTTTTTTGTTTTATGTGCATGTGTTTATGTAGTTCATTTTAGTATTGCAACATACGCGGCACGGATAAAATACACGTTTACAACGGGTATAACATTAATTGAGAATTAAGGGTGCGAACGAGCGTAGCCGTCAGGAGCCACCTGCTACCGTGGAATACTGGTGGGGCTAGGAGAATTGATATATTGCACCCAAGGGGACAGAGAGACCAGTTTAGATGGGTGCAAGTACCGTGTCATCCCTAATCCTCTCCCCTCTCGTTAACTAACATTCGTAAGAGATATCTGGGCTTTGTTGCCGATTAAATTATTCCAGTCAATGCGATCGAATCCACGATAGTCTGCATGTATAATAGTGCCATGTACAAAAGCGTATCATTAATTTTAAATTTCGAATTTTATTCTAATTGACAAATATTACATTGTCTTTCTTTCTACTCTACATACATGTATGTATTCTAAGAAAAATATTATAATTTCTTTAACGTCAATTTTAAAAGCGTTTTTTTTTTTTTTATATATCAATTTAAGAAATATAATTTCTTAATAATGATTTTACAAAACAATAGTGTTAATATTTGTTTAATATCGATGGCTGATGGTCATTGAACAGAAACAGAAAGATAGATTTCCTTGACCAAGGCATATGGTATGGATTAAGATGGAGATTTTAGAAAAGTAAACTCAAACAGGCTGCTACGATTCTAATAATCCGCAAACGTCGTTTATCATGTCGAGACGGATTTACCCTAACAACAGGACACTCCTACTTGAGGGTGCGGGTATTCGATCACATCGAATCCTCGCCAAACATTTACCCCACATGTTTATTGATATTGAACAGGGCGCGCGCAACGGCGCAAGAAAATGGGGAATATAAAGATAGTCGATTATAATAACAAATTATATGTACATATTTATATTCACAATATGACATAGTTATTGTTTCTTCTTTCCGTATTTCAATTTGTTTTTCAGTTTCTTTGGATTTATCCCATATACCTTTAACCTTTCCGGATTTAATGAAGCAACGTCACTACTAATTTCTTCGTCCTTTGTCCCATTCTTCTTCTTCTTTTTGTCGAGCTTCTTCTTCGTCGCCTTCTCCTTTAACTTTGTTTTCTTCGAATGTTTGACATTTGACTCGTTGTGATTTTGATCACCAACTTTCTTTTTAGATGAAAATTCTTTATCGATAGGTTTGCCTGTAGTTTCTTCTTCTTCGTGAATTTTATTTTCGGTGGAATTTATAGATTCTTCCAGCTTATTAATCTTTAGCTTCTTTTTCTTTGGCTGCTCACACTGTTCCTCTGGCTTCCGCTTTTCACATTTCACGTGTTTCTTTGATTTTTCTTGTGTTACATTAACGTTACCTTTTATCTTTTCATCACTTTCATTAGGTTGTTTGTTATATTTAGATGTTTCGTGATTAATCTCGACAGTGGCTGAATCGTTCTGATCGTTTTGTGTCTTTTTCTTCCTCTTTCGTCGCTTCTTTTTTGTTTCTACGCTTTCATTAACGGCGGTAGTAGTTGCGATCTCATTTTTGTCTCCCTCTTCGTCATCCTCGACTTCCCTGAAAAATGTTAAATACAGTTTGTAGTAAATAGCACGAACTCAGTTAAAAAAATTTCCATCCTTCTTGCCTTACTTGTATAAACTTGTAAGTATCTTTCTTTTAAGCGCCTCATTCTTGGCTTTCTGTTTATACATTTGGACGTCATTTAGTTCAGCATGTTCTGGTTTATACTGAAGAGCTTTCTTCAAGGAACACCATTTATTCAATTCTTTATCATCAGCCACCAATATCTAATAAAAGGGACGTATTTAAGGTGTTTTACAGAAAAATAAAGGCGTTAAAAATAATATTAATATATACTTACCTCTTCTATGCTCAAACCATAATCGTTTGGCACAACTTCTCTGTATTTAAATCTACATGGTATGTCACCAATCATATCTTCGTAATCCAATGAGTAATACTTATTGAAATATTCTTCATAAGATTTATGTTGTTGAGGATCAAATTTCGGCTTTTCTTTTGCTATGAGTTCTGCGAACTTAGACTTCCGTTTACGTTTTCTTCTTTTAGAATCCATTTCCATTTCTTCCTGAACTCTTTTCAATGGATTATAATCCGCATCCATCTGAAATTATATGTAATTTAGATTTATTTTCTTGCAATAAAAATAATTAATATAAATAAATTACATTAAATTCTGGATCCTCGCAATGCGGTCCTTCATATCCATCTTCATCTGCCAAATTTTCTGTATTTGGATCATAATTATCCCAGGTATCTTCGATTCCTAGTTCCTCGTCAATATCTTGAAACTCGGGCTTGAGTTTCCCTTCGGGAACTGCATAGTAATCGTCATTAAAAATTTGATTCATTTTTTGATCATATTCGGCAGGATTAAAATCACCCTCCAAATCAATGTCATTAAATTGGATATCGTCATTCCCTGTAATCAGCTTCAATTTCTCTATTTTTTCTTCGATTTCTTTTCTCTTTAAAGCTTTCAACTGCTTAAGTTCCTCTTGTTTCCTTAATTTCTCATCTTCTTTTCTCTTTTTTATCTCTGCTCTCTTTTCGGCTCTACGAGTATCTTTCTTTCTTAAAGAATTCTCCATGCTACGCGGATATCGTTTAATAAATTCCTGATCAGGTTCTTCAAATCTATAATGATAGTTAAGCTCAAATTCTTCTTGCTTTTCGATATTTTTCTCATCTTCTGACAAATTCTCATCACTGTCGTGAATTACGTAGTTTCTGCCTTCACCGTCATCTTCATCGTCATCCGATCCCGTATTTTTATCTAGATATTTATTATTAAGCACATAATCCCTTAAGAATTTCTCATTAGCATCTAAATTAGAGCTGGACCAAAAATCACGCAGAGGTTTAAGTACCTGCTGCTCATTTTCGTTTATATTTGTGCTTTGTCCTTTCAACCATTCCTTGTAATCTGCCTCTTCCTAAATAATAAAAATAACATCAGTTTTGTTACAAAATATAAGAAGATGTCAAGAACAGCTTACTTTTGCTTTTTCACTTTCAGTTTTGGTTTTTGGTTTTAGCAAATCATCTTCCTCTTCCTCATCGTGCAATACACCTTTGAAACTTTCTTTTAGTTCTTTTTGTTCTTGTGCGTATGTGATCTGTTTAGTTTCTGCTTTATCTTTTTTCAGTATACTTTCATCCTCACTGTCGCTAAATTTCCCTTCCCTTTCCACGATTATGTTCCTTTCATAATCTCTTAGAAAAATAGCTTTTTCTTTTTTAGTCTTTTGCCTCTTCTTTTCGATATATAATTCCTGTGCCTTGTTAGTATCATCAAAAAATGTTTCATTTTGATTATAAATTTTTGGGTCTTTATTTTTTAGAAGGGCTAGTGTCTTATAAAAATCTTTATCAAATTGCTGTATCAGCTCCTATGAAAGAAAAATATAATTAATAAAATAATACATAATTTTGTTATATTTGTAAAATATTGTATTATACATTTTCTTCTTCTTTTTCGGAAGAACTCTCACTGTCAGAACTTTCATCTGAGTTCTTATTGTCATTAACGTCTCCGTATTTTGTTTTTACTGAAATATATTGGATTGTTAGACAAAAATAGCCATTAATGCACGAGGTTATAAAGTCAGTTATATGTACTTACGCTTATTTAATTCTTCCTTCTGCCGCCAATTGTTATAGTTTTTAGCATAATCCGTATTTATTTTTAATTCTTCATCAGAATCAGAATTATTACCGTTAAATAAAGTAGTCATATTAAGGAAGTATTAGAAATTTAAGTGAACAATTATATATTATACACTCGATTTCTATAACATACTTTATTAATTTATACTTAATTAATTAATAATTAAAATAATTATAAAAAAGTGTTACTTTCTTTATAAGTGAAATTTACCAAATTACGAAAAATAAAAATTGTTCTTCTGACACTAATATACAATATACCAGAATAAAATGAGGAGGTTATCTTTTCGAGGAACGAAAAGCCACATGTCGCCTTCCTCTGCCTAGGGACTTAATAGAAAGTTTTTATTATTGAAATAAAATGTGTTAAATCATTATCTTATTGAAAAATAAGTAAACAATTTTTATATCAACAATATATAAGATATATATAAAATATAAAATTATTATTTTTTTAATCTATTAATTAAGAGGTTATATCTTCATTAAAACTATTCTAATCTCCAGAATACTTAGTCATATATATATTAATGTTATAATTTTTAATTAATTTAGTTATTTAATGTAAATATAAACATCTATATTAACAAATATAATGTACAAAATCCGTTTTATTTGGAAAATACATAAATATACATAAAAAGTTAACGCTTTTTAAACATTTGCTGTAAACTTTGTACACAGGTGTTCTATTAGGTATTTAAGTGACTATACATAGTATATACATTATTTTGATCTATCAGTTAGCACAGACTAAAGTAGTATATAAATTTTATTATATACACGTATATACAGAATACAAATGGAATATTTAAACAATATTACAATAAATATTAAAAATCTTTAAAATACAAGTGAAACAATAATGTTTCATATGCTAACCAAGATATCGTTATAAATAATATATCTTATCTAATAATCATATCATATATTTGCAAATTTGTTCATACGGTAAATTTTTTACAATAATGTCATCCCTTTCTAATTTTACATCAATACTGTAACTTTCTATGTGAAGTTTATATACTACACCCGTCATGCCTTTGTATTTTCCCCAAAGAATCATGACTTGCTTTCCAAAGGCGGGTATTACTGTTTCTAGATATTCCTGATCCAATTTTATAACGTGATTCTCGACTTCTTCAGGTGATTTCAATTTGACCTTCCCAACAAAATTGGATTTTTCAACAGACTGAACTATTCCTTTAGACTTGTAATATTTGTTTCCAAGAGTCTTAGTAATTACTTTCACCATCAAACCCTCCCTTAACCATCCTTCTCTACTATCTTCATCTTTGCTATATTTAGATGTATGTTTTTCTGATTTTATTGATCTTGTTTCTTTGTCCATATACCCCTTACTTGATTCCTCGGATTTTATATTCGAAATCATAGAGACTGTTTCAGTACTAATTGAACCTTTATCTGCTTTTTCTATTTTTATAATAGGAAGCAATTTTGGCTTTTTATTTATTTTCATGTTAAGAACTAGAGGTGTATCATTGTCAAGTCGTGTTAACGGCTCTTTAACAGTTTCAGATTGTCCGTTACTTTCTTGCTGACCCTTTTCTACTTGTTTTTCTACAAACTCCATCATCCTTTCCTCGTCATCTTTATCCATTTTTTGCTTTTTAGCTTTCCTTTCTTGAGCTGCTAATGTTTCTGGATCTCTGTCGATATATGTTACATACCAACCTAAGGACATAGAAAACAATGATTAGAAAGAATAATTAATATTTTTCATTTTTTACAGAACATGTGAAATATCACACTTATTAAAATTACCCTTTTCTGTTTCATCAACAACACATTGGCCAGTACGTCCAAGCCATTTAACAAATGCAGTTAACGTAAGCCAGATTGTAGCATTCATATGTATATGTCCCCTATCTGAGATATATTCCTGATAAACTCGATTAGCTGGTACACGTCTGGTACCAAATTGTCTTTTCAATAAGTTTAAATAACCATGAGAAAATTCTTTTGAGAATTGATCCATATACCGGGATGCATTGTCAGCAAATAGTAATAACTGTCTATGATGAGATTCTGACATGGTATGACACTTGAATCCATTTTCGTCTCTGCACTGTTTCTGACACATTTGACAATACCATCTCAATTTTTGCAAACCTTTTGCCTTAATTTTATTAGCAATGTACTTTGGTGTTCCCACTTCGTGTTTACCCATTTTCTTAATCGGCAGTGAATTGATCTACTATAACTGATTAATTGACGAAGTTCGATCAAACTGTATCACAATTAGGAAAAGAGTTTTGGAACACAATCATATAAACAGGTTTTTACACTAATATTCCAAAAGCAGCCGCATGCAGAAAGGATATCCGACGACTGAGGCATGAAAAATAAAAATGGAAGACAATAAGATTCTCGTTCTGCGCATGCGTCACATACTATCAATGCCTCAGACAGAGACAGAAATACTTTACTTATCTCTGTCTATCACGCAGAACGAGAAGTTTGTGGTATTCTATGTTGATTTTTCACGATTCAATCTGCGGACGGTTTTCCCTAGGGAGTGTCTGTTTATATGATGATCGTGGTCTGTATCAGACTGTACTATTAAATTAAAAACACTGTTTTGTGAGGAAAAAGTTGTTGCAGATTGTAGTTATACATTCTAATATAATATCATTACCCTTGCTTTTTCAACAAATTGTTAAGCGTCTTTCATATTCTATATATCGAAAAACTATGCAATATTATAACATTAAGAGAAATATCTTTCATATAAATATAAAAATTTATAATAAGTTATTCAACACATCTCCATAATATTGGGAATTTTTGGAACACTTTTAAAAGACTATAGAGACATCTATACCACAAACGAGATACTTAGTCAATGTTTTAATTACTTACCGACCGTAGGTAACATTTGTTGTTATAAAATGATTTAGATAATAAAAGAAATATATTTTTAAGAAACACATATTAATAAAGATATAATTGAAATTAAAGAAAAAACTTTAGATTAATGAAAATATTGTATTAATATAATGGAATAATGAACAATGTAATTAAAAAATTAAAAGTGCCGTATTTTGTATATTTGGAATCTTTTATTCAATACAATACACATACATATGTATATAAAGCTGTAAATTATGTTTAAGTCTATACTTCTCATTTGAACATCTTTAGAGTTATAAAATAGGGATCATCATTTAAGGTCTCTACTTAATTTATACGCAATACACGCCTACGATTAATCGATTCTAGACTCGCCAATTTCTAACATTCTCGCAGGAACGTGCAAATTTAATCGATCATTAAGTAACCACATACTCGTAGTAACACGTAATCTGTAACTTCGCTCCTGGTACTACGCCACCCGACTCTAAGTTCAATTTCATATCGCACTTTGGCAATAGACCAGACACCATGTGCTATGTACGACGCGTAGATGTAGACATGCAAACAGTTCTTAGAATTCACGCATTGAAGTACAGTACATTTCATAGGATTGGTAACAAATTACTGTCGAATGATTTCCGAGTCCAGAGTGATAAAGAACTTGATATCTTCACGTAGTCATAGATCGCATACTTTTTAAAATACCAGATTTTTAAATACCGAAAAAGGAAACCTCCAAATTTTATTTCAATATATCGTACAATATTTTTAAATTTATTATTATACATAGATACTATAAAAATTTCATCCACTAATGAGACGATAATATTATCTACTTTATCGACATAATCGCTGGCATAACGTAATTGAGGATTACAGGTGAAAGTCACGTTTTTGTCTTTTTCGAATTTGGCGCGTTTTACGACCCGCGTATTTTGGCGCTATACACTTTGTAGCAGAAATGTGCATGCACGTACACATGTAATACGCTCGAATTCGAAACTTTTGATCGTACTTCCGAAGGCCGAATATAGAGCGTCTATTTCGAACCAGCGCGAACTTGAACTTAACCAGTCGACGTAATCTTGATTATAGCGGCATGATAGCTGGGAAATTAGCAATTATGACAGAGAATGATAAGACACGCTTCCTGCACGAAGTTTAACGAATCCTAAATAGGGATCTGGTAGAAATTGTTTCGTATACAGATTGCGATACAATTATAGTATCTAGTTTTAACATCGAGTGTTGTAAACGTACTTGTAAATTTAATCGGTATTTAAGTATGATTATAATAAAAGATCGGAAAAAAATAAAACCTTTCGCCTGCTTGTTCTACGATGATGTACGACGAGGATTCCAATACTTTTGCTACGAAGTATTTTCACTTTCTTGCCTCCGAATGTTCAACGGATCTATTTACAGACATTTACATGTTCTCGATTATCCGTTCCGATCGAACGAAAATGGCACGAAACGCATGCAAAGATCGGTAACTGCGATAAAGTCACCAGATAACACGTATGCGAGACGAACTATCACTTTGCACGTGAAAACAACCGTATTCTACGAGAATGCACTCGTGATGGGCAATGTGCATACATACAGGCGCTATTCGAGTTCGTCAAGGATTTCAGTAAGCGAATGATCTTTGAATATGAAGAATATATAAGCGATTATAAGTAATATGAAGCGTTTATTTATTTCATGGGGAATAATTTTCGATCGCTATTATTTTATTCTTGTATGACGTATCGAATAGATTCAGATTTCAAATAATTACCACAAATAAAAGATGACTTGTTATTAGGTTGCGGACTTTTATCGCATTTATGAGATATTTAAAAATGTAGAAATGTACACGATACATGTAATATGCGGAAATATATAAAATATTCAAAATAGTATTTATTATATATTTATTATGATTTTTAGTAGATGAGACAAATTTTTATTTAAGTTCCATTTCTTTAATTATCGTCATGAAGATATAAAAGCGCATGAAAAATTCGCTAATTCGCTATTGTTACGTGATTTTGTATAACTCGTCAAACGTAATAATTGGCGAAATATAGCAGAGTTAACCGAAGATTAAACTGATTAATCTGAGGCACGAATCTCCTTTCCAGCGAGCGGATCAAGGATTTTCTCGTTCCTTAATAGTTGACGGAGGTGTTAGATCAGTCGGGCCTTCGAATTCTCGAGTTCATGGCCCGCTCTTATGCATATACGTATCCGTTAGCTTGGTGGGATGGTAAGCTCGTGCGCGGCTCGATGAACCGACTCGGCCAAAACCTACCGGAATTATTAACTCCTGTCAGTCTGGGTAGCTCGATGCAGCAACGAGCACTTGACTGCTTCTTCCACTTGTTAAGATTATTTTAACAAAGAATATCCATCGATTTCACGCATATCAAATCCTACGAGAAAGACAAACGTTATTTGGACCAAACAACAATTCTTCTTCGATATAAGTAAATAAAATGTTTATATACAAGAAAAGAATAAGGCGTTTGATTCTATTTAGTGGATTGTAATCACGTTTCATTTATAAAATATAGAAACTGCATTCTATGTAGCGGATAGTAATTATGTTTTGTTCGTAAGATACACAGATTGATGAATTAATTGTTTTACGATTGTTATCGTTCTACATTCAAGCGAGCTCACGTTCCGTAGATTATGTTAAAGTGTTTGTAGAAGTTTGATGAACCTTTAAGACTCGTGAGTGGATTTTGAGAGAATTGGAAGACATGGAGGAAGCAGAGGAAATCGAGGAGAGTACCAACTCGTGTTCAACGTCCACGTCGTCCTCAGCGACGACGGTGCGTGGCAAGAAACACTGTACGGAAATGCGATCGGAGAAACCGGTGTACCTTCGGCAAAAAGGTACTGTGAAAGGATATATCGATTGTTAATAACGGTTAGGGAATTTTTAATTACTTAAAATTATTATAATTGTTATTTTTAATTATTTATGCAAATAAACGTTGCTTATTCGCACGTATAATTTTCCACATTTTCAATTCCAATTTTTAGCATAGCTCACCTTCACCGTTATCCGAGTCTGACACTTCTGAAATCCAATTTCGCACATTGACTTGATTGATTAACGATGCAGTCATGTATCATTGTCTGTAAACTTTCTTAATTGCACGTGTAAAGATAGAAAACACGGTCACGTACACTTTCCTATAATTATTTGTTCGTTTCACTTAATTATTCGCGTTATTTAACACTGAAGCCTGCTCTGTGGTCTTCGAATTTTTATGTCTCGAAAGACACTTTTCGTTTAACAAGCAGAGAGATTTTTAACGTTTCAAGAGATCCAACAACGTTCCTTTCATACTCTTCTCGAATTCAAGAGATTTGCTAAGAACGAAAGAAAACACGGTTGAATTTAAAATAATGCAAAGAAGATAGTAAGTTTTAAGCAATTGATTTTACGGAAAATCGTATCCTTCCAAAGTACAAATTTCTTGTCGGTAAACCAAATGTTAGGCTGTACGTTTAATTTTGCCAGTCTCGTTCAACACCGCAAGAAACGGGCGAATCACGTTTCTTCTCTGTGGTATTGCAAAACAAAGAAGCACGGTTTTATAGAAGAAGAAGTAAACGGAAACGTTGCAGAGCGATGGAGAGCTTGACGACGAATGAATTAAATTTCACCTTCCATGGGCCAATTCGTCGATGCTTCGCCAAGAATCGTCAAGTGTTAGCTGACGAATTAGATCGATGGATCGCGGGTGCAAATTAAACCGCATTATATCGGTAGGTGTAATCGACGAATGCAGATGCCTGTTCCGACGTGAATTCGTAATTCGATAGACTCGATTACACGCGAGCACGCGATTCTGAAAAGTACGTTCGAGACGTACACATACTAGAGAACAGCTCTCCGTTGTCCGTTAATTCGTAGAACGAATAATCATGTGTTATTCGCCGTTAATAATCTGTCTAGAGAATATTACGTGGAATAGAATGTATAGGTATGTGTTTGAAAGAGAAAATAAATTTCTGTAGACTCAATTGTTTAAGTATCGAACAATACTAAGTAAGGAGTTACTATAGACATTAAGTAGGAATAAGTAGAATGAAAAAATAAGTAACTATGAAAATGAGGTTTATATGATTGAGTTTGAAACGTGCGCTTTTTACAGTAACACGCGTAATTAATCAAGTCGTAGTATTAATTATTCTCATTTCGCTTGGAGTTATCTAGGTCTCAGATAAATTCCTTCGGATAAATCTTTCTATGAATATCTTATTTTATTTATAACAATTAGATTTTCATATCTTTTCGAGATCGTCAGTGTCTTTTATCAGGAAAGCTCTTATTGTACTTTGTAGCATCGTGTCATTTTGGATGACATTTATAAGCCTCGTGACACGAAAGCCTATGAGAGCAAACTTTTCATAAAACTTTAGATAAATCCCTGAGATTTCAAAAATTGATTTTTTATCGATATTAAAATGGTTCGTCCTATATGTATATATCGATTTCCGTAAAAAATGTATTACACGTACTTTTTATTATGATACAAAGTGCAGGTCATTGTTTAAAAAAATAATAATAATAATTGCAATAGTAATATTTGAAACCAATCGGAAAATGTAGAAGAAGAAGAAGAATGTCCGAAGAAGTTGCAAGACATTTATTGTAAACATACGCTTAATGAAAATTTAGCCTTATTAACATAAGCTTAACATTTAGGATCATTAACATAGTCAGTAATTGACTCTTCAAATACTTTGATCATTGTAACTTCTACATATACCTTTTTAAGTCCATTTAAAATTTTGCCAATATAATTGAGCCGTGTCTCGTCATTGTGCTAATGAGCTTTTAAAAAGTTTCCTGCACCATAAAAAGTTTCTAAGATTGTTCGAATACTTTCGTGAGCCATTATACGTATGTATGCTAATACGTGAGTATATTTCAAATCTAGAAAATCCATTTGTCTAAAAACGATGTTTCGAGTAACGGAGATCGCAGACAGGTACCAGAACTATTATTAGAGAACGAAAATGAACCTCGTAACAGCGTATAGGCTAAAAAGGATCCGATCCACACGTACATACGTTTTTTTAAAGCTCGCGTGCTACGCGAAACGATTCGCGTGAAACAATACACGTCGGGTAAATGGCATACGTGTAAAAAGGGAACAGTGAAATGGTAAATGAAATGAGGAACTGATTCGAGGGCGGACGATTACTTTACGTTATAACGCGATTACTTCGGTGAAACAATATCGCTCATTCTTCTTCTCGATCTTCGTTCGCTCTAGATACAAGATTGCGGAAGCTAGCTTTACATCCAGTGATTCGAGTAATTGCAACAATTGCATTAAAAATTTAGCCCTATTAGTGTCTCTAATTTTGTGGCAAGCTACGTAGGTTTCCTATTAAATCTAATACACAGTACATAGTCCGATGTATGATCAATTTTAATTGTATTTTTTTAAACAATGACCTGCACTTTGTATCATAATAAAAAGTACGTTTAATACATTCTCTGCGGAAATCGATATATACATATAGGACGAACCATTTTAATATCGATAAAAAATCAATTTTTGAAATCTCAGGGACTTATCTAAAGTTTTATGAAAATTTTTGTCTCATAGGCTTTCGTGTCACGAGGCTTATAAATGTCATCCAAAATGGCACGATGCTACAAAATACAATAGGAGCTTTCCTGATAAAAAATACTGAAGATCTCGAAAAGATATGAAAATCTAATTGTTATAAATAAAATATTCTAGCTCGTTCTTTGCATATTATTCAATTTCAAACGTACTAATGCCCGTGTTATCAATTACATCTCAATTACCATAATCTGACATCTACGAATCCAATAGAAGCTGCACGTGTTTCAGATCGCAAGCTTCATCCTAAAACAGATGATTAAGTTGCTTGCGTGGCACGAGACACATCGTGCACCTGGTAGAACGACAGGCAGACGTTATTAGGGCATGTCTATCGCTTATCCTGGCGAGTAAAGTGTCTTTGGACGTCCGAATTGACGAGTTTCGTGCGGCCAAAAGTTTCACGGACTCGTCGCGATATCAAGCTGGGATCGGCGTATATAAAGGGACCTGGAATTCGGCACGAATCCCAATTGATATTCGATTGCTTGGTGTGTCGGCTGTGCCAGTGTGCAGCGGGTGACAATTGTCACAAGTTTCCTTTCACCCTTCGGTTATTTAACACTAGAACTACCAGAGCGGACAAAATGACAATCTATAATCCTCCACATAAATAATCTTTCTAGAAATAAGTTTTCATTCTGTCATTTCAAAATCATTCCTATAGAAATATTTTCTTATCGTTAAAGTTCTTATCGAAATTTTAGACACAGCTTTGCGAACGACGATTTTTGAGGGCTTTGAACGTTTTTTGGTGAAGTGCGAACTACACAAAGTGCGAATTAGATATATCAACAAAGTTTTTGCATGTTGAGCAGTGTAACAGTGTTACCAGAAATCGTAAAATAAAATTAAACGTCTGTAGAAAGTTCTACAAGTACCGAAATTGTAATGTCAAACCTTTTTGGCCGTGTTCTTTCAAATAGCATGATTCTCTTTTTATCTTCTCAAGAGGGCTCAAACTTCATGTATTTAGTGATATGAATAGTGCTATTAAAAATCGCAAAATAAAATTATCTCGTAATCATCTTCCTGCAAGAATATTTCTTCCTACCTTTCGTTTTGATTTCGTTTCAAGCTTTCGTGCATTGGTAGTTCGAGTGTTAAATGTCTCATTTTCGAAAATCTCTCGCTCTTTACGATTTAATGCCCTATTTTATTGTTAGAATAAATTTGTTTGCTATATTATGTAAATTTTTTTATCGTATACTTCATAAATGATTCCAGCGTGTTCGTTGATGTGTGAGATTGAAATTTAAGAAATATGTTGCTGTCTGTTAGAGCAGCCAGGTGTGCGGCTCTGATGGGAGAGCCTGACGAACTGTATCCAGGTGGAGAAGTCGAAGGATTATTGTGCATGAAGCAGAAAGGATGACGAAGATGATGTTTTGAACTTTTTCTGTTACAGAGAAGATCATTTATCCGAGGAGCACTAGGACGCTGGTCAAGACAGTTGTGATTGGTGGAAAACCTATCGAAGAGAAGACTTGCATGGTAATTCGTTTAAATGAAATTCGAATTAAAATAGAAGGCAATTTTTTAGATACTCCTCCTGGGTGATACATCCTTTTTTATTAATTTTTATTATTTTTATTAAGTATATTGCTTTTTTTAATGTTATCAATCTTACTAATTTTAAACAATAAGATATGCATTTAAAAGCTTGAAACTTTGTTAGAAATTTAAGTATTCGAAAGGTTTTTTGCTCCTTTATACGTATATGTATAATTTTGAGCCGTTTTGACAGAAAAATATTATTTTCTCATTTTTAATGTCTGTCTTTCTTTTACGTTTTGTATTATAGACCCTGAGAACGTTGGTTTTCGGAAGTTGTGCCAGTCCACCGAGACCGGAATGGGCAAGAACCGGATTCACCCTACGACCTTACGGACAAAGCTTGGCATTTGGATTACGAGCACCAAGAAATACGACCAGAGGTCTCGTAACTGCTGTACAGGCTACAATGCTCAAGCATTTCCTGTTTAAATGTAATAGACAAGACACTCATGCTAATCCAGAAAGGTAAAATCTGTTCAACGTGTAGTACACCAAAGTTCCACTTCTAGAATCACTATATTCCTTTAGGCATCTTTAACATCTGCATCCTTTAAATTGTATTTTACGCGTTAATATAATAAACGCATAAGAATTCGCACTCTATTCGTCAGTTATCTGTAATTAATCATTTTCAAATTTCTGAGCAAAGAATACTTTAAATAATTTTATTTCTGTACAAATTAGCATGCTGAAGCCATCGTACGATAGACAGATCGATGTCTTGACATTGACGATAGCAGAGATCATTTGGCGTTGCGCCGGTGGATTCGCCGTGCAAAGTACTGGTTATTCGCCAAATCAGAGTGTCACGGGAAACGCAAATGCGCCCAGGGCCGTGGTAGCTTTGCCGCAAGAGACGCCCTATGTGCAACATAGCGTGCAATACTTCCAGGATGGTCTCACGGAGACCGTACGTGAATAAATAAAGAATAGAAAATGGAAATTTTTTCCTGTAATTGAATCATAATGAATGTCATCAGCGTAGTGGCTAATTACGTTATTAACAACTACGTTTATATACGTTACGTTAATATGTATTAACATATTACTGGAATGTGTTAATAACGTCGCATTAGCGGGTCATTGGTTTCTCGATAAAGTTGTAGTTTGCGTTTGGATTATTGGCACTGATCCAAACAATGGCTTTATTCTCTTCCACGAATTCATAAGACAGTTCATATATCTTGAAACCTTTTATTTATAGCTGCACCTGTTCGAGTTTGATTCTTTGGGAGACTTGGAGATATTTATTAAAAGATATTTATATTTGGTAAGCTTAGGTAAATATTCTGTTAGTAACGTGTCAAGAACTTTTATAATTAAATTGTTTCGTGTGACATTACTCTAGTTTCAAGACGAGGGTGGCCCTGGTGCTAAATTATTATTGTACAGCGCTGTGCTTTCCAGAGGACTTTCTAAGTAAACTTTTACACATCTATATACATTACATTATACATCTATGAAAATATTTATTCTATACTATTGTATATTTTAATAAGTTCACGTAATAAGGATCATAATGAGAATATTTGTTTAAAAAGATTGCTAACTTCTTTAACTTTTGAGTATAAATAATAATATCTTTATTCATAGACTTCCTACTTTTTAATTCGTATAATGTTTTATAAAAATAAACTATACCATGGCTGTCAACCCAATCGGAGTTGATTTGTACCTTGTCGATCGTTAATTTTATAATTATAAAAGCTATGTTTAAGAAACAATCTATTTTTACCCGTACAGGGTACAAGCCGATCTAGAAGATCCAAAAGGCTCGATACTAAGCGGTTGTCCAGAGGAAGGTCCCATAAGCGTTGTAATTCTCTCATTAACTGGTCGTGCTTCGCCTCATCTGCATAATGGGGTGTTACACGTTGGGGATGAAAACACATACGTGAGTAGTTCCTTTGTTCCTCTTTCCCAAGCTTCATTTTGATATTCCTGTGTAAATGTCAAGGCTATACCACAATGGGGTGTCCTTGTGAGGAGCGAAGTAGGATTTCTGGTGCTCGAGGGTGATGGACAATTGAACAAACAACCAGGTTCTCGTTTGAAAACCCCGAATTTGCCAATTTGGGTTACTCTGTGTCATGGCCACCACGGTGTCTTGTTCAATACCAACCGGGAATTACTTAGAAATTATCACGCTGAACGACGGTATGCTATTTCTTCTTTTTTTACTCAAAACGTTTGTCTAATTATTATCTATGGTAATTGATAGAAAGAATAATATTGTATCGTAGAAAGAAATATATATATATATATAGTTAATTACCGACCACGGATTTTTATACAAATTTATATTTCTGTGAAAATGTATATTTCGTAAATTAAAGAAACGTAATTTGAATAGAGATTTGTTTCACCCTTTAATTATTATAATAAAATTTTATTTTTCAAGCTTTATATATTTTATATTTATATATTTTCTCATAAATGTATACAATTTGCAGTCTATTGATCGCATTATATTCTTCGTTAAGTAATTTTCTTCATTTACTTGTGCAAGTTTCGAGATTCAATACTTCACATGCGGCGGCAGCCATGCCATTTTGACCGTGGACACCAGGTCGAATTCCGGAAATGATTCAGAGTTCGAGGGCTCAAGCAAAGAATGCATGGACATTGCTGCAACACCCTTGGAGAAACTCATTCGTTCTAAGTGAATAATTACTACACTTTTTATTCATTTTTGAATATTTCTCGTTGCACAATGACTCATAGAAATGTTTGAACATTTATCATAGAAAATTTTTGTGAATATTATATGTATTGGTTTAGACTTTACCAATGTAATCGTGATATCGTAAGTCGTACCAGGTCGTATGTCATACAAAATCTTTTGCATAACACACGTAATATATCCAGGAAAAGTTTCTATACACGTTCAAATCTTTTGTCTTTTTTTCAGATGGCAAGATGCTTGCATACAGTGGAATGGAACACCCTTAATGTGAATGCATCAATATGTGTCTCTCTATAAATTTAGTTGAAAAATAAATATAACGTTCTAGGCTCTTTGTTTAGATCGTAGTAGATTATATACATTATAGTTATGTTTGTAAAAATTTCTGTGCTTCGAGAAAAAAGATTATTTCCATCGATCTTCTACTTTTTACTTTTACTTCGGGCAAGAAGATCCGCCTAAGATATTGTTCAAAAATTTCATGAAACAGATATCGACGTTTCGTGCATTCATCGAACACTCTTCAACACGCGATCGCGTGAAGCTCAACGCCTTCTCAATCACCTCACGATAAATTCCTCTCTATAAAATCTTGCATACAGCCAACTTTATCCTCTAACCAACTACTCTACTTTTACCTAATAAATATTTTTTCCATTCACTAAAAGTCCATCATCCGCGCCCGCATAAAGAATTCAACGAATATGTAAATTCTTGCATACAACCAGCTTTATCTTGTAATCGATTAGGTATACGTGTATTAATTCTCTACTTTACATATTCTACTTTTACGTAACTTACATATTTTTCCATTCACTAGAAGTTTACCATACGTACATCACGCATTTTAAAAAATCCAACGAATTTTCTGCACCTTGACAATATTTAAGACGTCTATCCCTTCTTCATCCCTTTCATGATCAACCCCTTCCATTCACAACAATTTCCATGGCGTACACACACTGAAACCAAACGAGACACAATTATCCCTTCCCCAGAAACATTCAACGGTACAATTAAAAGTACATATACTATACAGAAATGGCAGAACAATGGGCCGTGCCCCATAAACAGTCACCGTTCGAATCGTTCCATCGTTTTCCCAGACACAAAATTTTCGGCTTTCACGTAAAGCAGAAGGAGAAAAGGGAAGGAGCAGTTGCATGTGCAATGGCAGACACGTAGTCGTCCAATTTCCTGCCAACGAAAGTAAACACCTGTTCGAAGCAGGGCCAGGAAGGCGCTCGGTTGGTCGTCGATTCCCCCTTCCTAACAATGGAGAACCGACTTCCCGAGTGCCGGTCTACCGCGTCTCTTTGCTCGTCCATGTTTCGTAGTAGCGAGTTCTGCCGGTCGAAAGCGAACAGGTGCTAGTTTTAAAGCATCCTCTGTTACTATTCAAATTAATATTCAAAAAATCTATAGTACACGTAGGGAAATTAATATTGAAACAAATATTCAAAGAATCTACGATATCTGGGAAAATAAATATCGAAAGCAGCAGAGTCCAATTTACGGCTCTTCAAACGTGAAAATCGAAGAAATAGGAAGAAACAGGGTGAAAGAACTCGGAGATTATTCCTTCGATATTTATTTGCGGATATTTGTCCGTGGTGTATTTTCGAAAAATTCATACGTGATATGTAGTTAATATTTTTTGTTTAATTCACATGTAACGTAAGCTATAACAATTGTTTGAAGAAGACGACGCGACGCCGACGGTGTTCTCTTCGCGATGTTACCGAAAAGCTTTAGTCTGTGATGAAATGATTGCAAGAGGGGTTGAAAGTATCATTTTTCAAAACGTTATGTTGACTCCAGTGAATTGTTAGTGAAAAACGACGATGATTTGAGAGGAATGCTCGCTGCCGATCGTTGATACGCGAAACAAGCGAGACGGAACTGGAAGTTTGAGTGGTAGAGAGTGAAATAGTGCCACTGCTGATTCTGATCGTCTAATAGGATTCTTGTGGTAAGTGGCTGGATCTTGTACAGAGGGTGTGGATGATGAAGCAGCTCGAAAGTTAGACTAATTGCTCGATTGTTTCCAATACAAAGCGCTAATTATACGGGTCAACAATATCTATTCGGTTCGTGTATATGAAATGTTACTTATACGTATACTTTTATCATCAATCTTTCTAACATTTTATGTACGTAATTTACAGAACGTTTCTTTTCCGGTTGATAACCAAGGATAGGATAAAGTCTCCGCGAAAGTCAAATTTAGAAAGAAATATATTTTTATACGCAGTAACCTGATGTATCCCCTTAATTAAAATATCATGTCTAACGCTCTTTCATTTTTCAAGATATATTGAAATATTTGATATTTCCTGTGCCTTTATCTTTCAAATAAAGTTATATCGTGCAACCTGTGTTAAACGACGACTAAACATTTTTAAATTGGGCGAAGGGAAATAAAAGTGGCATAAAGAGAATAATAAAACTATTCTATAGTTTCTAAATAAAAGATAAACTATTTTAATTAAATAAAGCAGAATAGATAATCGCTAAATTAGAAAAAATAATATTTTATACGCGCAATAGAATAACCTAAACAAGACGAAATATTTCTTCTATTTAAATTCACCCCAATATACTACGTCCCGTCATTCCGTCAAAATTTGAATGCTGCCTAATTATAGATCGATGTTCCACTCGTTTTTCCTATCCAAAAAAATAGATACGTTTCCGTACTTTCGATCGTGAAAGTGGCCGTGTCAAGAGTACATACTTAGAAGCACAGACAGAACAACAGTACAGTGATTCATCGAGCTGTTTCTTGAGTTAGCGGCTAGCATCGAATCGGTGGCATCGCGGATCGTGAACAGGAGGGAGGACTTTACGCCGGTTGCCCATGGCAGTGCGTTTCAGGTTACGGTCGGTGAATTTGAGGAGTACCGTGGCCCACATAACCGTCGTATCCGGCTTGTGTATACCGTATAAATCATTTGGCCCTACCGCGGATCCATTTTTCCTTCGATTTCAAGGATTATTTCCGCTTACTCTGCCGAAGAATTGCTTTTACCGCTTTGTTCCAACCGATAGGAGACGTAATTGCCGGCTTAAGCGGAGATACGTCGATTACCTCGACTCGCCACGATGACCATAATTCTCTTAACCAATGGATTTCAATTTCTTGGAGGTTCTGATCGATGATTCTGTAATTACTGATTGCGAAGGATTTTAAAATATCGTGAATGAATTATGGATAAACATTTCGTAGGTAACTTAGTTTTCAAAGATAAACTTTTAAATAGATCGACGAAATTTTAAAATCGCGTTTCGTGTAAACTAATTATCACTTCGTTTAATCGTTGCTCCTTATGAATGACTAGAATCCTTTCCAGCAATGGATATCGATTTTTTGAGTGTTTTGATTATGTGATTCTGAAATTAAACGGCCGAGTGAAAACTTTTTCAAACGATGTATTCCAATTCTTTAAACTGATCGATGATCTTGTAACTATTTATGGAAAAGAACATAAAGATAAATTGTTTTTACAGGTCACGTTTGTTACAAGGTATTTAGCTTCCTGTTTAATTGTTATTCGTGTTTCGAAATAGTTCCGTATAAAGAGACTGCGCCGAAATAAGGCGAGGAAAAAAAATTGTCGAATCGAGGAAGCGGTAATCGTGATTCTCAAGCTGCCGTGAACTTTTTGCAATCACGAGCCTACTTTTACCTCCGCGATTCGATTCACTTTGCCCTTCTTTGGTTTCGAACACGCAGGATCGACAAACTATCGCTCTCGCCACCCCCACTCGCGATGCTAATGTCGTTCCACGTATCTAGGTTTCACGTAATAAAGCAGTTTCTTCGCATGCTTTCTAACCACGCGTTATGTTCTCCAGTTGCGAATGCACATGGTCGTTTCTTTTTTTATTTCTTTTTTCTTTGTGTCTTTTCGATCCGCCACTCCGTGGATCCAACATCGATCAGACAAATGTTTGCGCTCGCTTTTCGTTTGTAGGAGATCGCCCATAGTCACGCTACTTACTCGAAGCGAATCTTCGATAACGTTAGAACTATCGATAACGAACAGATATGAAATTCATGTCAAAGAAAATCAAAATGACAGGGAAATATATGAAAAAGCGCAAATATTTCTCCGTATCTATTTTATCAAGAATAATTCAAATCCTCCAAAATGTACCGTTCGTAGAGCTACGCCTGAAGCATGCTTACAAGAATTACTTCGAAGTATTCGTATGAAAATAGTTTCCACGAAGGGTGTTAACATCTGATGATAAAATGATAAACAGCTGCAAGCTAGATTAGTAAAAATAATGAAATACGACTATATATTCTAAAGATTATATGTAATTATATCGAATCATTACGACTGACTACGAACGATAGTCACCTTTTTCGCTAAGCTTCTCATAATACATAGTTGTGTCTCATATGAGTAGCTAAACGCTGCCATAAATGAATGATTACAAATGACTATAATTAGAAACAATTATGACTAATTATAGTATAAGTAACTACATATGATTCTAATTGTGATTAACTACAAATGGTTACAAGTAACTGTAAACGGTCATGGCTAGTTAAAAGCAAATACGAATGTGTAAACAATGATTGTCATAAGTGGCCACCATCACATCGACTATGTCACGTTAGCGACTTTAAATTACTATAAGTGGCCTCGAGTAGCTGTATGACAACGTGGTTATCACTAGAGGTGGGTCGAAATCTGATTTTTAGACTCGTGGAACTCGAATCTGAAACTTTGTAAGATCTCGCAATTCTCGAAGCTTCCGAAAGTCGATATGCTTTTCTTTTCTTTTTTCTAAGGAGTACCTATTTTGTCAGCAACCACAATTTCAACAAATGATTTTCACAAAATCACGTTATTTTTCCTCGATATAAACGCATATCGATATAAAAGAGATCGGTGGAATCGCGTCGATTGAAACGAATCTGAAGTCTAAATATAAATTCCACTGGAGTATCATTACTTAAATAGAAATTAATTCATCTTCGTCGCAATATTCTCATAAGCTGTTTATACAAATTACTATTGACTTGTAGTTCGAGAAACATTTCGTATTGTTTTCTGAATGTTTTCCGAAATTTCGAGGTTTCGGGGTTTCGAGGTTTCGAGGTTTCGAGCGATCCATCTCCATTTACTACTATTACATTTCAACATTACAATATCATGATGCACTCAAGTAGCAAATTTTGAATACAGTCTTCGATTGCAAGGTGCGCTGTCTAACTTTCAAGTTGTTTGTACACTTATTTGCAATGTGCAACGCGTAATCATAAATTTTGCATCAATTTGCAGATGCATCGGCCGTTGCCTGGATCGGTGAAGGATGTCCTTGGATCGCCATGAAACACAACATTCTGAAGATCCTGCCTATCCTCTTTTGCACGTTGCATTTACACACCGGACAATGTGGGTCTTCTTTTGACTTTTCTCACGCCACCTGCTTTCGCCCCTTTCGTCCCTTCTGTTCCACAATTCGTCCGCCGTCTACCTTCTTCCTCTTTCCATTTTGGTCGCGACCTTAATCGCGCCGCACCGTCTTCCGTTTCATCACACGGTTGATCGCGTGCGAACGCGAAGGAATTGTGGTTGCAAAAGGAAACTGGACTGTTTGAATTCGACGTATACGAATGTCCTCGGTTTTACAACTGGTGCTAACGAACGAGTCAATATTTCTACAATTTCTATTGCAGTGATCACACTATGTGATTCGATAGATTTTATATTTCTTAAATTCGATGCAGATGAACGAGTTTTGTAGCGCGAGCGTTTCAGCGGTACGATAGAATTCCATTTGTTTGAATTCCACTTCAAATTAAGTGAGATTTTTATTATTATGAGATCGAATATGTACATGTGCGTACTAGTTGTTTATAGCTCAACTTCCTAATGATTTGTCAAGTTTTTCTTTCGTCTTCTGCTGTCTTACCTCGCAAACGAGTTCCTGTGTAAACTATTTTTTATTTTACGATAATTAATACTTTATATATCAATACCAGTACCATAATTAATACTTTCACTAACTTTTCTACTTATATGACAAATATTTTTCTCGCATTGCATTACATCATTAGAAATATAAACCTCTCGAATCACATAACGTCACCCGCGAGAAATGACAACAATATCGCGTTGCTTGTCCACGCTGTGCCTCGTATTTCTAATGACGAAATCCAGCCAAATGTAGAATTTCTACATCGAAAATAAAAATTTGGCGGATCCAACGAGGAAATCCACACGAACGTACGATTCGTCAATTGCAAGTAGAAATTTGTCCAATCAAAAAATGTCACTAGCGCGAGGACGTAACGACGCGTTATATCGCTTGTTCGCAGCAAGCCTGTTCGTTTCCCTTCGACGATTCTCGCGACATGTCCAGTCGTGGATAAGGATCGAATGACTTAGAAAGCCGTTGCATTGCGACAATCGAGATATCCTAGTTTTAATGTCTCCGTTTCCCTTCCTCGATGGACATTCGTAGAAATTGCCGGCTATTTTACGCGCATGGTAATTAGGCCGTAATAAAAGAGAACCAACGATACTTTCGAAACTCCGTTTTGTTACGCTCTTAACTTTATAATTCGATTCGTTTTTATCGACCGGAATAACCAGATTCAATTAAAACTTGAGAATCAGCAATAGGTAACCGAAAAGCATTCGTTGGAATGGTAAGCATAGGAACTCGTTTAATTAATTTCTTCGTAGAAACAGCCGTTTATTTGTACCACGACTGAACCTTATCTTGTACAATTGCGTACAATTAACGATAATATACGTGAGTTTTTTCTAGTTACAACCGTGTACAAGTTTACAGTATGTTCTTACAATCAGTGGCTTGTAGAGAAGGTTGATACGTTCCATCGTGCAATCATTGTCTCTCATTTACATGACAATTCGTTGTTATCTGACAGTCAGGAAGTTTGTCGAGACAACGCTTAAACGAGCGTTTACTTTTTCCCCTCGCATAATCGTGCGAACTCGTTTTATTTTTCTGCTTTTCTTATCCAGCGCGTAATAGAACGATGAACAATCGCAATAAAGTAATTCGTTCCGATTTGCTAGTTCGACCATTGACGCGTGTCTGTCATTTCTAATTTAACACAGGAAAATTGTTTGCTATTGCTCGTATACAAAAAGAAATACAAAAGAAGAGAAAAAGAGATATTGGAATTATTATAAAGGAGTTATTGGATTTTAATTATCGAGATAATTGTAAAAGGAAATATTTCTTTCTTCCCTAATACTAATTTTTTCTTTTACAAGATACAGAATTAGCTTCTCTATACATTTTTTGAAGCTTCGTGTATTACGACAAACAATTTCGTAAATTCTTAACTTTGAACGCAATGTTTTTAAACCATAAAAGTCCTATATACTCCCTTCATCGTGTCAGAAGCAATATCATGGTTTTCTTCTGGAAAAGTCTCTGACTGAAAAGGGAAAAAGATTACGAAAGGCAACGCCGGAACGTTGCATCGTCGTCGATACGCCGTGAGCTGGCAGCAGGCGGAACTCCGCTCCAAGGGAGCGCACACGTCCAATTCCTCGTGCACGCGCTCCTGTTAAATGACTTCTATATACACATATTTTTCGTAGCACTCACATATTTCCACTTATTACTATGTATTAATTCGGCTTTTTATCCGTGCAAACCATTTGCAAATGTGAACAGCCACATATACCAAATGTATAGACGATAGACACGATCACATCTACCAAGTTGACCATCGAAATGTAGGTTTCTACTATGACATGTTACGGTGCTTTGATCGAGAACAAAACAGGTGTAGTTCATTGATATTCGAATGTTGGTGGATAGAATAAAACAGAACTTACATGTTGGTTCTAGTAAATCGAATATCGTAAGATTTTTATAGAGTCAGGGTGAATCGTATCATCTTGTATAAGAGGAGCATTATAGTTTTTCTGTTGCCTTTTAGAGGATTCATTTAAGAAATCTAGTTATCGACTGGTTGTATGGTTATTTCGGAAAATACAAAAGCATCACGCATAATACAGCTAAGTTGGAAAAATAACGGATAACAGGGGCTTTGATGCACGACGAATTAGAGGCAATGATCGCTTTACACTGACCGTCTCGATCTTATTACGAACGGTTATCTTGATCGTTTTTTACTTTTCAAATAGCTACTACAGAAAAATTATTCTTTTCCTTTTACTCGACAAAAGCGAGGAAATTAAATCGTTCTGTTCCAACCAGAGAACCTCTTTGCATTTAATTACAAAAACAGTTAGAGTTAACTAAGAATTAAACGTTTCATTTATAAATACTCTGTAATTTAAATATCTGTGAACATTCTTCCAATTTTTTTATTTCTAATTACCCTTTTAATAAACTAATTATTCAAATGTAATTTCTAGATACCCTACAATTTAAATATTTATACAACGAATCTCCTTATATAATTTTTCTTACAATCTTCTTAAATTTAAATCTTTCACCTTTATAACTATCTTTTTAATAAATTACGACGATAAAAAATCTATCGGTAGGAAGACCAGCGGTAAGCCGCTTCTTTAAAAAGCCCGGAAACCCGAAAACCACACAATAGCCGTATATGGATCAAAGGAACATGATCGTTCTTCGTTCGAAGCAGCTGAAGAAATGCATATTAACTCTCAATATGGTAGAACCTGTTCCCAGTTGTCGCTATATTTTACATATCACTTCCGCTCTGCAAGAATCCTTCTTTTCCTGTTAATACCCTCCAACGTATCGCATATTATTAAAATTTAATATATAATTAATACAAAAATTTGATATATCATGAAAATAAACACATATATAATTTACAACATTTGACACTTCCAAGAAAATTTACATGTACAAAAATTCATAAATAATCGAATTACTTTAGTATGTAATTAATATGTGTATGTGTACGCGGATTCATAATCCACGCTAAAAATTCTATCCTTTTGTCTGCTAAATTGAATTTAATATCCATACAAATTTCTGATTCATTTTCTTTATAATGATCCAGTACAATTAATCGAATTAACATGGTATTTATTTAAATATAGTGATCCGTGATGCGAGATGTTTTCTGGAAAACGGTGCCACCGCTGCACATCTCTTCGTCAGCGAAGATTTGCCGGTCGGTGACACCGTGGGTGTACTCGGAGTGCTGGGTGATCCTGGACCACAGGGTGACATCGAACTCAGACTCCAGGAACACGATAGTCCAGTAACTTTCTCAGCGTATTCGAAGAATCTAACTCTTATCAGGCCACTAGATAAAGAAGGCATCGATGGACCTGCCAGCGTTTACGTGAACGTAATTTGCGAACGGAAACATACATTAGATCCTGTAGGTTTAACATATCCTCTTTACTCTACATACACAATTAACATTTTAAGGAACATAATTG
Source organism: Bombus fervidus (assembly GCF_041682495.2). Taxonomy (NCBI): domain Eukaryota; kingdom Metazoa; phylum Arthropoda; class Insecta; order Hymenoptera; family Apidae; genus Bombus; species Bombus fervidus. The sequence goes on from NC_091521.1 coordinate 15,590,093, forward strand.
TTCTAATTACTCGCATTTGTTGCAGGGTTTCGTGATACCAGTTAATATTCGCGTGACTGATGCCAATGATAATGCACCTCAATTTGTAAATGCGCCTTACGTTCTAAATATCTCTGAGGTGGGAAATCAGATATGTTTGACAATCAGAAATTTTCTTTCATCTAGAAGGAATATTTTTTTTTTTTTATTTATTGGCGACAATTTTTGACATTTAGGTCACGGTAGTTGGCACGAGGGTTCTTCAAGGTGTGAGAGCCGTGGATGCTGACCAACCAGGACCATTTTCTACTGTACAATATGCCGTTTTGCCTGGACCGCATTCGGTAATTTTTTAATTCCCTTCTATTATATCTTACTCTTTTGTTTTACATAGAAGAAATTTTAACGAACTTTTGTAGGATTACTTCGTGTTCGTGAATGCTTTAGAAGGCACCCTAGTTCTAAGGAAACCGCTAGATTATGAAACTCTTGCCAATTTTTCCGTCGATATCCGTGCACAGGTAAGCAACGATTCCTTAAATGTAAACATTAATTCTCCAAAAGCTCTGTGAATGCGCTTTAATGTTTTTTTTTTTTTCTTTTTTACTCACAGGACCAGGGTAACCCGCCCAAATCATCGACTACAACCCTCTATGTTAATGTTATCGACGCGGATGACCAAAATCCTGCCTTCCAAAATGACCAATACAAAATTCTCATCCCTCGAAATATTAAAACGGTATAATTGAACACTTTTTAACAAGTCGATGTTACGTATATGCAATATTGTACTTTTCCGCTCAGTTGTTAATGCATTCTAAATTAAAAGAAGTAAAGATATGATGGAAAGTAAGCGATTCAAAATAATATGAAATAATATATGATTCATTCTTTCAGAGAAGGATACTGAAAGTTGATCCAGCGCCAATAAAAGCGGTAGATCAGGATGTAGGAATTAATGCTCCGGTTCAGTATACGATTCAAGGAGGAATTCTACCGTTCCTCACACTTAATCCGGAAACAGCTGAAGTCGCCATAACACGACCATTATACGAGCATGAACTTTTATCACCAGCAACTATCGTGGCGAAGGCAAGCATTGTGACAGTAGAAATTAATTAATAAAGTATTATAAATATCTGCCGTATATATAAATCTGTTACTAATTACTTGTTTCTATTTATTGATACTTAGTAATTTTTTATTCATCTTCTCAATAATTACAGGCTACGCAGATAGACAATCCAGATAAATATGCTCTTTCCACTATAGTCGTTTCTCGAGAGTCGGATTGGAACGTGGAACCCACTGCTGGTAGGTGATTTCTTAATCTATTCTTAAGATTTCAAGCTCTGATAGCGAACAGATCTAGAATCGCGTGACCCATCTCGTCGTTAAGAAAATAAAACGGTTAAATGGAAATGATATTAATTAGGTGGCAGATTACCTGTGAGATTCATACGAAAGGATCATCAAACTAGTATTCCAGAAAATACCCCTCCAGGAAGCGTTTTATTAACGACAGGAGTGAATAAAGTAGATTCAGTAAGTCAGAATCAGACACGGGAATTTATTATATCTATTACGCAAATGTCAGTCATTTCTCTGCTTTTAGAATTTAAGATTCTGGCTTGTGGGAGCGATTGAAGATCTGGAAAGGTTCTCCATCACTAATTCCGGTGAACTGATTTTAAAAGGCACTCTCGATTACGAGAGGAGGGTCCAACATAGTTTTTTGGTTCGTGTCACTGACGGCCATCATGTACGTTTCAACAATTTAATCGTTAAAATAAAACTCGACTTTTAATATTGAAATATTTATCATTGTAAATGAATATACGTATATGACACAACATCTAAATACGATATCTTCAATTGAGATTGGCAAAAAAATATTTATTATTAGTTATTTTCAACTTTTATTATTAAATTTATTATTAAATATCAACATTATTTAAATATGATATTACAGAACGACACCTCACGCGTTAATGTTTCTGTCGAGGATGTAAATGAATGGGAACCCAGGTTTCGTCATCCCAGGTACGAATTTCACGCCGCAACTTTGAGAGAAGGATCCATCGTTGGTGAGTTAACATTCTAACTAATATATATATATATATACAATAATAATAGTTTTTATTTACATCCTCATTTATATATATACATTTTTCTTTAATTATATGATCCTTAGGAAAATTGGAAGCTGCTGATGGTGACAGAGACGACAAAGTTAGTCTATCTCTTAGAGGTCCAGATGCAAGGTATGATAAACATTTATTTTTAAATAAAAAACAAAACCTATTTCAATTTTACAACAATAATAAACAACGAATGGTCATACAGGTCCTTCGAAATACGTGATAATGGAGAATTAATTCTCAGATCAGCAACAACCATTAATGGTACTTTGGCCAGGTTAGTGGCTGTGGCCTCTGATTCTGGTCGTCCCCCCAGGTTTGTAGAATAAAATAAATGTATTTACGATTTGATACGATATAATTCGTATAATTATTTGAATTTTTTTTCTCTAAAGGTCTAGTATGATCCCAGTGATCGTGCATATACCAAATAGTGGCTCGATGCCAATTGCTGCGAGAGCTGCACCTGCATGGTTGGGCAGCAGTGTTCTCCTGGTTGCTGTTTTTGGCGCTGTCTTGGGTCTACTTGGTGTTATAATACTTGTTTTAATTTTGTACATATATAAAAAGTAAGTAAAGCTGATCACTTGGAAGATTATCTTATTTCTTTCCTTTAATATTTTCCCTAACCATAACAGGACGTTCTCGTAGGACGTATGACATTCTCTAAAATTTTTATGAAATATTCTCTTCGGCTATTTATTTAAGAATTATTTTCCACGTCAACCTATAGACACTCAAATTAAAGAAGAAAGCTGTAAACTGATCATTATTTCTATATTTTTATATATAAAAGAAGTTGTATATATCAACGAACAATATTCTTAAACTAACGATACGCGTGATTCTAGATTTTTAAATCCTTACAACGTGTTGCAGTAAAAGGCCAAAAACCAGTGGCTCAGTAAGTTCAGTAGGAACTGGCTACAGAGAAAAATCGCCAGTTCCCTCTGCTCTGAGCCCGACACCTCAAGTACTCGGAGCAAATATGCTTCAAGATGCTTTGGAAGTACCTCGAAGAGGAAATCGAATCGAGAACGCGCGCAATATCGATGAAAATGACGAAGAGGCTGATACTGGAGACGACCTAGAGGAAGATGATCATGTTGATCAAGAGATCGTAGACGACAGTAACAATAGTGAATCTCGAGAAGTCAAGAATGATAACAATGACGTCGAGAATCCGGTTTTTGCAGCGAGGAACTACAATGCCACTATTAAAAGTAATTCAAAGCAATGAATTAAGAATTATTCGGAATACCATTAAAATTTATAATTAAAAAAGAATATATTAGCCTATTAACTTATTAATTAGCGGCACGCCGTCTATTTTAAATTCGCTTCATTTTAAAATTCTTATAAATTTCTATTCTCATACAATTATTATTTATTTACGTAAATTAGGTGTAACATCGGCTAGACAACTGCCTCTTTACGCAAGACATAAGGTGGCCCCAGCTCCAAACCCTCCAGGCTTATCAGCAACGTCCAACATCCCCAATATCGGCGGTTTAGTTCAGAATATGAACGATTTAAGTTTAAAAACTAATCTAAATGCTGACTCTTGCAAATCTTCCAATTATTCCGGAGATCTCCCAGATTCTTTGGTACCTGCGTGGCCAGCTTGCTCCGTTTCACAGAGAGTCAAAAAATTATCGTGGGACGATGACGATAGGGTATCGTATCTTTTATTATAATAAATATTTAGATATTTCAATGAATACATTTTACATAGAACACAATTAATCTGATTTGTTATAAATAAAAATATCAGTAGATGCTAGAACATAAGAAGAGGATAACAAAAAATAATTAAATTACGTGTAAAAATATTTTCTCTCTCTTTTTTAGACAGTGGATAGCGTAGAAGTGGCAGCAGAAACAATGTCCAGAAACAGTCAGGTCGGAAACGAACGACTTAATCTCACCGTGTACTTTTAATCACGCGGAAAATGAAAGACTGAGAAATAAAATGGTTTCAATTACTCCATCATCTGTCAAACGAAAAAATTACCGATAGACCACTTCGATAAATAATTCCTTTATAAGTAGACACTATTAAAATGCGCTATATACTTGCCAGATACTGAATCAATCCAAATAGAATGTACATACAAAATGTATAAAGAATTATACTATATAGTTACAGACGAGTTGCATTAAACGATAATGCAAATACGTTCTTTACTCATAGTTATTTTATTAAAGAAATGCAAACGTTAACAGATTTTCTGATGTTCTAACGATTCTAATACCTTTAATTTACATTTAACCCGACCAAGAGAAACACAGAAAATTTTCTAAATAAATTAAACTTAGCGGAGAAAAATTTTTCTCTGTGAAAGACGTTCGAATAACGGAGGCCAAGTTAAGAAAAGGACAAAGTTCCGTTTCACGCGAAAAACCGTGTCAGTAGGACGATCTGGAAGAAATCCCGCGTTCCTCGCGATTCTGCCTAAAAAGTATGTAAAAAACAACAAAAAAGTTTCAAAATCCTCATTTTATATTTAATACCTAAAAATTTTTTAAAAATACATTATGTAACAGCTTTTCAAAGTTCTCGTATATTTTCGTTTCATTTTTCATTGTATAATTCCTTATCAGCCATAGGTATTTCTAACGATTACAAAATTCGATGTGATTTACAAAAAGCTAGTTAACTTTTACCTACAAGACGAAATTCGATTGAGATAATTAGTGGATAATTACAACTTGATTGAAATAAAAAGTAAGTGAATAAGAAGAAGGAAGATTTGAGGAAGAAGTCATCGCAAAAATACGAGGACACAGCCAAATCAAACGAAGAAAGTGACTCATTCCTCCGAAGAGGAGAGAGAAAGTGCCCCGCAGAAGAGTACACGAGCCTCAGCTCTCGATAGTTTTACGTGACTTCTGAACAGAAACGGATCGAACAGGTGAACAGCATTTAGGAGAAAACAAGAGTGGCATGATAATAACTAAGAGGTCGTTTTCATTTTATAGATATTACGTAAGTGAATTTTCTTTACTTACATTTTTTCTAGTGTATATAATATATTATTTTTTAATATATCTTTTATAGATACGTATAACAGATGTAAGTGTACATTAAAAATTGATAATTCTAATAGTTAACGATTAAACTGCGGATGTTTACGCATTTTTGTGAAATTACTTAAAGATGTAAAAATCTACACAATGAATGTAATATATAAAAATAAATAAAATATCCAATTAGAAAAATACTTAGTATAATATTAAATGTATATAATACTTCATAGGTAAAATACAATTTTATCCCGTCCCTATTTCTTTAATTATGTTCATAAAAATATAAAATTGAGTAAATATCCGCAAGCTATTAATAATAATTCATTTAAGAAAATAATCGTTCACAACGTCATAATTTATATATAATAGTTATAGAATATATAAATACGACTTTCTATTTAATTGTAAGTGATCAAAAACTAATTAAAATACGTTAAGCAAGAATGTCGAAGAAACAATTTGCATGAAGCAGTCAATCGTCCTGGCTACTTAAACTTTCTTAAGGAAAGTTGAAGATAGCCTTCACAGTCAAAATAAAAACGTCATTCCGTATTTCCGTATCCATATTTTTCTTAATTCGTTCCCTACTTTCAGGTTTATCATGAAGCATAAAATGTCTCTTAGTCTGTTTCTTCTCATGATTTTCCAACTATGCCTCGGTATAGAAATTCCAGGTATGTGAAAAGAACTAAATCATTTATATAAATGGAAAAATGTCCTAACAAAATTATTCATGTATTTTTAGGCGATCTGTACTCGATATCTGCTCTAAATTCATCTAACGTTTCGATAATCAAGCCACCAGAACTATGGAGCGAGATTCTAGAAAATTGGATTGTTTCTGATTCGAAATTAACGAGGATGTCAAAGGTGATGAAACTAGGAGATAAGAGCCTAACTATAACGAGTAAAATATCGACGCCAAACAAACGAGAAGTCTCTGAAACCGACCTCTATCTACTTGGTAAAATTTTAGTATTAATATAATTATTATTTATCCGTTTAAAAATTATATAAATTATTCTCTGTTATATCTAGGTGCGATAGAGAAGCTTGTCTATAGAGTGGATTTTCTAGAAAGTCGTCTCAGAAGAGCGGAAGAACTCCTGTATTATGTGATTTCTGGGAACATCGATAAAAAAGGTAAATTACAGTATTTTTGCACAATAATTTATAATAATATTAATTAATATTACAAATTACCAGCTGCAAATTATAGATTTTTTCTTTAATAATTTATCACCAAATAGAATAATTCAATAATTTGTAATTTTGTACAATTTACTTGTAACATTTGTCTTATTATCAAACTTGTTAATATTATGCAATGATATTTATCAACACTGGTAACTTGTGACTTGTAGAATTTCGCTAATAATATTAGTTCTATTCTGTAAAAGAGCTCAGGTTTTCTTCACTCTTTCTCTTTATTACAAATTCATTATCCTCTTCAGAGCCCTGCCCTACTAATTATACCAAAATTGGTCAAAACTGCTATCACTTTAGTAATCGTGATTTTGACTGGAAGTCATCAGCTAGTCTCTGCCGAGGGATGGGAGGCTATTTGTTGGAATTCGACACGGAAGACGAAAAGCGCGATATATTAGCTAGCTTGCAAACAAATTCTAAATTAAAAGGCAAAACCTTTTGGACAGGGGGATTGAATCCAGGTCTTCTTTGGATTTGGGCTAGTAGTGCAAAACCAGTTTACCAAAATACTAAACAAACTGTCCCTGGTGATGGCAGGTAAATTTGTTTGTTAATTGATATTAATGATTAATCACACTTATCGTAGTTTTAATATATATTTGATATTTTCAAATATTTATAATTCTGTGATTGTATATTTAGGTGTTTAAAATTGTCTTACAATATAACGTCCAGATTATACTCTTATCAAAGTGATGATTGCGGCGCTAGACACAGATATGCTTGCAAATTATCAAAAGATGACGAATCGGCAAACAAAATTGAGAAAACCGCAAGGATGTTAATGAACGAATAGTATTAAGTATAGACTGATATATAGTAACTAGTTTTATTTATTGTATCTACATTTATTTAATTCTAAAGGCTTAATATATATGTACATATTTAATATAGTTAAAAAATACTTACTATATGCTTTTATTTGGTATAACTGAAACACCTTTTTCACATTAAGTATGTTAAATTTCTTAAATATATATTGTTCGACCGTTTGCGGAGAGACGCGATCGCGAAGAAACGAGTCCTAAATTTTCGTTACAATTCGATAATCGACGCCACGAATTGGTCGATCCCCTATTTCGTTTAGGATAATAGAGGTGGTTGACTGATTATAACATTGAAGTAACAGGTTATAATATATACTTTATTCCAACAACTTGTAGATATAAGTAATTATGCGACGTGCGTACAGACCAGACATATTCTCAAAGCGTGTAAATAGTAAGTTACAACTGATGACTGATCATTGAACAAAAACCAGTCGAGACATTGACTGACCAACAAGTGAAAAACCAGTCAAGAGAAGTTGACTGATCTAAGGATGACAAACCAGTCAAGAGATGTTGATGTTGACTGATCTAAGGCAGATAAATCAGTCCATAGATGTTGACTCACCTATAAGCAAATAAACCAATGAAATTCGGTGACGATGCTGTCGCAGAGGAAAACTATTGCTGGGTGTTGATCGTCCCACCACTGGTCGCTTACAGGTGGAAATGACCGTTGAACATGGAAAAAACCCGACATTCCCAAACAACTTTTACATAATGAAACAAAAACCATAAAGAACGTCTCGACTTGAATATATTTTATAACAATTAAGAACCCTAACGGTAAAATACAAGTGCTTAGTTTTATGACAGTTCCTTAGGATTATTGGAATCTGTCTAATTATATTTGCATAGCTAGTGGCCTCTTCATACTACATATCTTAAGTACATATATTTTTATAACCACCCACCGTTTCTCTTTGTACATTGGTACATTAAGTGCAACTAATATTATAAATAATGCAAATTATGTAAGTACAATAATTAGGAATGATTAATCAAGCTCGTATGAAACAAAATTTCCTGAAAAAGAAATATTTTATTGTTGAAACAAGAAAATTAAAAATAAATTTCAAATCACTTTCATATTAAGAACAAACCTTGTTTCCGAAACAGCCCGTGCTTTCATCAATCAATTATAAAATGTTATCTTTCCGGCTTTATAAAATTTTCAATCAAGTCATAGACTTTGCAATTTTGTGGGCCAAGACGAGGCTTTTTTTTCCTTCATTTGTCATTGCAATAACGTCGTCACTGTTAGTAATCAGACCTCCATTCTCAAGAATTAATTTTTTAGTCTCTTCAGTATCAGATTCCTTAACACCACAACAACAGTCGTCGACTACAGCTATCGCATAGCCTAACCGAAGACCGTCTAAACATGTGGATTTTACACAAACGTCGTAAGCGATACCACATACGAAAACATAGTCCACACCCTCTTTTTTTAAAATTGCGTGCAATTCCATTGATCCCTTAAAATTATCATCGAAAAATGCGGAATAAGCTTCCATATCCGGGTATTTACCCTTACGTATCTAAAAATAACAAATATAGTTAAAATGTTAATATTTTATTTTCATTTTATAATAAATTTTAAATTAGGATATTTTACTATAATGGAAGAACGAAGATATACATGTCGGAGATGAAATGACATCGGTGCCTTTCTTTTGGAATGTTTGGGAAACTACCGTTCGCGGAGAGACGCGGTCGCGAGGAAAACGCGTCAGCGAGAGGCGTAAATTCTCGCTACGATTCGGTTAATCGACGCCGCGAAATAGTCGTTCCCCTTGTTTCGATTAGGATAACAGGGGTAGTTAATTGAAATCAACGCTGCGTTAACAGGTTAATATGACATATATATTCAACAATGGATTACACAATATTATGAGCGTCACAAGTATTTGACAATGAGTACAGCTTATGCGTTACAGAAGTATGACCCGACTTGACGATATCTCCCGATGAGTTAGTTAGACTTTACGAAACGGATTGATTTAAAGGTAGAACCGTGGTAGACTAGTTGACTGTTCAGACGACGAAAACGGACTACCTTGAGGGTAGAACCGTGTTAGACTTCTTGATTGTTCGGACGACAAAAACGGACTACCCTGAGAGTGACGATGTTGTGTCAGAGGAGAGCTAGGAAAGGGTGTATCTAGCGCACGGGATCATCCGATTTGCTGATGATAGTTTTTGGCCAGGAAAGTGAGGGTAATAGACATTGTTTCTATAGTTTCTATAAGATTTATGGTCCTTGAGATTCTTTAGAGTACGCAATAAGGATGTGCAGACATATGGTTGCCATCCCGCTCGCGATGCGAGGCCCGGTCCAGGTAGAGAGTCGGCCGACGTAACAGGGAAGGTTCCCAATACTTTAGTCCGGACTTTCTATTATAGCTGTATTTAAATAACAAAACTGAGAAATAGTTGTTTATGATTTAATCTGAGTATGGGTGTCCGAGATTTATGACAGTGGGCTTAGGCTCGAAGTGACATAACAAATCGCTGAACGTAGCCACGGTCAATGGGATGACGAATGCGATTTCCTCCACCGTCTAAGTCGAACTCAACTTACTGATCTACAATTCAGGTGTGACTCGACGTACTTATGCGCAGTACGAATAGGACTTATCTTTCAGTCCAAGTGAAACTGCCCTTATGTACTCCTGTCCGTACCTCTCTGTAATCCTCAGATCAATCTTTGTTTTTAAGGAGAGCTATTTAATTACTCCATACCTTTGTTAGGCTACGTTCAGCGACCCGTTATGTCACTTCGAGCCCAAATCCACTGTCACAAATCTCGGACATCCGATTAAATCATAAACAAATATTTCTTAGTTTTATTATTTAAATACAGCTATAATAAAAAGTCTGGACTAAGGTATTGGGGACCTTCCCAAACATTCCAAAGGCCCCGACATACACATACCTGTATGGAACCTGGTGCAATCACAAGATCTTTGTATAATTCTGCTCCCCATGTGTTCATCACACAATGTTTAGGCCAAAGAATCTGTTCCAGATAAGGATCCGCAAATATGACTGTATCAAATAACTTAGCATCTTCTTTTTTCACCTATGCATAATTAAAAACGTTTTCATTTTTTAGCATACGAAAATTTCTTATACTTAAAAATTTTTAACATTTTAATGAGAATAGTGTTGATAGAAAAAAAATATAGTATTTCGATTTTTTTATAACAAAATAGTAAGTATAGTATGTAAAATACACAAATACGTAAAATATGATACGGACGAAACTCAATAACACAATTGTATAAATAAGGATAATCCTTTTCTGAAAGAACCGCTTTTCACAGATCGCAACACGATACCATTGTAATATATATTATACTATTATCTACTATCTATATATACTATCTATATTACAAAATTGTTTTACATATGTATTATATGTTATAATAAGTACTATAATTTAGATATTTTATATATTTTGCATAAAAATTCACAGTCTAATTACTAATATTATGATACAATGTTGTAATAAAGTGATAAATTCCAACTTTATACCTTTGAATTAGGAGATAATTCCCGTAAATGTAAGTTTTCATAAAAGCTGATATGATTTTCCGGATGCCAATCTAACGAATAAATAATTTTATTGAAAGATCCATTTTTCAACAAATTATTAATTGGCTTCACCACATCAGCTCCATCCTGTTTGGCTTCGCAAGTACGAAGAGACAAAGACCCATCGATAAAATCATTTTGAACGTCTACTATTAAAAAAGCGGTTTTAGGCATGCTTAATCTTCGTGTCCATTCGCCAAATCTGTTAATTGAATAAAACACATAACTTTATCTAATTCAGTGTTAAAATAGAAAAACGAATATTAGCTTAGTCCATAAATTCTTGCAATTTTCATTCCCTATTGAAACTACATAAATCATAACATTGCTTATTTGCTATATTCGACAGCTTTTGTTTCTTTCTTTTATGACAAATATAAAACTTTATATAAAAGTTTGACCGAACTTCGGTTTAAGGACATAAAATTATTACCTTTTTTATTTGTCATTCAAATAATCTTCGTTACGCATAAAAATCCGCACGTTGAATCACATAATCGCGTAGAATGCACAGAAATGCAAGTCTTAACTTTATGAAAACGCTAAAAACACTCAACTTTACATGCGCATAACCTTTAAACCGCTAAATTCCTAAAGATAAGACTTGCATTTTTGGAGTTTACGCGATAATCTGGATGGATGGTGGATAACCTATCGCCTTCTTCAAAAAAAATTAGGGAACTGCAAAACTGACTCACAAATTGGTTTGCACCAAACAAAGGAATTCTTCAAGCAAAAAATTAAAAATCTATTAAAATATTGTAGAGAAACTGTAAATAATAGTCGAGGATAATAGTGTATCCTTATAAAAAAATATTCATTATAATAGTATAATTTTATAGATAGTATAATTTTTTGTATTTTAATAAACTACTTCAACATTTATTTATTAAAGATGTTGAGCATGCAAAGAAGAAGAAGAATTTATAATCATACATGCAAGATACATTAAGACTAAGTTTGGATTAGATCTATTTTAAGTTATGGATATAATATTTCAAATAGCAATAGAACGTTTAAAAAAAAAGAGGGACAGATTGTTCTGTCTTATAAACAGTGGTGTAGTCTGTTCAACACATACAGGCTTACGTTACAGATACAGATACATTACAGATACAAATACCTTATAGTACAAATAACCATTTCACCTGATAAAAACATTGTCATGGATTAATGTTTTATTATAATATTTACATAATTCAACAAGCAGTATTCAACAAGCTACTTCATATATTATAAAATTACTATATAAGAAATTTATTATATATAACTAAGTATATTATGGATGTTACATTTCAGCTTTTTGTTATTATTTATTATCTGAAGTTCCAACTGTTTGCTGTACTATTATGTATTTTAGTAATTTCATTGTCATTACTCTGTCACTTATTTTTTGGATCTAAATATATTTGTCATTAGTATGTGCATTTGAGAAAACATAATATGATGTTTATTATTAAAAGATACTCATTAGTTGTTAGTTAAATCATGACTACTAAGTACTAGTATTACTGACCAAGTCACAGAAGTTTAATATGCACATATTAAATATAATACATTATTTTATTGGAATACTGGCAGTATATGCTTGCAGAAGTTCTCACCATTTTTTAATGCTTTTTCAGTATTCTATTTTTTAATAGCTTCCAGAATTTTTTTGTGTAAGGTATAATTACAGTGACTTATGAGTCAACTTATAACTTAATTCCAATAATTAATCTGTATTTTATCCCAATTATTCCTAGATGCTTTGAATTATAACAACTATTATTCTTATACGAATTTATGAACTTCATCTAAATGAACCAATTACGGCATATCATGTATGTAAGTACAATATATACATACATATATTCTTCGCATTACGAAAAAGAAAAAGATAACAACATAAATTCATATTTACCTCGTTAATTCTTCTTCCTTCAACACGCCGTCTTTATCTAAATCAAATAAGTCGAAAATCTCTCGAATCCTCCATTCATCTTTTTGAATATCATCATCTTTAAAAACTAATGAACACATTGCACGAAAATTTTCAAAATTAAAATCACCCTCTAGATCTTCCAACATACACCTCAAAGAATCTATCATATTAATAAAAATAAGTTTTAAAATGATTTCATTAATTAGATTTGTTCTGTGTTGTATGGAATTGGTTTCCCTATAAAACACGTAAAAATAATACGTAAGAAGTTTATAAATAGGAGTACTTGTCTATTCTATATGTATCTACAGAAATCGGTCTGTAAAGGTTAGTTTTCAAACATCAACCATGCGTGATTCATGGCATTTATGACCAATACAGATGAGGATATCCGCGCGATATTGACGCAAGTGGCTAATGCTAATTCTGAACACATTTTATTACCCATAGTCGTTTCTTTACGATTACAATTTTCAAATTTCTTATTTGACATTTCACCTACTATTCACGTTTAGAAATATACTTTTCGAGGTGATAAAATCCAAGGTTTCTCCTTAAGCGAAAATAATATATTTAAAAGTACGTTTTATGTGATATTAAATAATGCTATTATTCTAGCTATTGTCGGGCAAATAACAAAAAACAAAAAGCAATCATTATCGATATAATTATATCGTCCAAATCAAACAAAGATAAACTTAACCCTTTGCATTCCCAGCAATTTTTAATATGACCTACCAGAAACTCTGAATCATCTTTACCATGGGTTATCAGCTACTCTGAGACTATTTACAATCGAAGCTATAGCGTATCCTAAAATGCAGCCGCAGCTACTAGTTCCACTTGCAATATCGCCACAGCGGTGACAACGGAATGCAAAGGGTTAATTAATAATTATCTTCTTCATCTTATCATCGATTTTTGTATCTCAATTTATTTTCATTAAAAGTTATATTTATCTTATCTTTTTTATTGTATCTGCATATTTGCAATTTATCGTACAATAATAATTAGCATAATTTATTTGCCATCCATAATAGATTAATAGATAAATTGAATATATGATAAGCTTAAGGTACAATTTTTTTTATTATTTGATATTAAATCTCAAAGTATCTGTCACAGTGATCTAATACTTTGTAAGTGTTATTAATTAAATTTGTTATAAATATTGGTATTAAAAAAATTTGTTAATAAAATATTTATATAGACTTTTATTTTCATAGAAAATAAAGAAAAATATCACTATGTCAATAACTGGAAATGTATTTGAAATAGTAGCTCTAAACATATTTATCTTTATTTTCCATCAAAATATTAAATTATTATATTAGCTATTAAATACAGTTATGGAATTTATGATGTTTTGCTTCATAACAAACAGATAAAACTTTATTTTGAACTAGTTGAACTGCTACATAGAGCCTGCCTTGTTGCAGTAATTTCAGATGCTAGTTTCTTGATAAAAGGATGTTCTATCTTTCCATCATTTGACGAAAAGAATTCCTCCAACTTTCCAGGAATATTATCCCTTTTTTCATATTCATATGCTTGCATAATTAAATCTAATCTGTCTAAGTCTTTAACATATTTTGCTTCTGGGGTTTCTTGCTTCTCGTATTCCTGTAAACATTAACAATATAGTAGGATAACTTCCAAAGCATATATATATATATATATACCCTGTATAATATATAACAATTTTTCATACACGAAACATTTCCAATATTGTAAGTCCTCTGTCTCCAAGGAGTTTACAAATGCTTTCCATAGCTTCATCCTCTAATTTATGTTTTTCATCAGGTGGAATACCACAATGAGGTGTTATATCTCCCACAATACACTCTGCTAAATCATGTATTAAAGACATCTGCATGATTCTATATTTAGCAAAAAAAATAATTTATAGAAATAAAACCTTCATCAACATAGTTACTAGCTGAACGATATAAATAATACCATTTCATACTTGACTGTATCTAAGTTCTCGTCATTATTCACCAGGAAGGAAAGCATGGCCATCCTATACATGTGACCTGCGATTGTTTCTGGGTCGGACACATTCTTATGAACCCATCCTGTTCTTTTCATATGCTGAAATCAAATCAAAACAAAAATCATATTAATCTTTGACTTATAATTAAAAGACACATGATAATATTTAAATAAATCGTCATATATCGTCATAGATCGTCAATAGATCGTCATTAAAAACACAAAAATGTATAAAGTGTAATATATAACGTATAAACATTTAATTAAAAGATAAGATTAAGATAATAAGATTGATAAGATGTTGCAAAAATTCATATTTCATATCTTGTAAAGTAATAATAATTGAAGGATTTATGACAGCTTTTTAATTTTTACTTTTTTACTTTTTATATTATTGTATATACATACATATATATTTATATCATAATAAATATATTATATTTAATATAGCGGAAAAAGTATAATTTAATACAAAAGTATGACATATAGGTAATTAAGAATGCCAAAAGTGGCCACTTGTATACAACATACAATAAGTCTTAGCTAGAATCGTATACCTTTTAAAATTGAATAATATTCTTAAAATTGGTTCAAACGACTAGATTTTTCTACAAGTTAGAAGAATTAATTTACTAGATGAGTGAAAAAATTAAAAAAAAAATTACAATTGTCGAAATCACCAAGAAAATAATAAAAAAGTCACTTTTTACAACTTTTTTATCTGAACCTATAATAAAAATTTAAACAACATTAAAGATCTATATTAGATTTATTGTATTGCAAAATTTTCGAAATATTTTCATACATCGTCTAATAAACTAATTCTTCTAACTTCTGAAAAAAAAAAATTAAATCGTTTGACTCAATTTTTAAAAAGTTATTAATAAGATGTGTTACGACCGTTCGCGGAGAGACGCGGTCGCGAGGAAAACGCGTCAGCGAGAGGCGTAAATTCTCGCTACGATTCGGTTAATCGACGCCGCGAAATAGTCGTTCCCCTTGTTTCGATTAGGATAACAGGGGTGGTTAATTGAAATCAACGCTGCGTTAACAGGTTAATATGACATATATATTCAACAATGGATTACACAATATTATGAGCGTCACAAGTATTTGACGATGAGTACAGCTTATGCGTTACAGGAGTTGATAAGAAGTAACAAGATGCACCAAAACAAATTTACGATAGTCCCGTTTACAGCACGTTCTGTAAGTTCGGAATATGATGAACTCACATGGTTTTGCTTTTACGTTCGTCCGTGATGATTATTGTATTAGGTCGTCCGAAAAGTTTTTTTTCGTTTTATAAGGAAATAATGGATGTATAACATTTTCCGTTTTATATTATTTTATCGAATTACGAATGATCCATTTTGTTCTATCGAGATAAATATTACAATGTTCGACAGATTAGGTTTCATGTTTGTATAAAGATGCGTTGTTGTAAAAGACGTGTCTGTAAAAGAAAGACATTTTTTGGACAACCTAATACAATGAATGACAAGTACCCTCGGCGACGCAGCCGCGCGAAAGGTCAGAGCCTGCTGACTTTTGTTCTAGTGAGGGAGAGAGCATTGCTTTCTGCACCCTCCCGCAGTTTCACTACCTCTTCCTATTGTAGAATTTAGGTAATTGCAATCGCAAGATGTTGGGACCGTTAGTCCTTTTTTTACATATTCTATTTTAAAGAATATGCCAATACCTCTATTCGTAACAGTATATATACTATCTATCAAAATGATAGATTTATATCTATTTATCACAAGGACATTTTACAAAAATTTGTATCTCGATTATAGTAATAAATTTGATCTTACCTTCAATCTGCCTACCAGTTCCATGAATTCTTGCAATTTCTTGATATCCATAATGTATTATTTACAAAGCAAAAATTTTTTTCACTTAGATTGTTCAGTCATACACGCCTATCACTAGTAATTATCAAAACGGAGATTTTATGTGTTGTTAAAATGTTGATCAATTTCGAAAATGATTGTCAAATATCAAAGTAAGCGATCATAAAAAGACAATATGATTGAAGAATTACAATTAGTTACTTCTTCCGTTCCTTCCACTGCAATGACAACACCAGCAATGACTAGTAACCACACTACCTCACTGACTACAGTTCTACGCATAATATACTTACCCAAACGTTAACGGTACAGCATATACATATACACACGAGCACAAACTCATCGTTGCCTAGGTTACATAATTTTCTAGCAAGTGAATGTGTTAAAGATGGCGATCCATAGATATAATGATATATAGACAGTGCATTTTAGATTCGCGCGAATCAAAGAAAATAGAAGTTATGTATATTTTTCTTTCTCTAATTTTACAATTGTTTTGTTCGTATATCTTCAATAATTTAGGTTAGCATATGCAAATCAAAATAAACGTACTAAATCTAAATATTGATTTTTTTATTAAAGTAGAAAATAATACTATATATTTGTTTTTTCTTTATGTTTGATTTATATTGTAAGTTCGTTGAGAAAAATTTTAAACAGTTTATGGCTGTGTTTATGGTATATTAGATTGTTTTTAAAAGAAAATGTTGTAGAATATATATAATCCGTAATAATTATAACAATCTGATAATAAATATTACCTTAGCCTGGTAATTTCTAATTTTAATCACCTTTCATCAGCACTATCTGGCACTGTTCAAAGGTGAATATGTACATATATACATACATATATAAACAGAACAAAAATTACAATTGTTATATGCGTTATATGGATGTGATATATTAGCTTGAAAATATGTAATTTTCTTTAGTTGTTCAAAATAATACCTTCTTAAAAATATTCGATATATCAAAATCAATGCAACAATACGCGCATTTTTAATGGTACAGTTACTCTTTATCTTTTTCTCGATATTATCCATAATTTTCTTTAACGATATTACAATCTTATTATACAACATTATAATTTTTTTTAAATATTAGATGTTCTTTTTGTTTAAGCAAGAATAAGATCGGGGTTACCAAAGTGAAGTAATAAAATAACAATCGAAAACCGTGGTAAAGATAATAAAAATTTCGCTTACTTATGAGTGCTGCCTTGAACCGAAGGAGCGAGCTAGATAATTGAAAACAGGCACATCGTTCAGTCAGCTGACCTGTCTTGTGATAGCAGGCTCGATTGTGAAGCTTGACTCGCTGTAGAAGGCTGGACTTACCTCGATACGTTTCTCGTCTCGTAAGTTTCTTACTGTCATTTAGTTTCGTTGATTGTAGATTACCATGCTTCGCCTTGATTCACTATATAACCAGAGCGATTATAATGATTTCGTACTATATAGAGGAAACCAGAGATTTTTGCAGAAAAGACTGGCGCGTATAGTATCGATCGTGCCAGTTTGAATGCGCCATCGTTTTTCGATTCGGACATGAATTTGTATGTTTCAATCGCTGTCCACGATTAAACGGGATCACCGATATCGTATATAATTACACGGAAAACGAGCTAAGCTGTTCTATTTGACAACAAAATACATCAATTGGATTCGACATTTTTATTAAGTGAGCAGTCGTCTCGCGGGCTTAAAGAGGGCTACGCCTACTTTTTAAATGAACTGCTCACGTGAATTTTCTGATGAATGGATGCGTTAGCTGACATCAACTTTCTCGCCGATTTTCGTCGTCGTAATTGACTTAGGCCGCGTGTAAGAGTACTCATTTCCGGAATATACTTATTGTTCACGAGCGTTGTCTTTTTATCCTCGTTTTTGTCATATTTTTGTCGGTGTGTGATTAGTTGCTGTTGATTACATGTCAGACTGAAATGATATCAACTTAATCTTATGATTATATCTTACAAATTGAACGTAATTCTGTAAAATTGTTTTTAGATCAAAACTTACATTTCCTTGGAATGATTAACCATATATACTTTGCATTTTATTATATTAATATTTTTCTTTATAGAAAATGCATAATGAATACTATTAATTTAACTTTCGTTCAAATAAATGTTTCTCATTATATGGTCAGTATGTAGGTTTATTTATATTTTATAATGCAAAATATTTTCAGTTGTTCGTCGATTTTATTTGAATAACAATTTACAATGTCGAACCGAGGGTTATCAAAAATTAGCAATGAAGAGAGAGAATCCAAATTTGGCTATGTGTATGCTGTATCTGGTCCTGGTTAGTATACGATATATATTTTTAAGAAATTTATTTATGCTTCCAATTTTAATACACATATTTTTTTTTCTATAGTGGTTACAGCTGAAAAAATGTCGGGATCAGCCATGTATGAGCTGGTTAGGGTAGGATACTATGAATTAGTAGGAGAAATTATTCGTTTAGAAGGTGATATGGCCACTATTCAGGTATAATAAACTATTTTTATATATTTAAAAATTTATCATATTATTTTTACAACGTTATTATGTCATTTACATTTATATTTTATTCCAGGTGTATGAAGAAACCAGTGGTGTAACTGTAGGTGATCCTGTCTTACGTACTGGAAAACCATTGTCTGTAGAACTTGGTCCTGGTATACTTGGCAATATCTTTGATGGTATTCAGAGACCACTGAAGGATATCAATGAGCTTACAAGCTCTATTTACATCCCAAAGGGTATTAATGTACCAGCATTGTCAAGAAGCACTGTTTGGGAATTTAGTCCATGTAATATAAAAAGTGGCAGCCATATTACTGGTGGAGATTTATATGGTGTGGTTTATGAGAACACATTAGTAAAGCACAAAATGATCTTACCTTCAAAAAGTAAGGGAACTGTAACTTATGTTGCACCTGCTGGCAATTATACAGTATCTGTGAGTTATATGTTAATAAGTAAGAAATGCAATTATTTTAATTATTTATCTGATATATATTTTTTACCTTACAGGATGTTATTTTGGAAACAGAATTTGATGGTGAAAGACACAAGTATACTATGCTTCAGGTACGCAAATAATTTTTTCTTTAATACTGATATATACATGCTAATATGATCTTGCATATGCAGGTATGGCCTGTACGTCAACCTCGTCCAGTTACTGAAAAATTACCAGCTAATCATCCTTTGCTTACTGGTCAACGAGTCCTGGACTCACTTTTTCCGTAAGAATTTATTTAATTGCTTTATGCACTATTTGTAGTATTTATTAATAAAAAATTGTAGATGCGTTCAAGGAGGCACTACAGCAATTCCGGGTGCTTTCGGTTGCGGTAAAACTGTAATTTCGCAAGCTTTATCGAAGTATTCAAACTCCGATGTTATTGTTTATGTCGGTTGTGGAGAACGTGGTAATGAAATGTCTGAAGTATTGCGTGACTTCCCCACATTAACGGTGGAAATTGATGGAGTCACTGAGTCTATCATGAAACGTACAGCTTTGGTTGCTAATACGTCAAACATGCCTGTAGCTGCTCGTGAAGCATCCATTTACACAGGTAAATGTATTTCTATTAATAAGAGAACGGCAGTACAAATTTGATGACAACGTATTTCACTTTCCTATGTCAAATATTTCAGGCATTACTCTATCAGAGTATTTTAGAGATATGGGTTACAATGTATCCATGATGGCTGATTCAACATCTCGTTGGGCAGAAGCTCTTCGTGAAATTTCGGGACGATTGGCTGAAATGCCTGCTGATTCCGGTTATCCGGCCTATCTCGGAGCTCGTTTAGCTAGCTTTTATGAACGTGCAGGAAGGTAAGTTCAACTTTCATTTAATATAGCGATATACGTATATATTAGTTCATTATATTTTTAATGTTAAATACTGTTTGCAGAGTGAAATGTTTAGGTAATCCTGATCGTGAAGGTTCTGTCAGTATAGTAGGTGCTGTATCACCACCAGGTGGTGATTTCTCTGATCCTGTTACTAGTGCAACCCTGGGTATCGTGCAGGTGCTAATGCAATTAATGTTTATTTTCTATCTACATAACATCTTTTTATTTCTTTTTTACCCATATAATTTGCTTTTTTTGTCCATTTCTTAGGTATTCTGGGGTCTCGATAAGAAACTCGCACAACGAAAACACTTCCCATCCATTAACTGGCTTATTTCATACAGTAAATATCTTCGAGCCTTAGACGATTTCTACGATAAAAATTTCGCGGAGTTTGTTCCTCTGAGAACGAAAGTGAAGGAAATCTTGCAGGAAGAAGAGGATTTATCAGAAATTGTACAGTTAGTCGGTAAAGCTTCTCTTGCTGAAACAGATAAAATCACTTTAGAAGTTGCAAAACTTCTAAAAGACGATTTCCTGCAACAAAACAGGTGCGAATTATCATTTTGCCATAGTCATCATAGTCAGTAATGTTATTGTCATGGTAATGTCATTGATGTTCATTTTTACTATTCTGTTTCTACGTAGTTATTCAACATACGATCGTTTCTGTCCATTCTACAAAACTGTCGGAATGTTACGAAACATGATTGCATTCTATGATATGGCAAGGCATGCAGTCGAGTCTACGGCACAATCAGACAATAAAATAACGTGGAATGTCATTAGGGATAGCATGTACAATATTCTCTATCAGTTGAGTTCTATGAAATTCAAGGTAAGCATAGGTTAGGATGGTTTTATTTATATATTTTAAAAAGTGTATAACAAATGTTATATATTTTTTCTTCATTTTAGGATCCAGTGCAAGATGGTGAAGCAAAGATCAGAGCTGATTTTGATCAGTTATATGAAGATATTCAACAGGCATTTAGAAATTTAGAAGATTAATTATCAGAAACATTCATACAAACATAAGTTCTCTACATTCAGGAACCTTATGCTGGTCATTTAAGGATGTCCTGGATCTACTAAAAAAAATATATGGAACATTCGTAATCACGTATCGCACATTAAACTGTTATATTAGTTTTCAATAATTACAAGAAAATTGTATATATGAAAAGTGTTACAAATATAAAAGCTACAATAATTTTATGTGTATTAACCTAACATTTAAACAGGAAATTATACGTGATGGCTGAATCATTAAGGTTATAGGACGTCCTTAAATGTATTAACAGCTTCTATAAGTATTTATATATTAAGTGCTATACCAAGCTACTTCAAATCCTTGAAATGAAGTTATATGTAATTAATTTAAATTGTTGGAAAAAAAATATGAGATGCCTGGCGACTCAAGCTTCCGATTTTATTTGCTGTAAATGGAATTTAATCGTGGAAGGATCAGTGTAAAAAAACTGTCATATGTATGTAAAATGAGAGTAAATGCATCATAAGAAGCTTTCCATTCATCCTTATATGTTGTTCTTTTAAAAAGAAAAAACGTAATCGTTCTGTATTTTGTTGTATCATGGGATGAAATGGTAGCTTTTTACAAAGGAATGAAATTTCAATTAAAGAGTATTAAATATTGTATTATAATAGTATACTATGTAAATGTCGCTTTAAGTGACGAATGCAGACGTTACATAAAAGTAGATGTTATTTTAAATGTTGAAACCGTTGAAATATGGTCTGAAAGTTTAAAAAAAGGGTGTCAAAATGTTAGAACTGTTGAGGTGCAGGATCTTTTATCGTTAAAAACAAAGTATAAAGAAAGACGCATCGTAAACAGTGTTCCAGTAACTTCGACATTTCCATTGTACCATATGTAAAAAACAAATAAACATTATGCATAAAAAGGCCACATTTCGAGATTGTTAATGATTAAATAAAAATAACAGTGTTTCGATAAATTTCATTTTAATAATAATATAATATAACAATAACCTTCGCGGTATATACATCAACGATATATTACAAACCAGTATTTAATTTTTTCAATTATTCCGACACATTGTCATAGAATCCAAAATCCTGGGTTGAAAAAAATATGTTTATTGCTATATGCGTACGTATATCCATATGTACACACACGTGTATGTATATGCATATATAAATATATATATACATTCATACGTGTGCGATTAGTCTATTTTACATTCTCATTATTTAGATCATTTTCTTTTACGGAAGTATCTACTCTACACTCATTAAAACATTATTAAAAATAAAAAATATTTAACGATCTCTGTAAAGATGCAGTTGTCATATATGTATAATTTGTATCGCATTTTTCTTGTTTGTATTGCAACTGAATGTTCTTCCTGCTTCTTTTTTCAAATTAACTTTGGTTACATCGTTTGAAATTATATATCCGAAAGTTACAAATCAATGCTCAATATTCACAGCCTTGGCTCGTTCATCGTACACGAGGTAATTCAATCCAATGCATATGCATACATAAATATATAATTCTTTTTTTCATAGGTTCTATGAGGAATAGTCATAACTTCACCAACATTCGATAATTAGCAAATATTATCCATGGTACATTTATGAATGCGTAATCAAGATCTTAATGGGGCAAAATGTTCAAATATCCAATACCAAATAATTTAATAAGCATTAAAGAGGAAAGTTCAATTTAGACGCAACATGAATGATATCGCGTACAAGTATACAAGATTATAATGATAGTTACGACCATACCATTAGGACCATGTAATATACTTCAAAGAACAGAATTTCAATATGATAAAATTTGGTGTGGTTCCTATGAAACCAAAAATTTTAAGAGTAAATAGAGTACTTCTTCTGAGCATTATATGATCAGATTGTATATCCTAATATTTACAAAAGAAGCATTGCATTACAAACTAATAATCTTTTAAGGACTTAAATGAACAACATCAACATTCGTTCCTGTGGAGGGTGACATTTGCGACCTGAGCTGAAGATTCTCGCGTTTCAATTGTGTAACAACTTGTTTCAAAGCAGTTATTTCTTGTCGTAATTTTTCGTTATCGCGTAAACATTGACCCAGTCCCTGATTCGCTGCTCTTAATTCCGTTATATATTCACAGGCCTTTGATAAAATTCCACCTTTGCTCTACAAAAGAAACTCGTGGAAAAAATGCTACTGTTAAATGTTTCTATAACTGCAAATTTCATAAGTTCTATTTTAATACCTGAGTTTCATAATTTGCCTTTCCTTCACCACTGCCACTACCAGTACTGTTTGCACCTGCATTACACTCAGGAATAATTTTTCCCAATTTTGTAATCCAATTGTTTATTTTGTCTCTTCGTCGACGCTCGACTTCATTATGAGTTGCTCTTCTTCTGTCATCTCTCTAAAGCATATATTACAAATAAGACAAAATTCAAAGAGTTTTAAGGAGTGCAGGAAAAATGTACCTTTTTTAAAACAGTAGTACAATTTCTTGGTGTTTCTATTTGTAATGTAGTGGTCCTAGGAACCAATGATCTAGATGTTTGCGCAGTAGTGAAAACATCATTAGCATTTCCAATGACATAAAATTGTCCATTCAATGGGGATGTTAAGACCTGTACAGTATTATTTCCTGGTTGGGTAACTGGCAGTTCTATTTCATTGCCAGCAGTAGCGCCATTTACTTGGACTACTCTATAAGCAAGAGCTTCTTGGTAACGCATTCCATCTTCCCCAACAGGTTCTCCTGTAATTGGTTCACAATTCAAATTTTTGCAAATTAATGACTAAGCTGCTTAGAAGCTATATGAATCAACTTCATAAATCGAAAAGTAGAGAAAGCTCAAGACTTTAAACATATTTCTTTGAAATTTACTTTACAATCTGCAATGAACGAGCTTAATAAAATATTTGATATATTTTTATATATATCTAAGTTAAAGGAAAAAGTGCAATTGATCAATTTGATTTCTAATCGAACAAAACTTAATTGTCAACTTTTGAAATTCTTGAATTTATGACAAATATTTATTTACCTTCGCAATCCACGATTTCCGCTTCCTCAATAACAATTCCCGTGCCCCCGTCATCCTTCGCGTTAACAGTGCTGTAAAACAAACATAAACACATTGAAGAATGGATATGTAACTTATCTATAGAATTACGTCTATGCCTATTACTTCCACGACCGTTGTCCTAAGTCTTGTAAGTGCGCACAGTGCACTACGTGATGACCTTGAGGAGACCTCGAGCGAAACAGGAGGGATAGGTGTTCGCATTATCAGCCAGTCGATATTTAACATAAACACTACCTGACATCCTGCTGTTCGAGGTGCTGCTCCAAAATATCCATTTTTTTTTCTACCAAAAACGTTTGAATTTGTCAAAATTCACGTGAGCTGGTCACGGGACACGGCAACGAGGTCATGTGGTGCACAAGATGGCGATTCTTGATTACAACGCCATCTTACGCCACTCGATTTTATTACAATTTTCAATTTTGTCCAAATTATACCGATTAATGATAATTGAAATTCCTTAATAAGTAATGTATACGTGTAATCATTTTATAAATAATTAAGATTTCTAACGTAAATAAAATTTTCTTAATAAGAATAATGAATTCAAAAACTAAAGTTGAATAGTAAACAAAATTGTAAGATATTGTTCGAGAAACATACGTAGAAATAAAAATTGAAAAACAGGGTAGAAGGTACATTTCTTTATTGAATTTCTGTTTGTTACATTGATCATTATAGCCAACATCTATATGAATAAATACTTAACCTATATAGGTTACATCAAGGTTACGTAATTTATGGTTTCAAACATTATTTACTAATGAAGAGAAAACTTTCCTCTCTGATACTAGCATTAATTGTGATAGGGATGAACAAGTTTGTCATAGTTACATATTCGTAATTTGATAAAATTAGAAGACATGTCTTTTCAATAATTAATAATGATATTTTATAATTACATATAAAAATATAATTATAATAATGTATAGATATTCGTTTTTCTTAAAATATTTAAAACAAGTGCGTAATCAATTTCAAAATTTGCAAAATCAATAAATTAAAATATGAAAACCTGAAATTTAATATTGAATTTAAAGAATTGTATCAAGCAATTATAAATCCAATTCCACTAATAAAATAAATTTAACCAGTAAAAACAAGATTTAGAAACTTATTTATAGTTCGTTATATACGATATTATGAAATATGTTGTGATGAATATGAATAGTAAATTCATTGAAAATTGTGATTAAAGTTAATCTATGTTTATATGTATTATGTACAAAAATATGTATCATATTCCTAATAAAATATTAGGATAGAAGAATATAATATGTAGCAGAAGAATTAAATTTAAAATATATATATATACATATGCATGTGTAGTTTGTATTTATGTAGAATTGAGAAATTGTTGATGGCATCTGGCTAACAAAGAATTTATTGATATGAAGAATATGAAGACAATATAACCAGGTTTTTTATTTATTTAAATTTAGATGAAAGTACTTTCGTTTTACGTTTTTTAGAAAATATTTAAAAATTTGAAAGTCATTTCAAGGATCGCCGTAAATACGAATAGCAGGAACTACAATGTATCCTGTAATAGTTTGATTGGTCAACGAAATACAGTTCATCATGGAGTACGTCGGTACGTATTTGACGATTTTCGTGATTTTTATTAACAATTTCGAAGTAATAAGTATTTTTTTACATTTTTTTTGTATTTATTATTAATTATTTTTAAATAAAGCAAATATCTATATCCCAGAAAAATCTTACCGTGATATGTTACAATCAGGCAATTGTATATGTTGGATTAATTTCCGTGCAAACAGTTATATATATTTTTGCTATGAATCTTACATAAATCTAATTTGAAATTATTTAAAAAATATGAAATTTAACATTTATATATTTTTCCGATGAATTGCATTTTCTCTGTTCTTTCTTTTAAATACGTGTCATTTTAAACATAACCTTTCATTTATACAATTTTTCCTTTTGTAGTTTATTCGATTGCAAAATTTTCATTGTTTTTTGTAATATACCTATGGTTTATTAAGATCTTATTAATATAACTGCTCTTTTACTATTATAATATCATATTATATATGACATAATGATGACAGAATTTGTATTTAAAAAATATTAAGTTACTTATATTTTACAGATGCTGCAAAAAGTAAAAGCAACGACAACTCTTGTAACTCAACTCCTTGTGCTGAATTAGTATCAAATACAAATTCTAATGAAAATTTACTGGTAGAAAAAAAGGACTCAACAGTAAAACATCAGATTCGAGGCATACAAAAGAGAGATAATAATATTGCAACTACCTCGCAAGATCCACCCCAAGAGAACATAGACTTTAAAGTGATTTATAATAAACAAAGGATTAATGTAAATTTTCCACTTGATGGCACAGTGGCGAAACTAAAAGCTTATCTTCAAAATATTATATCTGTGCCACAATCTATGCAGAAAGTTATGATTAAAGGACTAGCCAAAAATGAACAAACATTAAGAAGTTTGGGTGTTACAAAAGGTAACTTTTATTATATAATATAATATTTCTTCTTTTGTGCACTGATTTTTATCAAATATTTATTATATGTTGTGTTATATAATTATACTTTTAAGGTGCCAAAGTCATGGTAGTAGGGTCAAAACTAGATGATGTATTAGCCATTTCACTTCCATCAAAACAGGATCTGTTAGATGAAGCTGCTTCCACTACAAATAAAGAACCTTTATCTCAGCAAAAAATACATAGGAAAGTATTAGATAAAGGTATGCCTGATGATGTGATGCCTGGTATATTAGATAGTAAGGTATGACATATTCTTTAATTAAAGTAATAATTTTTATTAAATATTGTGTATTTTTATTTAATTGTTTTAACTTTTAGGAACCTCTACCAGAATTTCCATTGGCTGGTATGTTAAATAAATCTGGCGGTAAAGTTAGATTAACATTTAAATTGGAGCAAGATCAGCTTTGGATTGGTACAAAAGAAAGAACAGATAAAATACCCATGAATTCCATAAAAGGTGTACACAGTGAACCAATACATGATCATCCGGAATATCATATTATGGTTTGTACTTTAACATAAAATTGGCATGCTTTGACATAATTAAAATTTATCTATTTTTTCAATTTTTCACAAAGGAAGTGTTGCTACATTAATATAATATGAACCATTTGATTTACACAAACATCTTTCTAAATTTTAGGCTATACAATTAGGCACAACAGAAGCTTCGAGATACTGGATATATTGGGTTCCTGCACAATACATATCCGCTATAAAAGATGCTGTTCTTGGCAAGTGGTGCTACTTCTGATCGAACATTGATGGAAGTTTCGGTCTCTTCAAAAACAAAGCGTAATCAGGTGTAAGCATTGATACAAACACGACTGTACTAGTCACACATTTTTAACAGTAAGTAATAACTTATTTTGCGTTGGATAATAACTGATATGTTCTAATAAAAGTATTCTTTCTTTTTATTAAGGAAATTTTCTTACATAATTTTTAATTTTGTTAAAAATGATAAAAATATTTTACGAATACATTTTACGTAATACATTTTACGAATTTATAATTACCATTTCTGATAGCAAAAAGAAATGTTTATACAACATTGCGATTTCTGGATCATTGAAATTTTTTAATATATTGAAGTAATGTTAACTGTAACCTTAATTTCTCTGAATTATATCGTATATAAGATTTGTAAATATCATAAGTTTTTTAACTCTTAGAAAAATACGTTATATTAAAAAGAAACATTTTATTACCTTAGGTAAAAGAATTGTCATTTAAATGAACAGATTAAAGAATTTTAACTTTTCTGTTTATTTAAATAGAAATGCTTGGATCTTTAAAATAAAAGTGAAATGTTTGTAAAATTACATTTATAGGAGGAAGTGAAGAAAGAAGTTATGATGTTGCATTTACAATCTTTTGAAGTTCGTCGAGAAATAATTCAACTTTTTAGTACATTTAATGACATTAAATAATAATTTAAAATAGTTTAGATATTCAAAAACGAATTGTTTCAAATCTATTTTTATAGTTACAATTTATGTCAAGTATCGAAACTGATTTTATAAATGTTAAATTTCAAAACAAATTTGTCGCAAATTAATTTGATTCAATTAAAAAAAACAAAAAAAGAAAAAGGACAAGAACGTACGAATTATAAATGAAATTCAAGTTGCAATAAGCTAAGTTATTATCAAGAAATATAGTCCGCATTTTATAAAGATGGGAAAAATGCAATTTTTGGTACGATGTTACTGTTCGATTACGAAACAACGAATTTGTCAAAATATATTTGCACGCATCTTGATATTGGCCTATAAAACAAAAATTTGTCCAGGGGAATTAGCCGTCTCAAAATTTCGCTATGCACTGGAGTTCAAGTGGACTGTATATCTCGACGAGCATTATTAAGACAAGCATTAAATTATTATGTAATGTTAGTATTATAAACTGCTGTAAATTAGGTTTTATACTGTACATGTACACAACTGAAGGGACGAGAACCCGGGAAAACGACAAATCAAACTTGTATTTACCGTAATATCTACATGGAATTCATAACTATTTGCACATTCGAAAAACTATTTCAATGTCCATTTAAAACAAGACTTGTACATCATGTTGTGTGATTTGATAAAAATAAACAATTTTAAGTCTTCTCAAACGTGATTTTCTTTCATTTTTTTTTTTTTTATTTATAAATTATATTGAAATATAAATATAATAAATATTTTTTATTACCTCATAAATTATTCTTGTAAATAAAATATAATAAAGTAATTTTTAAGTTTTGGGTCGAACTCGAGCTTCTTACCCGCATAATTGCGAGAAATCTAGATTTCCGTACGTTTGTTCGTTATGAACAGGAAACTCCTTATTATGACTTTAAATTACTCGAGGTTAAGCAAGCTGTGCTGCAAGGTTTACTCTGTTTGAAGTAAGAAAAGAGAAGAATTATTAGAATTCTGCACGAATCAAAAATTAATTATAATTTCGCAATTGATATAAATCTTCGCATTTCGGTGAAATGTATGTATGTAAGTGGTTC
The DNA here is from genome assembly GCF_041682495.2 of Bombus fervidus. Lineage (NCBI taxonomy): Eukaryota > Metazoa > Arthropoda > Insecta > Hymenoptera > Apidae > Bombus > Bombus fervidus. The sequence goes on from NC_091521.1 coordinate 15,619,654, forward strand.
AAGGCTGAATACAGTGCTTGTATGCATGTATATGTCAAGGCAATACATATGATGACATAACATAGTTCGTGGAAATCTCTGTTTCTACAATTTAAGTCGACGTCACTTTGATGTTTTTTCCGTGACTGTCATTTTTACATATAGTGTAAATAATGAAATAGCACGTTAACTCGTTACTATTAATGGTAACATGATTCTAACCAACATGTAATAAGCGTTTTCTACACAATTGAACAATGCTTTCTCTATGACAGAAAATCTATGACTTGATGAATGAAGTGCTATCACTAATTAAGCAAAGTGTCAAAAATAAGAAATAATTTTTAAAGAAATGCGCAGAAAAACTATAAATTCTATTGTACATTTATTGCTGATGACAGAATTAATGTTGTCATTAATTTGAAATATGAGTAACCAGAAGATAAGTGGAATATGTATTATCTCCTAAGTAGATGATATACATAAAAAAGATATCCAATATCAATGGTTACTTAAATTTATATTGAATCCTGAACACTTGCCCTATTAGTAATGGAACAGAGTAATAATATTTTAGAAGATATAGAAGAAGCATTTCTAGTTTTAACAGAAAGCTTCCTGGAACAAGGTGTATCATTAGTAGATCTTAAGTCTGCTAGTTTAGAAAATAACATAAAAAATAAAAGGAACCACATCTCACATTACTTGTGTTCTAAAAAGGTTCTTCTTGCCTTATTTACACCAATATTTTGTAGCATACTTTTTAAATATTTATATTTTGATATAATCAGAAGCATTCGTGAAACTAGATGCTTAATACCAAATAATTATTTCATATGGGAATTTACAAGACCGATATCAAATTGTGATTATTGTCGGGATGTTACTTCAGCACTGATCTTGCCAAATTTAACAAGAGAAGAATTCAAACAATATGCCTATTCTTCTAGACCTATGGTGATAAAATATGCTGCAAGTCATTGGCCAGCTTCAAAGGTATTTAGCTGGAAATTCTTCAAAGATTTATATGAGAATATTGATGGTGCTTACGATTCGGTAGATGAATGTCAGTTCTTGCATTTCAAAAGTAATCTTACCAATTTACGTGATGTTTTTGCAATGACTGAAGAAAGAGCCATGCAGCATAATGGTAAAGATCCTTGGTATGTTGGTTGGAAAAATTGTCACCTTCAGATTTTGGATATTATGAAACGGTACTACAATCTACCTCATTTTTTACCAGAGGATGCGGAGGTTCCTTATTCCAATTATGTCTTTTTAGGATATGAAGAAGGTGCTATTATGCATGTATGTATAATGGTAATAATACATGCACACTTATTTTTAATTATTTTTAGTTAATCACAAGTTTTGTTTTGTTTACAGCTAGATTATATTTCGCGTCTAATGTGGCAAGGGCAAATTATAGGCAATAAAACGTGGAGCGTCGCTCCAACTCCGGAATGTGATACTGTTTGTACGCGTTTTAATTTTACTGTTTATGCTGGAGATATTGTTTTGTTGGATACAAGAATTTGGTATCATAGCACTTATGTAAAAGGAGGAAACTTTAGCTTGACAGTCACTTCAGAGTATGGATAGATCTTTATATGTATATTGCAAAATTGTATTTGATCAATTTTACAGACTACATAGATAGGATTCTATGGAGTTGAAAATTTTTATATTGTAAAATTGAAAGATCCAAAATGTTTTGCCTCGTTAAATTATTGCATTATATTGATGCTTCATTAAATATACATAAAGTTTTTACATGCACAAAAACTTTGATATTATAGGACATGCTATTAATGAGTAGCATTACATTATTTATGAAACTTTTATATAGTAAAATTTTTGAAGGTGCCATTTTTAATGAAATATATATATATTTACTAATGCATAGATTAGAATGTATAGAAGATTAAATTTTGCAATATTTTAGATTGCCTATTTATTATAATTATTATGTATCGAGTTATATACAATTTCTGGATATTTATTGGTTTTGCCATAGTTAAATACTAGTGGAAATAAGAATTAACGAATTTTTTGGATACTATTAGCACAAATGAAAAAACAATTTGTACCGTAATGTAACTGGTCATTATATGTTTGAAAATTATTTGTATATTTGTATATTTGAATTCTTATACATGTATGTGCATTTAAAAATGCATGTAGCACAAGCTATTATAGAACATTTTACTTCCAATAAAGAGATACATGCAGTTAAATACGCTTTGACTAACGAAATTTCGTGTAAATTTAATACATAAACTTTACTGAAGGCGATCAATTGTTATTTAATTTATATTTAATTATATATATGTATGTACATGTACAAATATATTCAGCCTATAATTTTTAATAAAATATATGAATATAGATAAAGTGTTTCAATGTGATTTTCCCTGCATACTCATATATAGCAACTTTTATTTTATATATTCATTTAATTGCATAAAACACAACGCGATAAAACTTTTTTTTTATAAATCGTTTATACAGTTTGACATTGCAAGTATAAATACTTGCATACTTTCAAGCATAAAAGTACAATGTATCGTATTATATTTAAAAATTGTGGATAGCATAGGAAAGATAGAAATATTGTTTCATTTAATTACACACACCAAAACGACATATATCAGAACCTAAAGTGGAATGCATATACCTGTTGCTATGCAATACAGCATATCATACATATAATACTAATTGAACAATGTGCTGATGTTACATCATCATTTTCAGACTTCAAGGTTGCATTTCTACTGATCCTTTTTCTCTGTTGCCTGTTGAAAACTTGGTGGACTTTCCTAACATATATACAAAGGAACATTTATTTATAGTATTAATTTTTGATTCCCAGATAATATTTTAAAATTATATAATAAATGTTCTACTTACATAGTATGCAGGAGGTGGAACATAGGCGCACTGGGGTCTGTTTGGATCATAATATGCACTTTGAGCAGCTTCTGCTGCTTTTGCATCTGTAAATGATAAAAGGAATAAAAAACTGATATAACAAAAACATTAAATTTTTATTCGGAAATATATTTAAATTTATGATAAGCCACATACATTTGTACATATTTGAAGTAGTAAATTTAAATTGATCTGGCATTTTTGATTTTTATAAAAAATATTCGGACAAATTAATTTTTTAAATATATATTTCGTAGTTTGATCTTTCTAAGATTTTAAGAATTTTATTTATTTTATAACAGTATTGATAAATTTTATCATGTAGATAAAATCATAAAGCAAATCACTTTTAATATTTTCACATGGATCTTGAGATAGTTCGTTCAAAAAATTAACAAGTTAACACAATTTTTCAAACAGTAACTTTGGTTGAATGAGTCATTGAATATGCTAAAAATCTATATTCTTCTTAGTGCTATTTTAACGAAAAAGAAACAAAATTAATGATTGATATACTGTTTTGATAATTTACACTAACGAATAAACAAATAAAAAATAATTAACGAGCCATAATAACACTCGCGTATTTTTGAACTATCCCTGACAACTATGTGATAATAACTGAGAATAGTGAAAGTCAACCTTACTGCAGGTCAACCAAACCTGTTGTGCAATAATGTTGCATAATATTTAATACTTAAAGTTTTTCAAGTGAAATAAAAACTATGGTATTATTGTTCGATTATTTTATGAACGAAATATATACGATTTTTAGAATAGAGCAATATTTTAAATTGGTGGGTTTAAATAAAAACAGCAAGTTATATTTGGCTAAATTTTAATAACATAATATGTTTTTGTATTATAATGATCATCACAAAGCTATATATGATTCAAGCAACAAAAATATAATACTTTAATATACAATAATAATTAATAAAAAAACAAATATTTAAAAATAATTTGATATTCACTGTTATGTGTATGTATTATATCATATGATCCTCATGTCATAAAGAATAGTAGAAGATACAAGTTCATTCATATCCTCCTTCTTTGCACTTTTAATATTCTAACTAATATTTTTTTATCTTTCATTTATTATAATTTATTTTAAAGACTTCCGAAAATTTTGCCATTATTCAGATAAAGTATGATACAAACATGCATACACAAAACATGTAGCCCCATATGTTTAATAATTAGTAATTAGGTGGGTATGGATTGTAAGGATTTTGTTGCGGGTAATAACCAGATTGTGCATAATTATTACCTTGAGAATATGGAGTATATGTTGGAGGATTTTGTGGATAACTGTTATATGCTGGCTGTCCATAGTTTGGATACGCACCTGCTTGGGACATTGGTTGGGCATTATAACTTGGATTAGCCCACCCAGGTGCTCCATTTTGTTGAGGTGGTGTCCAATTAGGTTGTTGACTGGAAGTGCCCCATGCACCCTGTGGCGGTACATTTGCATATCCTTGATAAGGTGTATTTATGCCAGGGTACGGAGGTGGCATATCCGTCATATATACACTGTTTGCTATACAATATAAATTTACATTTCCTATGTGTGTATAAAACATTAAAATTGTGCTAAATGTAAGAAAACTAATAAGGTTTTTATTACATTGAAAAGATCTTAGAGAAAAATAGATGTTTAACCTGGTGGAGTATGTGAAAATGCATCATTTTGTGGAAGCCACCCATAATAGCCAGTCTGTGTTGCTTGGTAAGCAGGTGGTGGAGCTGCATACCAATTTGATGTTGGTGGTTGGTATGGTGGTGGAGCATCATTTGCAGGTCCATTACGCTGAGCTACAAATAGGTAAAAACAGTTATATACAAAGCATCGTAACGTTCATAGATAGACAATAAGAGAGAATTATTAAAGTTTATACCTGCTAAGATAACTAATTATAACAAACTTACCCATTGCTGCTGCTCTTAACATAGCTTGACCAAATTCTATTGCACCACCACTTTTGAAATGCAACTTGAACTTGCATTCTCCAATCCAATTGCCATTTGGTTGAGCACGGCATTTACCTTTGATGTAATTAGCACCAAATATTGGCTGTTCTATTTCAACATCACATATTGTTATAAAAGGAAAACTAAATGATTGCATCCTTTCTTTGAGATCTTTGGCATTAAAAATCATTCGATGGGTGGTCAGGTATAATCTACCATATTTGGTACCAGCAAATTCCACTTGTTCTGGTCCATGGAATTCCATTGTGACATTGTCACAAAATAATAATATGCTAAATAAATAAATATTTTATTTGTTTATATCGTACTTAGTATAATATAGAAAAAACTGAAATGACGATGATTTTTATTAATTCTAACAATTTTACTGAAAATATTTGATATATCTTTGATGTAGTAATCATTATTCAGAGAAACGGTTATTGATAAAAAGGAAGTTACATTCGGAAGGCCACAACGACAACTACGTTGTAAAAACGTCATAAGCAAGAACATGTGAAACAACGATCATATTATCAAAAGTTGCTAACATATTTTATAACTTACCATTCTCCAGCGTGTATTAGAACGCCCCCGTTAGCGTGCGCTGTATTTAACGACATACTTTTTTAACGTTTTTTCCAATACTGTTGAAATTTCCAGTAACAATCTTCCTTCATCAGCTGATTCATAAGTGATAAGTATGGCGCAGTGCGCACGCGTACTTATCTCAATATAATATATCTAACGATATGGTATATGCGCACAATATGTATATGGTGAACTTGTATTTCACATAAATGCGTAACCATCTTTCTTAATTAAAATATTTTTGATGATATTGTTCAAAATACTTTACTAACTGCTAAAAATTTAAACATGCATAAAGTATTACATATATATATGCAAACCTATACTAAAATATGATTGTAACAAACTGATGCGATATCTTAGCGCTAAAGGATAGCTCTCGAGGATATACTTCATTTACAATTTATGTTTACTTTAGAAATTAATATGAAAAATAAGAGGAACCATATCTCTCGATACTTGTGTTTTGAAACGATTCTTGCCTTATTTAAATCGATATTTTGTAGCATATCTACTCAGATTCAACAGCATTCGTGGAACTAAATGCTTAATACCAAATAATTATTTTATATGGGAATTTACAAGGTCGATAGTTGGAAATTTTCCAAAGATTTATATGAGAACATCGATAGTGCTTCCCGAGTTGAAACATCGTCATGATTTAACCCAAAGTGTTGAAATGAAAAAAGTTTAAATTCCTATATTCAGAATTCGCGGGAACACGGGGGAAGAGACGCAAGTGCGCACGCAGAAATCAATGCCGCAAATTTTCAAAGCATGCGCCAGTGCACGAAGACAATCACGTCTGTACTACGCGTAAAGAAATAAATAAGGCAGTGATCAGGTGCAATTAACCGATTGGCAGGAAGTGCGTGGTGTAGTGGAATCAGTCGGTTCTTTTTTAGTAAAAGCCGCCCAGTTGAAATTCTTCCGAAAACAATGAAATCATAAAACAGTTTAACGGCTAATTGATTACTGTTTTTTTCATTCTTAATACTCGTCGATCACGGCAGACATGGATGAAAATTTGAGCCGCGGCTACGTGCAGTTAGGGAAAGCGAGGGGCATGAACGAATTCAAATTTTCCAATGGATTCACTCATCTGTCACCGCCTGTTGACAAATGCAACTTCATCTACTTCGCCCTTATACTTGGCGGTATAGGATTCCTCTTGCCGTACAACAGGTCACGCCGCAATCAGACACTATATTCTTCCGTGTGTCGGCAATCGAGTGTCAAAGACCTCCGTACCTTTAGTTTACGCTCTTTTCTTGAAAGTAAAATCGAACTTGCGGTATACGTTTGTGCATGCTTATGTCGAACACCAAAACCACGTATACCTTATGTTTTGATATACAGTGAACCCTTGCATAACGCTGATTCGAATAACGCGATGACAAGATCGTGACAATACTCGTAAAGCGCGATAAGCCGTATATAGCGGCTAGAAAAAGTATTTTAACCTTCTTTTTTTGCAATGAAGAATTTTTCTTTAACAGATTTTATGTACTTCATTTCCATAGCATCAAATTTGTGTAGTCATGTAAACATGCTACTAAATGATACGAAATGCAATGTACTTGGATGTAATTTAATTGGTTTGTAAATGCTATGATAAATACAATGTTATGTCAATACTTTTTGTAGCCACCGTATTCATATATAGGGAAGCTAACGGTTGTAAAGGATGTCAAAATTTATCTCTTATCCTCGAATATCCTGGTATAGCTGATATCAAAGAAAGATTCGTATAACGCGGAATATTGCGTAAAGATCCACTGTACTTTTAATAATGATTCTAGATCGTAAATGCTTGTTGAAAATCGATCAATGATCTCAGGGATGGTCATATGAGAATATTGCATGGCTATACTTAGTAGTAGATTGTTAGTAAAAAATATTCTTAATAAAAAATATTAATTGAGTTTATTATTCATGGAACGTAACGTGGATTTGTCTGTTTCTTACAGTTTCATCATAGCGGTGGACTTTTTTCAAGCGAGGTATCCCGGAACTACTGTAATATTCGATATGTCAGTTGTCTACATTATCATGGCCTTTTTCGCGGTTTTTGCAAATAATATTTTGATCGAAACATTGTCCCTAAACACACGGATAACATTTGGTAAGAATTAACAACAAGTGTAAAAATTTTTCCATTAAGAACATGAGAGAAACATTTTGTATAAAAATATGCTATTATTTAATACACTAATATGAATTGTAGGATATCTGGTAGCCTTCGTCACCTTAAATTTTGTTGTGATTTCCGAGATCTGGTGGGAGCCTTTTAACGTGGCTACTTCTTACACGATTAATTTAGTCGTCGTTGCAATAGTATCGCTGGGCTGTACCGGTAAAGAATGCTTTGTGTCACGAATTCCATGAAAATTCACATTTTATATTAAAATTGCTATTTTTTAATTAGTTCAACAATCGAGCTTTTACGGATACACTTCCATGCTTCCCAGTCGATACACACAGGCAGTGATGATTGGAGAAAGTGAGAAATAAACACTCAAATAATTGTTTTATTTAAAGTATCGAATTGAAGAAATATTAAGAAAGAACATATATTTTCTTGTAGGCATTGCTGGCCTTTGGGTATCAATCAATCGAATATTAACAAAGTCTTTGCTTGACGATGAACGTAGCAACACATCCATGTTTTTCGTTTTATCGAATAGCACGATTCTAATGTGTTTCTTACTAAACCAAAAAGTTCGCAAGACTGATTTCGTGCAGTTTTATATAACACTATGTCAAGAAAGAAATCGAATTACGTTAGAACCGACGGAAGATGTTGGTTTGGTACATATCAACTGACGTATTAACTAACAATTTTAATTAAATAATATTAAATGTTTTTTGTGAACAGATGGATCCATTGGATCAAGTCGGGGACCCTTCGAAAGGTCAGTATGGGGTTCTAAAGATTCAGACTAGTCCTTTAGGAAATGAATCTGCAAGTGGAAACACCGAGCTAAGTGGTAAAAATTACAATTTATTTCTAGTGCGTCCAATAACATTTATTTGTGATAATAAATCAATAATTTTTATTTTTAGGAACAAATCAGTATTCACCATTCTCATTTAGTAACCCAGTATATGAACCTGGTGCGCCATCAGGAAATCCTCCTGGTAGCGCTGGTCCTACATACAAAGTTGAAGATGTAGTTGTTATGAGAGGAACGTATGGAACTCAAACTAGTAAACCGTGGTCTGAAATCAAAAGTACCCATATTCTTTAATTCTAAATTTTTATTATACCATAAAATTAATTTTTCTTCACTAAAAACTAACATACATGATATTTTTTAAGAGGGTTTTCTTGCAAGACTCGAAGTGGCAAAGATAATATGTCCATATATGGCTAGTATTGGTCTAGCATACTTTGTGACACTTTGTTTGTACCCTGGAATTATGTCAGAAATTATTTCTTGCGAGCTTGGATCATGGATGCCGGTAATTTTGATGACAGCGTTTAATGCTTCTGATGTATTGGGCAAGGTATAAAGAATTTTAATGTCTCGAATATATATTCGCTGAACATAGATATATATATCTGAATATGAATGTACATATGGATATCTTGTTATTTAATATTTCAGATACTTGCTTTGATTCCTTACGATTGGAAACGTACCCAGTTACTATCATTTGCGAGTGTTCGAGTTATATTGATCCCTTTATTTCTACTTTGTGCATTACCTAGAAGTACTCCAATATTTTCTGGAGAGGGATATCCATTGCTACTTTCTTGCTTGCTGGGTGTGACAAATGGCATCGTTGGGTCGGTACCAATGATGCAGGCACCTACTAAAGTACCGGAGGGACATCGTGAATTAGCAGGTATTATATACTATATGTATATTTAAATTTTCATTTACGATGACGACTTATTTCTTATAACGTTACTGTATCTTTTTAGGGAATATTATGACTTTGTCATATACTACAGGTTTGACAGTAGGCTCGTTATTCGCATACATACTGGATACTCGTTTCGAGCTACCAGTCCAGTCGAAAGATGTATGCTTTAATGCATTAAACCCATCAGTAATGCCACTTAATAATACAACACCAAGCATTTTAACAACTATTATGTCTTCCGCATTACCCACGTTAGAAAGCGTTACACCAAAGGTAAAAACTACTGTAACTGTCTTGTCAACTATTTTAACATCCACTTTGATGTCCAATAATACTACCGTTAGTACATTAACTACTGGTGTGATGGAAGCATCCACGACCATATCCCCGAAGATGTTTGTTAACGTTACCGCTTCAGTTAATAATGCAATTTTACAACACTAGGATACGCACGTTTGTGTGCTGTGTTGAATCTGGTGCTTTATCTAAATAATTTTATTCAAATAATTTATTATGACGTAGAATCTTATTTATTGATTTGTAGATTATAATTATTTATTCGTTTAAATTATCGCAGTATTTTCCGTATAAAATGATACCAGTAAATTTGTGAAATGTTAAAGAGATTTTGATTCCACAGAACGGTAGTTAAAATCGCCAGATTGAACACACACACAAAAATTCGAGTTCTCGATCCTTATGATTTCGTAAATATTGCAGTAATTATTTACTCGAGTTTTTACCGGAATTTATTAACGAGTAAAAGATATTTTTAACAAAAAAAGTGATCAGGAGTCAATAAAACAAACACGGAGTAATGTTGTATCCACATTACGCCGAATAAATACTTCTTTTTAACTCCTGTAGAATAATTAAGCCAGAAAAAAACTTTAAAAGTCTTCTTCGATGATATTATTGTGTCTTTTATATAATCGTGGCTAATTTTATAGCCGTCTACTTATTAAATTTTATTGTTAAACGCAAAAAAAAAAGATTCAAATATATAGCTGTAAAATTTGTTGCACGTGAGGAGAGGAAAAGATCTTTTTAATCCTTAAATAATATGATGACGAATAATCGTAACTCGACAGAGACAATCCCAATGCGTTAACTCATAGTGTTCCTTTATTTATTTAGGCAATTTTAAGAATTAAGAAAATAATATTTCTCCTGAAGTTTCTGTCTAGATAAAAAAGAAGAATCTGCTACTGAAATAGTATTTGACTTCGTATCGTTTAAGGATTAAATCATATCCTTCGATGAGTTGTTTTTTAATTTAAAACTTGTTAACTTTATGTTAATCCTAGAACTGTCCGGAACGACACGAAAAAGAAGGAAATTATATCCAAACGATATTCAAAGTCCTTCCTGGTAGTTCTGAGCACTGCACTTGTTAGATCAATGGTTGAGACGTAGCAAATTTACGCGATCTAGTTATCGTGCAAGTATATTCTGTAAGAGATTGTTATATGTCTGCGTGAATAGTTAATAATTATAAATGTAAGATATATATACTTACAACATACTTCCGTATGAAACGAAGAAAACGACGAAAAAAGAAGAAAAGAAGAAAAGCATGTGTTTTTTTCGAGCGCGTAGTTTTTTACCTAAGTTAATACGCCCAGAAACATATCCATATTGTTGCGTGGAAAGGTTTATAATCAAATATTCTCAATCTTTGTAGCCACTGAATGAAACTTTACACACTGGATAGGTACACTCTGCAAAAGATCATGTTTTCACGCGTTGTCATATAGAAGTTAAACTTATAATTAAAAAAGAGAAGGAAGGGTAGATTCTTTACCAGAATTCTTTTCGCTATTTCTTTCTTAACGTTTGTTTTATATTAAATCACATAATGAAGCTCATCCAAGCTCGTGAATTAAATGGACTTAACCGACAATTTAAAGCTCGGAAGCATTTTTACGAACGTTCCAACGACGGATTACACTTCAAAGTATAAAAGATTACATCTTAATAGATAAATGTATATGCGTAATATTCACCAAATGTACCACCCATCCAAACAGCTTACAGTTGTATTTCATATATTCAAAATATATCTAGAAATCGTTTAGAGATGAAGCATACACAAACACACAACACACACATGAACCCGGGATTACACGTAAAACATACACACGTAAGAATTGTCTATACATACCCATACACACGCAAATTCGAGGTAATGCAAATTAATCATATCAATTCGTATCATCGATTCTATCACAATTTCTCTTGTACGATGGTTTGTTTTATCCGATCGCAATCCGGATGCACGAAACGTCGACATCTTTTTCAGACTCAGTATGGAGTAAGATTGTTAAGATTCGGGGAGAACCGACAAGTCGTTACATACATGTTATGTGTATATCTTTACTCTCAACATATCGAGATATGGAGTGGGGTTTTGAAAATTTATCACATAGGAAAATTTGAGAAAAGTGTTGGGGGATCTTCAGTACAGGGAAAAAAAAAACGAAAACACGGCACGTTCCTTTCTGAGATATTTTTTTATGAGATGAATTCCAGTTTTACAATCGCATCGTAGGCGAGAGAAGATATTTTAGTGGTTCGTTAAGCGACTACGGTATATTTTTTATTGCCCTTTCATTAGTATCGTATACTTGCAATATAAGTTCCATGATACATCTGGTAAAACCTATGTCAGAGAAAAGAAACGGAAAGAAAAAAAAATGCACGTGAGAGAAAGATACTCGAAAGGTCGAACGTAATTAGGGGAATTTATACGAGGATTACTAAAAAAAATCGTAATAGAATTATGAAATGAGTGATGAGGTATGATTATGAGTGTACAGTATAAGAATGCTTCTTAAACGATTGTGTGTAGAAAATACGGAGAGTCCTTTTGTTTGATAATCATATTTTTCATTAAAATGTAACTATCCGTATGTCAGATACGACATGGAGTAATATTCCGTACAGCCTTTAATATATATATATACTCGTTAAAAGAGTACGTATACAAAGAAGGGCAGATGTGATCAATTTTTACATTAGTCTTCTACGTATCAGAAGTTACTCCACATTGTAATTAATAACGTGTACAAATAATAAATATGTATATATATATATATTATATTCTTTAATATATCTTATCCAAGTATAATACTCTTTACGAATCAAACATTACACTCTTGACCACTATCATTAATCGATACTGTCTCCTATATTAGTTTCCTTTACATCAATTAATTGATCTCATTTTTTTTCTTTCCTTTACTAAAAAAAGAAGGGGACAAATTAATGTATTGAATTCTATACGTATTATCAAAATACTGTCACTTAATAATCGGTAATAATTCGCAATAATATTTGTTAACAAATTTAAGTGACACAAATCTCTTCTTTTTCTTCAGATTTTCCCTACCTATTACAATAAGCTAAGGACGGTTCATTAGATATTAACCACGTCGGTTTAAGAGTATAATCACTAGAGCGGCTTAAAAAATAATTAATCAGCAAAGTGATTATGCTCTTAAAGACCGTCAAACCTTTATGTTTCCTTTACAGTGGAATGAAATGGTAAACGCCATTCTATCACAGTTAAATAAATTGAATACGCTAAGTTAAATGTACGCATAGTTTTCAAACAGTCATTTGAGATACTTAGCAGCCCAGTCTGTTCGACCATGAAGACTTCCGCTGCCTTTTGTGTTCAGCACAGTTCCGTATGCGATTGGTTGATGTGTTCCTTTATTCGTATTTTCTATTGAACCCATAATTGTTAATAGTAATAAATTAGTAACCGAGATTCAATGATCAACGTTGAAAGTATCTGACCAAATGTAGAAGAAATATTTGTCTTAAAAAATAGACAAGGTTAAGAATACTTACTGATATTCTGTGTACCATAGACGCTGGGATAAGGCAACCTTAAAGTTTGATCGGTGAGGTATCGATTTCGTGGAATGTAATATTGTCTCGTCTGATTTTCGACAGAGTTCTTAGGTACCCAGAAGGAATCGGTGAATTCTTCGTATTTCTCCACCGGTTGACCAACCAAGTTCCGTATTAATCTAGGCCTGTTCGGGTCGGAGTCACCGTTTCTTCAAAAATAAAAAAGAAAACGAGAAACCATTAGACGAAACCTCGGTTAAAATAAATCGATTAAAAACTTGAATCTCAGGAATTCATCGATTTAATTTATTGAACATCTTTTGATTTACAATGGAAGGCGGATAGTGTACAAGATATAAAAAAAAGGAAATTCAATCTGAGAAAAGGATTCTCGAAAATCAGTCACGTCCATTAAGTAGCACCTAATTACAAGTAAATAAAAGAAATAATCTCAAAAGAAATATCCTATCGTGTCCAGACACGTGAAACATTTGCGAAGCTCGTTTTCCCAGATCATACAATACAGCAACATACATCCCAGTATTGTCAGCGAGCAAGGGATCAGGATTTGCTTTAGTAGATCTCGAAACATTCGATACCTGGACGCTAAACTCGCACTTGGACCAGCGACGTATCGAGCCACAGCGATGTAATGTTGCTTCCCCGATGCTTTTCGACCATTCTTCACGTTTGATGGCTGCAACTGATTCCAATTGATGGTCGATGGCTCGTTCCAAGCTGGCAGCACCCAGTTCCCGTTGCTCTGTCGCGTATTCTCTGGCAAATAATTGGCATTCCAATTGGCACGGTTCTCTTTGTACAGTCGTTCTGGGACTAGCTTTGCGTTCACGTTCTCAGGAATGATCTTGCTACTGACGTGGACAATTCAAGGATTAGATTTTATATAGAGTTGTATCGTGATACGCAGAGGAGATTCCTACTTAATACGCAGCTTTTCGATTTAGGAAATTCGAGCAACGCACCCCAAGAGCTCGGCAAACTCGTCCTCGTCCAATTTTTGGGGATTGCTTTCGCGCATGTAACTATTATGGTTCAACAAAGGTAGTATCGTTTGCTGTTGCTGCTGCTGCATCATTTTCTCTTGTGCTCTGTAATTAAGTGCAAGCTCGTTTGATATTTTTAAACGTCGATTTCTTAGTTCTTAACATATGAAGTTAGAACTATCGATATTCTTTATCAAAACCGAGTCCTTGATGGAGGTTTTCTCAACATTATGTTAATTATTTCGTATCATAACGATTTTCTCATAGTGATTCATAAGTTCATAAGAAAACTACCAGGAATCATAAGTTTCACAACTTACGACAACTATGACGCACTTGATGCTTATCACTTCATTTATCGAAAGAAATAAATACATAAAACCAGTTAAGAGGAAGATCCTATGCATCAAGATAAAACGGAAATCGAGAATAGCAAAATTGCATCGAATGTTTCGTTTTCCAGAAAATCGAATTTAAAAACTTGTTTTCTTCTTTTCTTGTTTTTACTTGTCGAAATTAAATTTTGATATAGATAAACATATTGGAAAATCGCTGGCAATGTGTTTTTGATATTTATCAATTCAAGGCAAATTCGATCAAAAAGTATCGAGCTTCTTGTGTAACTCTACCTTCGTATGCTAAGGTATAAAGATACAAAAGATTCAATTCACCTGGATTCCATCGAAGACCTGAGTACTTCTTGCTGGGCGTAATTGTACGATTTAGAAACAGGGGGTGGAAGATTCACTTTGTTCAAAACGAGATCTCGTTGAGATGTGACACCGATCTTTGTACTATTAATTATACGCGGGATGTTCGTTTGGAAATAGGGATACCTATAAAAGCATTATTTCAATGATTATTATTATAGTTATTTCTTATTATAGTCTACAAGGTGGATCAACTAAATGAGATTACATAAATTTCTGCCTGAAAAAGTCCGTTGAAACAAAATTGTCACTAATACAACAAACTAAAAACTATTAATAAACCCTTAAAAGGTAGAAGTAAAAGTAAAAGTAATAAAAGTCTAGCAAATAATGGTGAAATATTATTTTTGTAATTGTCCGTTTCATTTAGCTGATCCACTACAAGATGGATCGAATATACAGATATTCTCTAGACAACTTGTAAAAGTTTTACCTCAGGGATTGCTGTGCTGTAGGCCTTTTAATAGGATTCCACTGTAACATATCTTCCATAAGTATTACTGCTTCTTGGCTAGCATTTGGTATTAAAACGGTTAACGATGTACGAGAAAAGTTTGGAAACTTGAAATTCATAGCGGCAGCCAGTTGATATCCGTCTGGCCAATCATCCTTCTCCGGCGTGCCAATGACGGAACATATTTTAAAGATTTCGTCGATTTCGCTTTTCCCGGGGAAAAGTGGCCGAAACGTGTATAGTTCGGCCATGATGCAACCCACCGCCCAAATGTCGATCGGGCTGTTATAAGTCGTAGAATGGAGCAGCACTTCCGGTGCTCTATACCTGAAATGAAACCCTTAAATTAATTAAAAAGAAAATTCTTAATTTCTCTTACGGATTTCAATTCATATTCGTTTCTATTATCATTATTATAAATATTAATATTACAAATATTAATATAACTCTTTCTCTAACTCAAAAGATTAAAGAGAGATTAAACAGATTTCTTTATTATTTCATCCCTTATTATTCGTTAAAAATCACTTTACAATTTTCTTATTCATTTTAAATAAGTCGTCCAATGGATGAGAAATATAATTTTGTCAATCGTTCGTGCGATTATTGTTAATTGAACGTACTAATAATAATTATTGATTAAACAAATGTTTGAATAAGTAGATATTACCATCTAGTGGATACGTAATCCGTGTAAGGCGGCCTTGAACGTATTTCCCTGGCCAGGCCGAAATCAGCAATTTTCACCAGTTCTGGTCCCATACATAATAAATTTTCAGGTTTCATGTCGCGGTGGAAAAAGCCATGTTTATGCATGAACGCCAGTCCTTGAAGCACTTGGTATACTATATTCTTGATTACTGGTTCAGGAAAAAGTTTGTCCCTGTTGCATAATACATTCATGAAAGTCTATTCCCTAAAAGTTAGATAGATAATTTAATAAATTTTTTTACCTGTCCTTCATTAGTTGATAAAGATTCTCCTTCATATACTCGAAAACGAAATACAATACGTCGTTTTCACGAATTACTTCCTTTAATTTAACCACATTCGCGTGACTAAGTTTCTTCAAGGACTACAAACGAAAAAAATTGGAACGAATATTTAAGTAATTTCTTTTTCATTCTGAACGCTGGAATTATTTTAATAACTAATTTCCGTGAATGAATAAATTAGTTATTAATTTTAGATACAATCAAAGAATACATGGAATCTAAGAATTCGGAAAATAATAGGAACGAGCTATTATCTAGACTATGAATTTTTATACAAGTTCGTAAATTTACTTGGCAATTAATAAAAAAAAGACAAGCTAAGAATTACAATGCATACTCTACTGCATATTTACAATTTTAAATTTTGTATATAATACGTCAAAAATCATAGTCCAACGATAAGATCAAATTACAAATTCTCTTGCTAGGATCTATAAAATAAATTATTTTGTTTGCATTACTTTAACTTCGCGCAAATTCATCGCCTCTTCCCACGAATAATATTTCCTCTTCATTCTTTTTATGGCAACCTTTTCGCCGGTATCGATGCGTTCCCCAAGAACAACGGAACCGAATGTTCCATCTCCTAATTGGTTTAATGTTATGTATCGATTCATTTTCATCGATGTTCAAATTGTCGAAGGTTTACAACATTTCTTCAGCTTGCGGACTGATTGTTCGTCTCAAAGTACTCTGGACGCATCATATTAATTTCTAAAACAAAAATTGCCACTTTTTTTTCACGACCTTGAAAAGATTGATTCAAGATTATTTTCGAAGAAATTAAATTCTTAAATTGAATTTTTTACCGAAATAATATTTCGATAGATTGTTTTCCTAATCATAAGTACCAATATCTAATAATATTATTAATGATTAATAATATTTTAATCCTTAACGATTAGCACGAATGAAATTTCATGCGGATTTTGTTTCACCATCTTATCGTTATTTATAAATCTGCGAACATTATCATCTTCTTACTTCCTGCTTAATAACAATCATAACGATAATAAATATCGATCATGATTATTAAACTTGTTTTTTACTTTATTGATCTCCAAAATGAAAAAATATATTTTGGTAAATTCCCAATCATAACAGTAATAACGTGATTTTCACTAATGATAATTCGTAAAGATTATGATAATACAATCTAATAATAACTCAATAGTCATTATAATAATAAGTAATAATCATTATTCTTTTTGCATAGTACGTAGTAGATGACGTACGTTAAATCATTATAATAGTTATCTAAATTTATTTAAATTTACATGAATTGTTAGTTAATGTCGTTATTAGAGTGTCCATTAGAACATACGATAAGTAATATAATTATACAAAATGGATATTCATTTGTTATGAATTTGTTATGACATTTCGTAATCTTCATTTACAAAGCGATATTAATATCAATATGTAGTTGCGTTCATCTGGTTCTTATGTAATACGAGAAAGAATCAAAGCGTTCCTTTATTGTTTTTTTCAGCAAACAGAGACACACATTTTTCCTGTAGAAATGTTTTTAAATAGTAGATAAGTATTTGATTAGATTTATCAAATTATCGTTTTATTTATCTTATCTTTCTCTCAGATCTCGTATCGTCAGTGAATTATTACTAATTCATCGCTAATTCGAAATAAGATCTTTTCATATTACATAACCTAAATAGAAAGATTAAGACCTTACCAAGACCCTATCTATTAACACCCTATCCACGTAGCGACGTTTCACAGACGCGTATTAGACTCGTTGATGAGGATAGTGGCAAGTACGTTTGCATGTAGCGGTCGTTGTAAAGCAATATGCACCTATTCATGAAAAAACAATCGACAAAAGTTTTCGTCGCTACGTATTTTCGTCATGACATTGTCGGTAATCAGTAGCGAGGCGTACGTGTACGTTGCAGCTACAAACGAATGTATCGATATAGAAAAGAAGCGTTTTTCTCATAGCTCGACACTTTAAAATAACGACAAAACAAAATGTATCTTACTGTACGTTTCGTTGATCGAACATCGACGTAAATAACAATGATCGTGTCTAACAGACTACTCGTAGACACTGGGCTCAATTTTTCTGTTAGTTATAGATAAGTTATGTATGTTATAATTAGATAAGTTATATATAGTTAGTAAGTTATATTAGTTATCTATGTGTTCATCAATATTTATTTATCTACCTTTTGTAATCGTAGCACCGGTGATAGAGAAAAAGAAAAAAGGAGAATTTTATCGGATAAATTATTATCTCCCTCTTTATTTTATCTTTTATCTGGAGAGATAAAATCCGATATAGCGGATAAGTTATTGTATCTGATAAGATCCATTTACAACATCGCTCACCAGATAATAGTTAAAATTGCTAAAAGTTTATTATCTTTTGAGATTAATTTTTATGTTTTCTCGTTGTTAATTGATATTTATCAATATCACAGTGATAATCGGGACAATTTGTTTGATATCGAAGATAACGATAATAACAATGAACTATTATCAAAAATCTTTACTAGAGAAAAATCGTGCAGTTGATCGAAAAAAAAAGGCTGTACACACTTCAACTAGCTTATACCACTTGTTGGAAGTTGTTGGAGTTAAAGTTTCATTACTAACGGAAATGCTATCGAGAAAATGCTGATATACACTTCGTAAAATATGAAACGGTATGCTGGTACCGATATGTAGATACTATTGCATTGAATTGTTAACTGAATTTCATTTAGCTTGAAATATCGACACTTGTTACTTCTTAGATATATGAGCATATTTTGATAAAGACACGTGGCGCTTTATACGTCGTTTATATGGATGAATGTGTAATTAAGTACATGAATAAATAATTTGGTGACATTTTTTGTCCATTTGTCAACACATGTATAATTGACGTAAAGAAGAAATAGCTATCGTCAATTCGAATAAAAAATAATAAGATAAAAAATCACAGATAAAGAGATTAATTTTAAATGCATGATATAAATCGTTAATCGCTAACAGTTACTGCTGTTTTATAATTGGACTTCGGATTATGTATTCACATATTTATGGGGAATTTGAAAGCAGAAGCACGCATAATGTGCATAAATTGATATTCAAGACACGATACTATCTGTAGTAATATCCAATACGTTAAATTAATTTCTATCCATGTTCTAACCATTAGTTATATTCATATAAATCCGCAATCTATCAGCAATCAGAGAATTTTGAAACTTTGAACCCTCGGAAATTGAAAGATTTCGAATTTAAAATTTATGCAAAATAAAAAGATCGTATCTTGCAAGAATTAAGATTGTACGTGTGAGTAGTTTCGACAAAAAAGGTACGGTAACCCAATTACGTCTTAGAATGATTTTGTTCGATGAGAACAACGCAGGTCAACATCAAGATTAGCATTCCCCTTACGTTCGCATGTGGACAATTTTCGTATCGGGTCAGTCATGCGAGAATATAGATTTTCTTAGGTCTCACGATTCAAGAAAATGGCTAAGTGTATGTATAATAAGGCCATTACTGAGGTTCTGACCTTCTATCAAAAGTTATAGCGTTACTTTCTCATTTATTACGATTGGTAATATGTTTCTTAACAGCAAACTTGACAGCAAAGTTCTGGGTAATTTACACGAGTTTGTTATTGTATAATAAAAAAAAAAAAAAAAAATGCTGGATCTCAGCAGCAGTTAAATAATAAAGTATAAATATTAATGAACTTATAAGTGACCAATTGCAATTCATTTGCTACCTGATATTCTATATTTTCATTTTAAAATCATAGTGAAAAATGTTACGCGAAATAATGATGCAGGAACAGTTAATACTACAGAACAGTATGGAATAACGTGGAACGTGATAAGTCGAATTTAAATAGAATAAAAATTTCATCTCGGTGAATTTACGATCAATTGAATCTATTCGATCGTTTACAATTCTTCGCCAATACCTGCTAACATTATACAATATACAAAATGTTATAGAAATAACCAATACGTAAAAAAAAACAAAACCGATCAATCAACGTAAGATTGTACTATAATTAACACTTGTTTTAATACATTTTACGCGATTTAATCGCGCGTTCTTAGTCCTCAAATATTTAATTTACTTATAAGAGGATTAGTTTAGAAATTTTTACGTTCAATGCGAACGTGGGACAAAATTGAAAAATTTTGAAATCTGACGAAACGATTAAAGTTAAGCAAACGGCTTAAGTTTATCGTATCGTAGTTTAACCGGAAGCGTTAGGAATTGGAGGCGTTGTCCGTTCAAATTTCAATATTCACTGTGGCTTGGAAAGCGTGAACAAATATGATGATTTTAATTTTTACTTACGACGAAAACCATCTGGCTCACCAACATTCCACGTACGTGATTACCTTTCTGCGCAATGTTCCTTCGCAAACTGTTAATCGAGCGGCCATGCTTCACCGTGTGTAGTCATGGTTACAAGTACTAACTGAAACTTGTACCATTGGTGGTTGTTTTAACCCTTATTGTGATAATTCGTTGGCTGATCGCATTCTTCTTCATCGATGAAAATAAAACAAACATCGAACTTTACAACCGTTATAAATAATTCAATTATAAGCAGAAATATTATTGCAGAAAAGAAGATAGTAGATAACGAAAGCAGTACCATTTGCAAAAGGTCAAGCAGTATTTATAAAAGTCTAAAGAAATAGGGTAATCAAAGAAATTCGACATAAGAATCGTGCAATTAGTATTTAAAACGATTGCTTATAAAATTGAATGAATATTAAATGAATTTAAAATAAACAATTTTGAGACTTAATATTTGATTTAAGGTTGAAATGTTACCGACTATTGCTGGTTCATAAGTACAAATAAATAAGTAACGAATAAAAACATTTATAAATTGAAAATGATATGATGCAAAAAATACCTTATAAGAGATACAGATGACTAAAATACAAAAATACAAGTAAATGATAAATATTACATGTTTGTCAATGACAAATTGCAATGATATTTAACCTTTCCGATTGTATTTATAATGAAAGTGAGAGTATCAATTTTTAGATATGTATATTAAAATTATTAAATCGGATATTACTCTACATATCGCTAAAACTCGTGCAAATATATATATATATATTTCGAAATATTTTGATGTAACTGAATACACCGAAATATTTTTCACTTTTGTTTTACGTAGTACTTAATAATACTGGATTAGGAATATCAAAAATACAGTGATAGAAACAGACAGAAAGCAAGTTTACTCTACATATCGCTAAAACTCGTGCAAATATATATATATATATTTCGAAATATTTTGATGTAACTGAATACACCGAAATATTTTTCACTTTTGTTTTACGTAGTACTTAATAATACTGGATTAGGAATATCAAAAATACAGTGATAGAAACAGACAGAAAGCAAGTCTTTTGTGCAGATTTTAGTACTATCGAAGAAATTGTATTAATAATGATACAAGAAACTAAGAAAGCAAAAAAGAAGCAAGTAAAACAAGAAAAAACAAACCAAAAGGATGAGAAAAGTGAAGAAAATGTAAAAGAGGACACAAGTGAAAATATGTATGTGAAATAAAAATCAATCAATTAGTTTAAAACATTATTGAAAATACAATTTATTTCTGTAAAATGCTAAATTTACAAATATTAGTTATTATGAGTAAAATGCTATGTCTTGTTTATTAAAATTTTTAATGTAAATTGAACATAAATATTGTTGTATAGGTTAATATGTTTAGACATTCTCATATTACGTTGTGATATGTTACTTTTTAATATACATATATTATTTCTATATTTTTTCTTATGTGATATATTTTATACAGTTTACGTTATACATAAAAGATTAATTTTACATAACTTTTCTCAAATGTATTTTACTAATTTGGTTATGATAAATTATTTTAAAAATATATGAATAAAATTTATGAGATTTATTATTTTGCAGAAGATATGGGCCCTCTGTAAGATTTCGTTATCAGAGGGTATGGTCTCGCTTTTTCCTAATATTTGCAGTATTCATAGCTTGGTGTAATATTCAACAGGGTAAAGAATTTTATTTGGCTAAACAGGAAGAGATTTTATTAACTCGCACTCTGATTCTTAAATGTTCGAGCAATTATGAAGCTGAAATAAGTACATATCCTAAATGTGTACCCCAAAGATGTGGAAGGATAGTTACAGATAAATTAGTGTCGTCAACAGAAACTGATATTTTGTTAAAAATGGCAGTAAATGGTTTGAATTTAGCTGGTTCTGATGGAGGTGCAAGTATTTTGGACCTTCATTCTGGTGCTCTGAGTAAAGGTCAAGACTTTATAGATATTTACACTTTACCAGAAGCAAAAGAAATATTCAATAGTGTTGATTTTGCAATTTATAAGTATATAAATTCTTCATAGTTATTTAAAACAATATTATCTCCAATTTTGTAATTCCACAACATTTGCAGAGTAGTCAAGATTAAGATACAACATATAATAGCGTATACCTTTGGAATACCTCCAAACGAAATATTTTTAACAAAGCCTACGTTTTTTTCCCGAATGACTAATGTATCTGCAAAAACGGTACATGACGAATATTGGCATCCTCATGTTGATAAGGTACATAAATTATTAAATAATTTATAATATTCTATTTTGAAATTTTTATTTTTATTATAGGAAACATATGAATTTTTCCACTATACTGGTTTACTTTATCTGAACGATTTTGGAAGGGATTTTGAAGGAGGTCGATTTATGTTTGTCGATAAAAATATAAAAACTGTGATAGAACCTCGTAAAGGTAAACGATGATTGCAAAGAAAAAATACTGTTAATAAGCGAGAAAAAATATTATTTCAAGTTTCTTTTATAGGTAGAGTATCTATGTTTACTTCAGGTAGTGAGAATTTACATGAAGTTGAAAGAGTACAATCAGGAACTCGATATGCGTTAACCATATCTTTTACGTGTGATCCAAATGCCGCAATTTCTGATCCAAATTATCGAACAAAACAGGAAAAGTAGGATCATTGTATAAGCAAAAAATATATATTCATTATAGGTACCAAGAACTAATTCATTTTTTATATCCTTTATTTACTTATCAATATGATACAAGAACATATGACGAATGCACAATGTATACGCCTGGTGACAATTAAAATAACTATGAACATATACATATTTATTATTTAACAAACCAATATCTTAATGCTAATGAAAAAATATAGTATAAATGGTTGCTTTTAACAAAGCATTAAGTATGTTATGTGCAATACATTTTTAATGTATATAAATATACATAGAATATATGTATATTGAATTTCATCACTGGAATGTCTTTGTTTTGTTACATTTATCCATATAGACTATAGATTATTCAAAAGTGTAAGAATGGAAAAGATGTATAAGAGTTGTTTTATCGTTATTTTTGTTAAGTGTTCTTTGTACATATTCTTTTCCTATTTAAAAGTATCACATGTTTTTAAGAAACCTAAATTTGAAATAATATTTGACACAATGAAATTTAATAGACCATCTTTGTATACATACTTTATACTATATGTTTAAGTAATAGTACTTGTCCACTATAAAACCATTACAAAAACCTATAGTAAGAATTCCTGAAATATACTATAAACTTATAATAATAGTAATTTGTATGTGCAAAATTACTATAAGAAAGGGACCATAAAATTATTCCTTTAACTTGGTACCTATTTTTCATTCCACAAATTGAAGTATCTATGATTAGAAAATAAAGAAATTGGCTACATAACTTAATAATACAGATGATATAAACAATGCATATACAGATTTGAAAGAAGAAACATTTGTACAAAAGTAACTTTACAGAAAATATGTAGGAATCATTAAATATTACATATTAAGTTTTGATGATCTCCATCAATATCAATGTACATTGAAAGTTCTCTGGAATGTACCTATGCAACTTTTTATGTACATTTAAGTAATGATATTAATATTATAGAAAATTCTTTGAGTTTAATTTCTTCATAATAAACTTCAAATAATTTTATAAATTGAGATGCATTTTTTACGATCCTAGAATATTCGCAATTTGTGATGCGCTCTTTCCTAATAAAATGCTCCTATGATTTCCGGGTAGTTCTATAACTTTTACTTTGTTGGAAATCTATAAGAAGATTAAACATATTATAAGAATTTAAAAGACGAAACATATATACATCAATAAATTAATGTTTTATGTGTAAACGTAATAATTACCTTCGATAAACCATACTCATTGTTTAGAGGAACAAAGCTATCTTTGGCTTTAAGTAATACAATATCACTATCATATTTTTCTGGATTATAAAAGAAAGCCGCCTTCAATTTCTTGTAGAATAATAGAGCAGCAGTCTTTAAATCTTCAGAGTCCAAATTTTTGTCGTCTATCAATTCGACCACTTTGTTTAATACAACCTCAGTTGTGTTTATATTTTTCAGTATGTCATATAACTAGGAAAAAGAGAAAATAGATAAAATAGAATATCTAATATATGGTAAAATTATGAAACAATGTGTGTATGAAAATAAAAATACCTTAAGGAAAGTGATGTTGCTCCTGAACTGCCTGACAAAATACGCTAAACATTTTCGTAAACCATCTGTAATCATTTCTGAATTTTCTTCGGTAGCACGCTTTACAAGTTCCACAGAATGTAATTTTACGAAATCTGGCGAGCCGTCGATGACAGTTAAGTTTGTCTTATGTCCAGCTTTCTGTAACTGAATAGCCATTTCCAGGCCAATGCAAGATCCAAAGGAATATCCTATTATGTTATATGGTCCTTCAGTTTGAATCGCCTGCATTTTCTTCACATAGAAATTCGCTAATGCTGATACAGATTCTAATGGACAGTTTTCTGTACATTGGAAGCTCCAAGCAGGTCGATTCAATTCACTGGCCACAGTTTTGAATGGTGCAGCAACTCCTTCGATAGCGGGAACAAAGAATAATGGCTGCCCAGCCGAATTCGCTGTACTGAGTGGAACAATAATCTTGACAGGTACAATCTCCGTACCTTCAAATGAGAGCAGACCAGCAGCATCTTGCATGGTCTCCTCATCATCTGAATCAGCACCAGCGTTTCCTGCTTCTGCCCCAGAAGTATTGTCTAATTTTACTAACTTGTCGAATGTTAAATTACGAATTTCAAGAGCAGATAATACTATATCGTAATTCCTTTCCATGGTTTGTTTAATTTCTGTTCCCATCAAGGAATCCATTCCAAGATCAGCCAAGCTAGTACTACCGTTAACAGATTCTAATGCTTTAATCCCCAAAATATTGGCTACTGCTTGAACAACACTAACTTTATTTGAGCTTTCTACTGCGTTATCTTTACTTGCCGTAACATGCGATGCCAGAATTGGATGTGGTTGTTGAAGGAATATGTCCATTGTATCGAGACAATTTTGTATACGCTGCGGCAAAGTACCACCAATTTCAGTATCATTAAAACCACCCAGTTTGTCTAAAATTAGACCAACATCACCAATGGCTCCCCATTGAATAGCAAGACCAGGTAAACCATTCGCTTGTCTTTGTTCCATCATCCTTTCCATAGCAGAATTTGCAAGACCATAATTAGTTTGACCCACGTTACCTCTTCCACTTGTGATAGATGAGAATACAACAAAATAATCTAATGAGGAACATTCTCGCGATGCTATATCCAGATTCTTGGTTCCATTAACTTTAGGTGATGCTGATATTACAAAATCAGATTCAGTAAGGTTTTCAATCAGGCCGTCTCGCAAAACAGCTGCCAAATTGAATATACCACCAACCGGGGCTAATGCTTTACTTTCTTTTATAAGTTGTTTCGCTCCATCCAATGTTGCTACATCTGCCGTCGAAATTTTGATGTGTGCACCCATATTGCGCCAACGACGAATACACAATGCCTGGAAGCCTGTAGTTACTCCAGACCTCGATGTGAGGATTATATATTTCGCACCACGTAAAATCATCCAATATGCTAATTCCAAACCAAATCCACCAAGACCACCAACTAATATATACGACTTATCAGGATTCAAATATGTACGTGGAATAGCGGAAACTACTTTTTGCGGTGATTGTACAACTTTCTGCTTTTCCTCGTCTCGAATCTTCAATAGAACTTTACCAATATGTTTACCAGTAGCCATATATCTGAATGATTGTTCAATCTGTTGTTCTGAAAAGACCGTGGAAGGAAGTGGACGAACAGCGCCGCTTTTTATTCCCTCACTGACAAGTCTTACAACTTCTTGTCTCTCTGGACCATCATCTTCGCAGATCGCATCCAAAAGTATTCCATGGAAAGAAATGTTCTTCAAAAATACGGACATACCTAGAGGCGAATCATTCGACAAATCGAATTTCCCGATTTCAAGGAAACGACCACCCTGAGCAAGGCACCTGATACTAGCTTGCAATTTCTCTTCGGCTAATGAATTAAGCACTATGTCTACACCACGTCCGTTAGTTTCATTAAGTATCAGTTGCTCGAAACTAGTATCTCGAGAGTTGCCGATATTCCTATCTGTCAATACAGGAAACATTTTTTTCAAGAAGTCTCGTTTGTCTTGTGTTCCAACAGTGGTGAATACTTTGCATCCTGCATGTAAGGCTATAGAGATACTCGCTTGTCCAACACCTCCACTACCAGCGTGAATCAGAACGCTGTCACCGGGTTTCATGTGGCCTCGAACACAGAGAGCATAGTAACTGGTAGCATAAGCAACTGGAACGGTCGCTGCTTCTTCTAAAGACCACTTATCAGGTACTTTCCACATGAAACCAGGATCAGCTACAACAGTGGTTGCCAAACCACGTGCTGGCACCATAGCCATAACTCGTTGACCCTTCGAGTCACGTCCAGAAAATTCGAGACCCAATATACAGTCTTGCGTAGCTAGATTTCCGGGAAGAGCATCTGGTGGCAGTTTCCCAGTTGCTAACATGATATCCCTGAAGTTTAATGGCGCGTAGTACACGGAGCATAACTCTGTATTTGGGGACTTTTCTAGTTGGTAATAGCTCAATGGACTTTCAATCCATCTTAAACTGCTCAGGTCGCCTCTGTTCAAAGCGTTAATATATGCGTGTTCAACTTGAAGAGATGATTCATTTTGTTGATCTAATTCTATATGTTTGTAGCTTCCCCATTGACCTCCCCTCAAAACATTAGCAAACATTTGTTTGTCCAGTTGTTCAGCATAAAATTTATCATTTAAGTTAAATTTGGGCATGTTCTTGTCTTGAATGAAAACGTAAGATGCTTTATTACCACCATCTTCATTAAGTATACAATTCATAAATCCAACCATACCTATAAAAAATATCACATGTTATGAAAATTAAGATTATTTTAATAATTGATAGAAATTGTAATTTTGCCTGAGAAATTGTAATATGTTGCAAAAAAACGTTTAATGACACTTACCAAATAATTCTTCACCCTGACAGACGAACAAAGGTCTCTGATTCTGAGCCACAACATTTTTCAAGGCTGCCTTAACACCTTCTATCCAAGAGAAATTCTTTTCCGTTAGTTGTATGATTATAGGATCCGGTCTTACTTCTTTCTTTTTGAGTAGAATGTAAGATTTTCCAGGAATGACCTGTTTTGCTATACACATCAAATCTGGATCTACCAAGTTAAAATCAGTTTGAGCTGTTTCTTCCAAAAGTATAAATCCTCCGTTCATCACACTGTCTTTCAAATTTTTCAATACATTCACCGAATTGTCAGTTAATACATTGCTAGCTACTACAATGTGCAAATCTTGACCAATTGGTTCTTTTTCCACATTGCGTTTTACAATTTTTATACCTTGTTTTAAGCTGGCATATCTTTTACGCAAAACTGCAGTCAGTTGTAAATCCCCCTAAGAAAAATATCCAATAAGTCTTACTTTTTTAAGCTGCAGTTGTAAAATACTTACATTTATTAGAGGTTCCCGAGAACACCATGTCTGTATATAGGGCAAGATTAGAGAATCCACAGGACGATCTCCAGACACTTCAGTTATTTTCAGTTTGATTCCTTTTATATTTTCATAGGCCGTTAGTAATAATATAGTAAGAGCATGGAGTTTAGCCTTTTCTGGATCCTGCACTAATGGTTGAGAATTTTCATATGGTATGAACAAACATCTTTCAAGTTTAGGAGGTCGAATCTGTTGCTTCTTTGCAATCAAAGAGGCTTTCAGCTTTCTGATTTCAACACCGCCTGATTTAATAACACCAATATTTGGGTAAGAATATATTGGAACACCTTCGTCTTTCTTATAATTTTCAACAAACTCTAAATGAGCAGTGGGATTGATGGCAACATATTGCACGCGAACTGGCACATACAGCCCTCTACAATCATTTTCAAGGATGCTGAATTGAAGCATGGTATCCATGAAAGAAATCCAGTCATTCCAGAGAAGTCTACCAGAAACACCACCATTATGGACAATTTTAATTCCTTGGAAAATTCCAGTATAATTATATCCTCTGAGTCTGAGTTCCTTGTAAACGTCAGTTGTATTCAATTCCACGACAGTACTTTCATTTTTTACAATCGGAGCAGGTATGTTTAATAACATTTTATCAACGTTTTCTGGTACAGAAACTGTTCCAGTTACTACCACAGATCCACTTTCACAAATCTCAAATTCTCCAGTGCCCAGGAATATATTGATCGAAAATTTCACAGTGCCATCCATTGGCATAATGGTAGCTCTTTGGAACTTTACATTTTCAAATGTAATTGGCAATTTCTCGAAATCTGTTCCACGCATTTTTGCGTAGGTTTTCCAGACAATCACTAGGTAACCAGTAGCAGGGAAAAGAATTCTTTCATCGATACAGTGACCAACTAGATAAGCATCTGTTTCTTTGGACAGATTCACTTCCACTACATTTTCACCAAAAGATGCGTTAGTTCCTGTAAAGTCAGCTAAATTCCATTCTACAGAATGGTCCCATTTAACCAAGCTATTAATCATTGGTGTGCCACGACCAACTGGATAATTAACTGGTGGATACAATTTAGACACTCTGGGTTGTCCTCCTGCTAAATATAACTTTCCTATATTTTCTAGGAAGAAATTCAGATTGTTTTCATGACCTCGTTTATGTAGCCCAATATTGGTCACAGTTGAGGGCAATGATCTACGCAAGATTGCTTGCAGTAAACAATGTGGTGCAATTTCGATAACAATCGCATTTTCTGGGATATGACCTAATGCTTGGTAAAATAGTACAGGCGATAATAGGTTATTCACATGATAGGCAGCACTACTGAGTTGTGCCAATGGGGTACCCCAAGCTGATTCTGGTATCGATGTAGAAATCCATCTGGAAGTTCTCTGTTTCGGATTTGTTATAATTTTCTCCAACATAGCACGAAGCTTTTGACCCACTGGGGCTACATATTTGCTATGGAAAGCAACACCAGAGCTATTCACCAATTTTATAAAGATGTTATCTTTTTGCAGATCATTTGCAAATTTCTTGAGAGATTCGATTGGACCAGAAACTGTCACAGAGTCTGCTGAATTGTTGCAAGCTGGTGTTACGTCGGGTGGACATCGAGCTGCCGCTTCCTCCCAACTTAATCCTACAGCAGCCATTCCTCCTGGCTGTAAGTTTGAATCTTTGATTGTTTTTCCTCTCCAGTATGCAGCCAGAACCGTTTGTTCCGGAGTAAAAGTGCCATCTGCGTAGGCACATCCTAATTCGCCAACAGAGTGTCCAACAATACCATCAGGTTGAATACCCAAATACGTTAATACGTCCACAAGAGCAACTTGAATGGCTGCAATGGACACGAATGAGTATAAAACATTTTCGTCAAAGGTTTCAGCTGTTCCATTTTGAATAAGATTCATTAGATCAATTCCTTCAGGTTTCAGAGCTTCAGCGCACCTTCGCAAACTTCTTTGGAATATGTCGATAGAGAGCAAATCTTTACCCATACCGGGCCACTGAGATCCCATGCCAGAGAATACAAACCAAATAGGACGCTTTTCATTGACATATGAATCAACGTCTCGAGTGTTGACATTTCCCATAATGGAATATCCTCGATAAAGATGACCTGCTATATTATTCATGTGAATATCATGAAGTAAAGCAATGAACTCATCGTCTTTTTCGTATTCCTTGGCTTTGTCCAGAAGTAAGTTCACAGCCTCTGATGTACGACCAGATACGGTAACTAGTTTGGGTACTTTATTGTCTAAAACTGGCGACAACTTTGGTTTAGGATTGCTACGAAGAAGAATGTGAGCGTTAGCTCCACCAAAACCGAACGAATTCACCGCTACGAGTCCACCTTTCCATGGCAGGTTCTTATCAACAACTTGTATACTTCCGTCGCTCAATGCTGGTATGTCTGTATTCGGACTCTTGAAATGTAGATTTCCCGGGATTACACCTGCTTCCATGGCAATTAACAATTTTGCCATAGAACATACTCCACTGGCAGGTTCTGAATGTCCCATGTTAGATTTAACTGAACCAAGCAATAGAGGACCTTTTCTACCTTTGCAGAACAGATTTGCAATCGAATTGATTTCTTGTGGGTCCCCGACTTTGGTTCCTGTTCCGTGAGCTTCAACGTAAGCGACGTCTGCAGGATTAACACCTACTTCCGCGTAAACTTCACGCATCAATTTATTCTGCATGTCTCCACTGGGGAAAGTGATTCCTTGCGCTTTGTTACCGTCGGTGTTGGTCTTAGCATGTAAAACAGTGGCATACACTCTGCGTGCATCCCTTGCTTTTTGCAAAAGAAGAACCGAGACAGCCTCTGATCTAACATATCCTTTGCCATCAACATCAAACGCTTTACACGCACCGTCCGGAGATAACATGCCTAACCGATGAAACTGAAGAGAACTGGTAGGTTTTAGAAGAAGATTACAACCACCGACTATAGCTGCGTCGCATTCACCTGAACGAATTGATACAATTGCTTGATGCATGGCATATAAAGACGAAGAACACGCGGTGTCTACTGCATAACTAGGACCGTTGAAGTCGAATGTATATGAAATCCTGTTTGGAAACATAGCTCTGCAGCATCCCGTTAATCCGTATCCTGTAGACATATTTAAATCATTATTTTATTATTGTTACTATTACTATTAAGTTATTAATATATTATTGCCAGAAATATTAAGTTTACCAACCGTTAATTTCATCTGGATCTTTAGACCAAAATTCATCTGATTCTGACGACGAGACACCAATGAATACGCCAGTTTTGGATCCCCTAATATCATTTGGATTGATACCAGCATCTACAATTGCTTCATAAACTACTTCTAACAGAAGACGTAATTGTGGATCCATTACATGAGCCTGTTTGGCGTGAACACCAAAAAAGGTAGCGTCAAACGATTTGAGATCCTTCAGTTTACCAGATCTCTTGGGTAGACCATAGAGACCGGCAGGCCAACGACGTTCATCATCTGTGATCATGTCGATACCTTCGAATAAGTTTTTCTTAAATTCTTCAATGTCTAAGGATTCCGGGAAACGGCCTAGAGAAATGTGAAAAAAATTATAAATATTAAATCGTAAGTAAAATTATATAATTCGAGATGTATTTATATATATGGCGATGTAATTACTCACCTGAAAAACCGCTAATGACAATTTCGTTATTTACATCGTATGCGTTAGTATTGCTGTTCAACATAGTCGGTTCTCTCACAATGGGAGTATTTGCACTTTCAAATTGAGCTGGCATTGTGATAAATATGATATGATCAACTTTTCCTTCGTGTATTCTTTATTTTTGCAGAATTTAATAGACGTATGGAGCCTAGTGGACTGTAAGCTGAAAATTAGAAATAAAAATATGATACTTATTAAAAAAATTATATTTGAAATATTATACAATTTGCTATATCAACTTAACTGTATGTATGTGTATGATTCACGTAACAGAATAAATTTATCGATATTTATGTAACATTTTTTTCTAATTTAACATATTAAAAAATTCTTAAAAAAAAAAAAAGAAAAAAAAAGAGCGATTATATAAAAATACCGATTAAGGAGTATTATTTTGTTAATTAAAACCGAAATTCTATAAATGTAGGACAGCAATAACCAGTTGTCTTATTAAATACTTCGGACGTCTCAGCAATTGTATTAGATTATCGTAGTATCTTCTCTGCGACATGCGATTAATTGAGTGATTTCAATTGGATTCACTCCCGGATAAATCAGTTTAGTAGTGACTATGCGCGCAAGATGCAACATCGCTTGCCCGGTGTCACCAACGTACTTAACCTTTGTTTTGTATATACATATTTGATACTTATTTAATATTTATTAAATTCATGTTCAAAAATATTACACAACTATTTTTTATACCCATGTGTAAAGCATACATTTTTGATATACGAGACTATTCATGTAACTATTCAAAAAAATGAATATAAAAGATAAATATCTCTTTATTGTTCTATATTTCCAATATGCTAATAAATATTTAATGCCAATTCCGTTCAAATGTCAAGACTGAATGCATAAAATGCGAAGCGGTCGAAATTAACATTTCCCTATCTTCATGTAATTATCATTTTCCTATCTTCATGTAATTATCCGAGTAGCTTTCGATTGAAACGTAATAGTAGAACACGTGATACAGCGATGACCTGACCCCAACGTTGAGATGCGATATAAATTATATCATCACGTGTTATAAACTGTTACATCATAATTTGTTAACATATTTTATGTGATAACATTTTTTGACTGTACATGTCATTTATGTATGATTGATTATGTATAATTACGATCATATCATACGATACTTATTTTCCTCTATCACCTTGATCCGTAATATGTATTAAACAGATAGTGAAGATTTACGATTAAAAAGGTCTTGCAATGCACGAAATATGAAGTTTCTAACGAGAACACTTAATTACAGTCAAATTAAAAGATTAACACGTTTTACGTTGTTCAATATCTTTTATTGCACAATTGGTATTTGTCACGATATAAATTATATTTTCATAATTCCTAAATTTATGAAATTTCTCTTATACAGTAAGTTGAAATAATATAAGAATTCGAATGCTCAACAATATATATGTATATATTTTTACAAACAATGAGAAAATCTGAAAATTGGTACTTGAAAATATAGATATAGTTATTTATTTAATAATATATAAAATAATGACGATAATATATGTAAAAATATATAAGATATACACTTGATAAATATGTATCTATCTATAGATAATGTACGTTATTGAAAATATTGCAAATTGATTATGTAAGTCAAGAAGTTTCAGTGAAACGATATCTGATAGATATAGGACAGAAACATTTCAAGTAAATATGTGTATATGAATATATTCTTGTGTAAGTAACGTATTATAATGACTGTAGTTGAATTAATTAATAAATTTTTCATTGAAATGCCTAATTTACATTATAAAAAATTGTTACAGAAGCGCGAAGATAAATATACGTAACTTTTATTTCTTTTTCTTTTCTATAAATTATACGTTGATGTAATAATAACAAGAATTTGAACTTTATAATCCTTGTAAAGTACCTGAAATTTTTTTTTAATTAATATTATGTTACGAATCACTGAACGAAAAACATTTATAATCCTCTACTTTCAAATTTATCTCTAGAATAATTTATTTTATTTGATTGCAGACATTAATTGCGTATTACATAAGTGTTTTTTCTTTGTCATGCCTCAGCGGTCACATATCATAATTCGTATATTTTTATATTTCTAATCTATAACCTGGTATCACCTAATCTTGGAAACTTGTAATAATTCGCCATCTTTTTTCTTTTATTTATGTTTTATTTTCACGAAATTCAATATCTCTAAAATTGGCAATGTAATATATATCAAGAAAATATGATTTATGATTCCACTTTGTTCTTGATGGACATGTGAAGAAAAGTGTCTTATGAATTCAAATCGTATCGGAAAATAAATATTACTAGCCTTCAAAATATGCAAACCTTATGTGAATGTTGAATGTACAGTTTCTTTAAATTAGAAAACATGTTGATCCATTTTTTACTTTGTTATTTACCGGTACGATAAAAGAAATCGATTAAATAAAATTTTCTTGAAATCATAAATAGTTATAGTTAAAAAAGATCATAGATTATTTAAAGTAATAAAGTAGAAATTTACCTGATAAATAATTTGAATAAAAATTCGAGCTTGCCTCATAAATATTAAATATATGATGCATATGTTAAATAACCGAATAATTCGCGTCATACAAAACTCTTCACGTCATTAAATACATATTGAACACATTTAGTGCTATTTAAATGAATTACGTAAATTAAAATCATTAAAGCAACACTTGGTGAATATTAGGGGAATTATTGAACTAATTCTGCTTGATCTTATATCTGATGCTGTGTTTTGCTTTATTGTTACATGTACTATCGCTCGCAAAAGTCTACATATACGTACACCTATCGAATTTTGTGTATCACTTACCAAAGAAACTAAATTTTTATTAATGTATTCATAAAAGAAATTAAAAAGTTAAAACATTAACTAAAAAATTTCGGGATAAAATCATGTCGAAAATTACAAAATCATACATTTTTGCAACGCCAAAGAGATAGTAGCATATTATTGATGCTGAGGAAATCTACAAAACATTAATATAATATTAATGTCTACCATTTTTATGATTTTATGTAAAATTTCAAATGTATGTAATTGTTGTAGCTTCTAATGTTTTAGTTCTTTTAAAAGCGATTAAATCGTGTTACATTTTAACAATATGTATATGTTTCAATCTGTCAAAAAAAAATTCATGGAGTTAATATTTTTAGTATAATATTTTAAATTTAAATGGTATATATGTAAATAAACTTTTGCGATTAACTGTGTATATCTTTACTTAAATACATAATAAAACATAGATAGATAGTGCAAAGAAGAATGTATTTAATTATTACTAACTAATATTAATAATGTTACGAAAGAATAGAATATATCGTGCTACACGCTGGTCTCAAATAATTTTATCGCGTAAAAGAATATGATTAGGTAAAAACGTAAAAACTGATCACTCAGCATTAGCGCTTTACATGAGTTGGTCACGTGTTATGCTACGCAGGTGATTGCAAGCTGTAGAATCAAAATACTTGTTTCAAATCAAAATACAATTAATAACTATATAAAATTATTTAAAATATCGAATATTTGATAAATATATTTTTACATGACAATGTTATTGAAAAAATTACTGATACTTTTTAAACGGGCACTCAATTTCTATCTTCTTTATAAGAAAAAGAATTTCTTTTTCTGTACCAAACATGAGTAACTTGAATCATTTATCAGTCATGAGTTTGACAAGACGTACAAAAGCTATTAAAAATCACTTCATATTTTTTGGAAATGATTTTAAAACAAACGAACGTAAGAAATGAATTGAAATGTTACAATACAAATTTTATAATAACAAAATAGAACATTTACTAGGACAACAGATGATTCTTTGTTTATTACTGTGGCATGTACAAAAACACCGCATTATTTACGTCTAACATATTACTATCCGGTCGTTACATACGTATAAGATACAATAGTAAGAACTTGTACAAGTAGACTTGACATTGACGTAAGATAAAACATGTTATTCGCATCAATATTCGTGTAAGTATAACTAAGTTCTGTTCACGTGAAAAAATATACAAGTTAAAATATAATATTATAATAAATATAATAATAATATATATAATAAAATAAAATAAAATATATCAGAAAAAGATATACTCTGTGAGATATGATACGAATGATATTGTAACACACATATACTGTATAGAGATATCGGCCAAAAGAACAATTAAATTAATAGTTAGTTTTCCATATAAACCTCTTTGTCATTGACATTATTGCAAATAGAAACTTCACGCGTAATCGTAATTTATCAGGAAAAATCTAACCGCGATTAGATTTATTATGAGTGATATTACGAAAAATATAAGAACCGAAGATACCATATAAAGTAAGAAAATGAACAACTAGTCACACAATTAATTTTTAAGACTCTAAATAATATGAATTTTAATAGTTGATTGAACTACAGAACCCAAACAAATTTAATGCACCTATTATTGCTGTTTAAGTCGTGGTATAAAATTTATACAGTTGTTACGATATTACAAAAGTGATTATTTTATGTTTCTACGAATGAAAGTTATTGTATTTCTGTTACGCTTGTATGACTAAACAGTTCATATAGAAATGATAACAGTTCAAGTGAACCAGATATACTAACGGATTTTTATATTCTGACATCATAATGATACTTTTAAATGTAAAGAATTAAACATCGAATAATATATGATCAATAAGTTGATTAATTTTCTACTATGTTTTTAAAAATGTAGGAGAAAATGTATCTATCATAATAATTCGAATAATATTGCTAATAAGTCAATAGTATTTTGATAAGTTTATCAATGAAAAAACATTGAATATTTAAAATTATTATACTTTGACATCGTAATGATACTTTTATAATTAAAATATTTAATTTCTAACAACACATAATCAATAAGTTGATCAATTTTCTATAATGTTTCCAAAAATATATATAACTGTCACAGTCATTTAAATAACATTAACAAATTGATAACATTTTAGTAAATTGATCAGTGGCAAAATGATAATTTTAATTGAAAATAAAACAACACTTACCTCGCACATGGGTATAATCCTGACAAATGTTGTGAATTCTGTGTTCCTTTCCCAAAAAGCCTGCGTACTCGACTATTGTACACCACCGACTTGGTATAATAAATAATGTAGATCTTGACGAGCAACTTGTAATAAAGGGAATGAAGAGACTACGGAATGTGTAATGATATTTAACTACAGAAATGGCCCTAGCTGTTTAGTAATTTTTTTTAGAAACGCGACGTGCGATTTTCCTATCAATATAACCAGTACAAGTCCAGTGTGCACGTCGCAGAAAACTGGCTAGCGTCTAGCCCGTGAGCATCTCGTTATTATTGAATTGGACAGACCTTATGGTCTGACATCAGACCATATGGTGTCGACCAATAGGAATTCACGTTTCCGGTACGCACGCGCATGAGAATGGACCAGCGTTCCGTCTTCCGTTACGAATATTCCGTTTTTTCCCTGATTTATATTTATCCTTGCGACTAATACAACACTTCGTTTTATATCTTAAAATTCGATTGATTGCATACATGCTCAATGTTCATGGGTTGTCACATGTTAACTTTGTCGCGTTTTTATTTTATATAATACTAATATTATCATTGCCGATAACTAGCACAGAATTGCTGCCGGTATACACAGTCAAGATCGATATCCATCCTAGTGCAGTAACGTAATCGGCGGATTTTCAAAACATTTATAAATATTACGGTCCATTTACCTCCTACTATTATCATTTTTTTCGAAATATATATATATATACGTATATATTGTGTAGTTTATATATAATATAATGCATATATAATGCAAATTGTGAGAAAGATTCGTGAAGGTCATTACGTGTACTGTTTGAAATGGTTAGAATTTTATCAAATCAAGAACGCTAAAAAAACATTTATTCCTCGCATTTATTTTCATCTTATGATAATTAATAATAAAATGCCATTTAATTTTCTAACTTTTGCTATGGAACTATTGATTTTATATAATATATTAGTATTTTAACAGATAAGAGATGATTATCCAACTTTCCTTTCCGTTAAATATTAAATTTGTTCTTAAAACTATTATTGTAGATAATACAATTTTGTTTCATGAAATAGTAAATTATTCTCATTGAAAGAAAATTACATAAATTATAATATTAATGAGTTATGACTCATAATAAATACGCATATTATGTTTTTTTTTATTAATAAAAAATATTATCTACTTAACACAAGTCTATTTTCAAATAAAGTTAGATTCATATGTTTAATAGTTAGTATATCGTGCTTAATTTTTTATTGATAAATGAAGAAATGATAAAATCTTACGTGATATAATTTCATAAGATCATAGTCGAAATAAAACTTCTATTACATATTTTGATAGGAAAATGTGAGGTAAGATGTGTGCCCCTTCTTGCCCTTTATTGATAACTCTTTGAAGAGGTCTTTGCCA
This sequence comes from Bombus fervidus, assembly GCF_041682495.2. Classification (NCBI taxonomy): domain Eukaryota; kingdom Metazoa; phylum Arthropoda; class Insecta; order Hymenoptera; family Apidae; genus Bombus; species Bombus fervidus. The sequence goes on from NC_091521.1 coordinate 15,658,190, forward strand.
CTGCCTTTAGTTATAAGTCTGCTTGGCGCGTGTTATATCACGTGAACTGAAGAAAGAAACATGTAACCTGGTATAACTTTAATCTTAACGAGACTTTTGTACCGCGATCCAAAGCAAACGGAGTTATTCTAGTTATCTCCCTTACAAAAGGGACGTTCATGAATAAAAACGTGCCAGATTGCAATTGTCACTCTTCTAACTCGCACTTATGTTGCCAAAGATGATCATGTGTCCAAATATAATATAGCCTTTTGAAGAAATTATGAAATGTAATTAACACGCGATGATAAAGTGATTATGCAGATAGAATCTCGAATCTTTTATCAGTCTAACACAAGGTCACGATCCCCTTTTTTTATAAGACAAAAGTTTGTAAATATTTTGTAATATTAATTGCGAAATGTGTAGCAAATGTTACATACAATTAATGAAAAAGTAAAATCAATTGTGGTATGGTAATATAATATGCTAAGACATACATAAAATTCTATATTTACTTTTAGTTTTACTTACACATGCACATGATTTGTTTTTTTTTTTTTTATATTTGTCACGTTATTCTGATAAATGATTGCGAAGCTATCAGTAATAAGTATTTTTATGCGATCTTTTTCCCCGTTTGACCCTTGCGTCGTATACTTCAAACTCATTTTTTAGTCAAACAAGCAGACAGGTTTTCCAATACTTGAAACTTCGATCTCGAGTGCAAATAGCTGTCACCTGTCACGTTACGTTTATCTTTACTTACGTAAATTGATCTTGTATGCATCTTTGCAGGAACTTAGTAACCAGCGGCAAAAATGAAGTAAATAAAGTGCAATGTTATATATGTTTGTAATTCCACTGTTAATTTGTTTCGTTTTAGTTAATATAAATTGGTAGAAAAAACAATCTTAAATTTAACTGGAAGGAAAGAACAATAATTATCAGCTATTTCATATATTATAACTTGTTATCCATATTATAGAATATATATAAATAACATATACTATATATATATATTATAAAATTATAAATATTATTAAATAATACAAATAGATTTATGTATGAAATTTTTTTCCTTTTCTTTGCTGTTTTTCACTTTCTTCTTGCAACTTCTGAAGCTCGAGCTCAAGCGCTCGTTGTTTTTTACGACTTATAGGTATTTTTGAAAGCCATGCTGTAATTACATATAATTAGAAAATGATAATATTTATAACAGCACACGAATACACACCCAAGAACGTGTCTTCTTCTTCGCGAAAAACAGGATCTTTCGAACATAACGCGTTTATTAATTCCCCATGTGTCAATGGATGAGTTCTTAGTTGCACTATTCGCTTTGTAGTCATTACCTACTTTACAACAATGTGCAATTGTTGTAGTGAAAAAGATTATAAAACATTTACGCGCAACAATTGCATAATAATAATAAATAATTCTTTCGTCAATACCTCATTAATAGACGCAAATACCGTGCCAATAGTAAAACCATCGCAAATTTTAGCCATTACAGATGTGTCGAATTGTCTATTAATTCCAGGATGCTATAAATATAATTATATATCTACATACATGTCCTTTTCGATAAAAAATTAACGTGCATCGGAATTTATAAATTAATAAAAAAGTCATACTTTATATATTAAATCTTTCCATATGAGAGACATAGATCCATAATCTGGTCTGGGAATATATATAATTTTATCATATGTTTGATATAAGAGTTTCTGATCTCCATCCCATGGTGAACTTGAAGTTCCAATAAGAATCACTCTATCTTCATTTGTAATACTTTTTACTAACTTAGGAAGATCTTTTTTTAGACGTTTTGGATCAGTTTTATCTGTCTTTGACACTTTTTTAACAAACGGCTTCTCTGCTCCTTCCATGAATATCACTGATGGTTGAAGCAAACGTGACACCTTCGTGTGAAATAAATCTAGAATAAATATTCTCTAATGTGTTTAATCATCTCTATCTTTCTTAGCGTACCTTTAATATTAAATGCATAAGCATAATTAATCCTGATTTGCCAGGATATTTCCCAGCAATGTTAGCTGGTGTAATATCAAATAAAGTGGCTCCAAGTTCTGTGCAAATTGCATTTACTAACATTTTTTTGCCACTGCCATGTGGACCAGCTATTAACACTGATCTTATTAGCGGTGTAAGTTCTCTAAGAGTATTGTTTCCCAAGGGAAGTATACAATATTCAGCTATCAACTGTCTTATGTCTCCTATTAATACATATAATACAAAAAGATTACTGAAGGGATTACTAAAAGAACTTAAATCAGAATGGGGAATGTAATATGTGACTATAGATTTAAATTAATATCATATACTTAACCAAGTGCTGGCAAAGGATCCTTTCTTTTTTCTCTTAAATTATAATTTATGAATGACTTTTCCCCTTTGAAATTACAAAGTGGAATTTCTTTATGTAACTTAATAATTCCTTGAGTTAATAGTTCTTCAAATAAAGATTCTGTTGTTCTATCAGGTGTCAAATCCTTTTCTTTCCTCTTTTTATTTTTTTTTCCACTGCGGCGAATTCTTTTCTGAGTTTTTTTAACACGTTTGCCTTTAAGACCTCTATCTCTGTCTAATGCACATTGTAATGCTTCTATGTCATCTTTAAATATGATAAAATTATAGCGTCATTATTGTTTTTATATTTTGGTTATTGTAATGGTATAATTTACCTCTAAGTGCTTGGTCAACTGTAATGCGTACTTCATTTTCTACTTCCTTGATTGTTTTATTTTCTATCATGTCTAAATATGGTAACTGTGCCATATTTACAGCTTCATCTTTATTCTTCCATGCTTCTTGATATTCTTGATTAGCATGTATCAGCTCTGACAAAAAGTTGGAAGGAACTGACTTGAAACCTTGTTCAGTTTCCTCTTCTGATTGTTCAACATCACTATCCTTCTTCGATTTTGATCTTTTAGATTTCTTGGATTCCTTTGATGATACTGCTGTTGATTTACTTATAGTACTCTCAGTTCCCTGTATATATAGAATTACATTCTACTTCAATTTAATTACATCAAAGAGTTATTGCTGATATAGAGCAGATTTGAAAATGCTGTACACGCAATACAAGTGTAAATACTAATTTTACCTGTCTACTAAATATGATTCTAGATCCTCCACTCTCAGCAGATGGCAAGTCTGGAATTTTTCCTGTCTGTTGAAAATAAGTGTTTACCCAGTTTCGGACTTCACTCCTTATATTTTCTTCTATTATGGCGCTTTTTTCTTTACGAATTCTTTCTTTAGCTTCGACCACCAAATTTTCGTATAACTCTTGATATTTAACTTGTTTTTCATATCTCTCTTCTTTGACTTTCTCAGCTTGTCTAGCATTTTCCGTAATTTCTTGACTCGGTTGAAGCATACCTTTAAAAATAGATAGATATAAATATACATACACACTATTTATTATATATGTATCACTTATTATTTTAATAAAAAAAAAAAAAAAAAAAAAAAAAATACCAATTAATAACATTTCTTCGAGACGTCGTTTCCGAATTTTGCATCTAGTCACGTATCCTCTCCAAACTTTTTGAATTTTTATTACAGCCGTCCTTTCACACGATTCTTTTATCTTTGCATCTGCTTTAATCGCCGATTTATTCTTTATTTGACGAATTTCTTTCATAAATTGATATCTTAATCGGCCTTGTCTAGCGCGTTCGTGAGCCTAATATTTGCATAGATAATATTTAAATGTAGGTTAATATACCAATAGTATTATCATTTTTTAATCTCATAAATTCGTACCTGTATAAGTCTTATCGCTTCGGATTCAGACATATTTTTTGGTGCAACTACTTCATCCAAAGCACCTATACCTTTTAAAATACTTTCTATATATTTCCGTTTTCCTTCGATCTCTTGTAAACATTCGCGTCTAAAATATCTCGGAATTTGAATTTCAACTTCTTGCGGAGTAACGCTTAATTTTATTAAAATATCATCGAAATAACTATACTCTGAAAGATCTATTTCGACTAATTCATGTTTTAATTCTAAAATTCTACCAAGGCATGAGACTAACAATTGTTTTATTAATATTCGTTTTTGCGGTTGAATTATTTGGTCGTAACACAATTCTAATTTATTACAGATAAGAATATATCTTACGTATAATTCCGAAACCGTATTATGAGCTTTTTTACGATCCTTTTGCGACTTAGCGTTTTGCAAATTTGTATCAATTTGAAGGAGTTCCTCCATATCAGTCTGCGCGCTTTTCCAAAGTTCGTTATATATCATACTTGACATGATCGAAATATCTTTTCTTTTCTATTTAAAAATAAAATTACAGAAAAATAAATCGAATGATTATGTGAGCAAACACTTTGCTTTATTCGTCTTTCAGGATTGTTAGAAATCGTTGGTATCGTAGCAACCATCAATTAAACTAGTATGTAATATGTACAATTCTTTTAAAAATGCTTATTTAAAAAAGGTTTTATATTTAAATACATATTTTTTATAAGTACATCTAACTTAATTTTTTACGAGTGTTAGCATAATGTGTTTAATTATTTGTATAATCATCTTACAACTGTTTGAAATAGCTATGTTAAGTGAAACATGCGCTTATTTGAAGCAAATAAATATACAATCTTGCGACATATATAATGCAAAGATCTGGAACATGTTTACATCCTATAGAGACTCCTGTACAATCTAGTACAAAATAATTTTTATTAGATTTACAAGAAAAACAAATTTATACAAATATATTTCAATTCAAATTGTGTTTTTGAATGCAACATAAAAGAGGGAGTTCGACGCAACCGGCTATTTTTGTAACTCGTAACATGCTTCAGAGCATTCCGGTTGCCTGTTTCAAAACGTCATCTTAAGTGATCATTTGTTCACGAAAATAATTTCTGTAAATACGGTTCATCACCGATTAAAGGTGGTGATGAGAAAAAAGCAATTGCAGTAATGGCGTCGGCATTGGAGCAATTTGTAAATAATGTGCGAACGCTCTCAAAACAAGGTACGACAGATGTTCGAACCTTCCTTATATTCTTATGAACCTAACCTCCAAGAATAATCCTAAAGGTTTATTAGAACGTTCTGCGTTACTCTATAATGATCCTTTCCTAGAAAAATAAGATACGAGTTCACAATATTTTCTCATTGTGGTATCGAATAACTCATCCATTTAATTTTATTCAGATCGTATATAAATCTGATTCCTATATTAAGTATATCTATGACTAAATCTTAAATATGTATATCAACATTTTTCTTTACAGCGCCATATAAACTTTTTTCTTAAATTGTTTAATATCAAGTATATATAAAAAATATATGCATTTGTTAAATCAATATTCTATTGTAAATAAAATTATAATATTTTTTGAAGTAATTGTTAAATAATATTCAATTGCCTTATGTTCCTTAGGTAATTTTAGAGAGCTGTCAGAAATAATAACTAAAAGCACAGACGTTCTAATAAAAAATGGACAACATTTAGATAATGTTTTGGAAACCCTAAATCTGCAGGAACATTCATTAGGTATTTTGGCAGTATTATGTGTGAAATTTTCACTGCCTAATCCTAATAGTGCAAACAATGGTGATGCTTATAAACCACTATTTAATCAAGTTCAGGAATTTATCATTGGTTGTAATGGAGAACAAGTTAGATTTGCTTCTGATATATGTAAGTTTCTAACCTTTCTTCTTTTGTATTCGGAACCATTAAAATTATAATGAAACTATTTTTATAATTGATTTCTATCATTTACATTGTAGATGCAGAATTATGCCATTTATTTACTCAAACATTAGTTGAACTGCAAATACCATTGCGTGGTATTGAACTATTATGCCGTGCAATACGTAAAATACAACTATTCGATAGCCAGCTTACTTCAATACATGCTGATCTTTGTCAACTATGTCTTCTCTCTAAGTGTTTCAAACCAGCACTTGAATTTCTCGATATAGATATTACTGGTATCAGCCAGGAGGAAGGACAATTTGATTCAAAATACTTTTTACTTTATTATTATTATGGTGGTATGATATATACAGCATTAAAGAATTATGATAGAGCATTGTACTTTTTTGAAGTGTGTGTAACCACACCTGCCATGGCAGTTAGTTACATTATGTTAGAAGCCTACAAGAAATATATTCTGGTCTCTTTAATTTTGCATGGGAAAGTTTTGAATCTACCTAGGTATACGAGTCAAGTAGTTAATAGGTACATGAAACCACTGGGTCAACAGTATCAAGAATTGGCTACAGCTTATCAAATGAATAGTTGTGAAGAACTGCAGATTATTATCACCAAATATCAACAACTGTTTACAAGAGACCATAATATGGGACTGGTGAAACAAGTGCTCAGCTATTTATACAAAAAGAACATACAAAGATTGACAAAAACTTTTTTGACTCTTAGCTTAAGTGATGTGGCTAGTAGAGTTCAATTATCTGGTCCTGCTGATGCAGAAAAATATATATTAAACATGGTAAATGCACTATATTTATTTTATATAATATTATATATTTATTATTTATATAAATAAATGTGTGTATATATGTATAGATGTTACATAAAAATGTTTTATATTTATAATCATAGATAGAAGATGGTGAAATTTTTGCAACAATCAATCAAAAAGATGGTATGGTAGTGTTTCATGATGATCCAGAGAAATACAATTCACCACAGATGTTGGCAAAATTAGAAAAAGAAATGGCAGCATGTATGGAATTGGACAAACGAGTTCTCGAAATGGAAGAAGAAGTTGTTCTTACACCGCAATATGTTCGAAAAGCTTGTGGACAAAATGATCAAGATGATCAAACACCTGGACCTGCTCCAACAAATGTAACAAATGCGCAAGGCCAATCTAAACATAGCACCTATTCCATGTAACATATACACGTCGTTGTGCGTTATCTTTATTAAAAAAGAGAAAAAAACGAAGCGAATCTTGTTGAAAACGAAGACTTGAATATTTTGAAGCCTGTTTTGGATGAAGATAAATATCCGAAATTTGGCGAAACATAATCTATTTTGTACAAAATAAAAAGAACATTGCTATGTATCATTATATCTTTTCTGAATCTCTGTAAAAGTGAAGATTGATTGCTAAGTTGTAAGCTATGAAGTGTCTGTAAGGAGTTGTGAACTCAAACATTCTTAATTTTCTAAGCCGTTTACAATTAATTTTTGTACAAAATATACTATGCATATAGAACGAAATTTAAAACTCTTTCCGAAGGAATTACTTAACATCTGAAGCAGGCTTTATATGCAAACAATATGCAACAAAAACAAAAAAGATTGTACATGTTGTAGTTACAATATTGTGATACATAGCTACAAGATTATCACACTTTCAACATAAACAACATTTGATTCATGTATGGGCATTTTCATGGGAATTCATAAAAAAACTTCATCAGTACTGATAATGCAACGATGACTCATGTACATACATTTCTCACAAAAAGGAAAGTGATTAAATACAAGTGTACTTATCATTTTCGAAAAAAAATATCGCTCAATGCACAACTGTGCCAGGTAAGTACACTACGCTTTTCAGCTCAGTAGAAATCAGTTGTCAATATATATAGGGAATTTAATATACAAGATATACATGTATTATTGCTATTATTTTATTTCAAATTTTAAAAAGAAATATTTGGGATGAATGATCTAGATTATTATGGAAAATATTTCATTATATTAATTATATTTTGTGCTAAACATTCTGGAATGTACAGATGTTTCTTTTTGAAACTAATGTTTGTAATTTCATCTTTTTGTTAAATGATAGCTAAATATCCACAACCAGTTTATGGTGTATATTTATTTTTTATATTTTTAAGCGCTTCTCTTTTTACATATAATAATATGATTAAGACTTTATGATAATAATTTTTTTATTTCCGTAAAAACCAGCTGAAATATCTCTTCTTTACTTTCCAATCCATCAATGAATGTTATTGTCTTACAAAAATCATTGTCCTTCATTAATTCGTCTCTATGCTTTAAATATTCTGGCCAAACAATTTTTTCAAAATAGCCAGGAACATCTGGTGGATCGTATACTCTTCCTTTCCTTCTTTCCCAACATTCTTCTTTTGTTAATGTTATAAAATATTTACGATCACATAAATCTGAAATAACCTTACATTTGAAAAGTAAAAACCCATCTAATATTAATATATTTTTATTAACTGTTTCCGAAGAACTATTTTCTGTAGGTGATGATTTGATCAATTGTAAAACATCTGAACGCATTTTGTTCATATCCATACTGGTTATTACTTCCCAGTTTAAATGATTAAGTTCATCAATTTTTACATGACGTGGATCATTTTTCGGTAAGAAATAGTTGTCTTGGTATATCACTACTGAATTTTTTAACTCATTATGAAGTCGATTAGTTAAAGAAGTCTTTCCACTGCATGTTGCACCCGAAATACCAAGCACAAACCATTTCTTTGAAGACATTTTAAGTTTTCTCTAGTAATAATAATTTTACTTAAAATCTAGAATAGGTTATCTCATAGTAGCCACGTACTAGGAACATACATAAATAATGGCGGTCTAGTTACATAAGTTACATTAACTTTATTACTTAATCAATAATAAAATACACACAAGTGTGTCAATGTTTCTCAACACAATTTAGTTAACAATATACATTATAATATTTTCATTTACATAAACCCTTTTATGTATATGTTACGAATCATGAAGTTTACTTGATTTATTACTCAAAAAATATGGTTTAACGTGATAAATAGTAAACAATACTAATCCACCAATGAAGCATAAGCCAGACACTGCAGGAATTATTAATGCAATATTGTGAGAACCAAAAAACGATCGTATTCTATTATCATCGATGAATGGTAAACCAATAATCCATATAGTGTAATAGAGAAATAAAGAGGAAGTTAAAATTAATATCACTTTACCCCTTTTACGATCGCTATTAAACATTTTACAGTAGATTAAACATTTATCATATAAACGTGCAAAAAATAATATTGCTTTACAGATGAAATACAATTAAATGTCTTTATATATTGGTGACTACCATAATACCAAGTATACCAAGTGAAGTTCATTAATTGAAATTCGTTTACATAGATATATAATTTAAGAAATATAAAATTATCATTACTGATCCACGTATTCTTTTTCAAATTTCTTAAAATCTTCTTCAGTAAATGCAGTGGCTTCAGGTTCCTTAGGTTTCTTTTCCTTTGGAATATATCTCTTTCTCAGAGCTCTGCTTAATAACTGATATAAAATTTTTTGATTAATACAATTTATTTCATGAGTAATTAAAAAATTTATGGAACTATACCTTATTTGTTGTATTTGGATCAATACGATTAGTGCTAAGCAATAAAAGCCTCTGTACATTTTCATCTGTAGGATCTACTTTTGCAGCTAATTTTTTTTGAGTTTCATAAACAGTTACTTTGCTTGATCGACCAAGGATTGTTCCGAGATCTTAAAAAATATTTACTTTTCATTAGCTGATAAACGATAGATTAATCTTTTATTTCGAAGGTTATAAATACCTGTTTTATCGTTTTTAGAAAATATCCTGTGTTTTGGAGGGATCAGATCCAACGAACCTTTATATTTTACGCGTTTTCTTCTCTTTTTTTCTATAAAATAAATATTTTGTGTAATATTAAATATATATTTATAACCTATACAAGTTAACATGCTGGATAATAGAATATATACCTTGCTTTACACTTTTTTCGTAACCCAACAATTCAAGTCCTTTTCGTACAAGCGAATTTGACATTTTCGTAAAATTTTAAATCAATTTTTTTTTATGTATCATGAAAATACCAAGTGTGAAATATCATTGTACACATATAGTTATAATTTACAATAGAATCGAACTTCGAAATGAACTATAAGTATGCCATCTGTACAGGAAATATATTTGATAAGTGTATAAAATGCAGAACTTTTTATTTCATCGTTTTATGTTATTATAATATTATAAATAATATTAATAATATTAATAAATAATATTATTTATAAATAATATTATTTTTTTAAATCTTATATTTTATTAATATTTTATATTTTATAATCTTATTTATAATCTTATAATATAAATCTTATATTTTATACTTTGTATATATAATTATTAAATATAATTTTGTTTTTAGACAATAATAATTTTTAAACATATAATTTGGAAATTGTTTTGTTATTTGTTCATTATAAATTGATGTAATCTATGAATCTTTTGGCAATAAACCGTGGATTCAAAAAGCTAAAGAGCTCCTTCGAATAAAAAGATCGTAACACATTTGTATTAAATTTTAAAAAACATTGATCGTATAGATAAATAATAAATTATAATTTGCTAATGCTTTATTCCTTTCAAGCTGCTATTACTATATTTTCTGTATTTAGTTGTACCTATACATAGAACTTTACTATCTGCGTTGTCTATCAAAGGATTTGTACTATATTAAGTCTGATCATAGTCTGAGTTAGTTGTCAAACATATTCGAATGTCAGCTGTACATATTAGTAATCGATTACTAATGCTAAAAAATTGATTTTCTAATTTCTGGATTTGTAAAGAAGTTAGCAATAACTTTTTAAACGTCAAAATGCACGACGCTTACGAAGAAACGTTAATATTAAATATTTCTGTTCAAATAGAATCTATGGCTGCGTACGGTAGGAACCATATAACCTTAAAACCAAAAGTTTCTAACTCTAAATATATAATTTTATGTGGATATATTTAACATTTTTTGGATATAAAATTATTTTTTATTGCATCTTTGTAAAATGTATTTTTTGTTATTTATTTTGAATATATATTTAATTATAATATTTTTTTTATATTTATATGCAAGTGTAGTGAATAATAGCAAAGTGTTTCAGATGACAATTTACTGATTGGAACAAGAGAGGGTCATCTTCTTATGTATAATGTACCATCTGTATTAGATGACAATCACAAATTAGAATTGTTACGTCATAGTAAAAACTTCAATAAAAAGCGTATTACTCAGATAGATGTTGTACCAGAATATAACTTGCTTATAATTTTAACAGGTATTTTTATTTTGATTTTTTGAATCAAAAATGGTATACCTAATTTATTGTATCTTTTTGTAGATAATATAGTATGTATTCATGATTTAAACTCTCCAAACTTTCAACAACTTTATCAATTACAAAAGACTCGTGGTGCCACATTGTTTGCTTTAGATATAAAACCGAATCAAATTGTAAATGGTGAAAATCAAACAGTTGTGCACTTATGCGTTGCTGTGAAACGTAAGCTACAATTATATAATTCAAGAGGAAAAAAATTTGAGACATTTAATGGTTTTGAATTAACTGTGCCAGATATTCCACGTGAATTATGTTGGTATGTATTCTATGTCAGATACAAAATAATTTATGTATTCTGATAGAATAACAAAATATCTTAATTCTATCAAAGGTGTGGTGAAACATTAATTTTGGGTTTTCGTGGATTATCATACACAACTTTGAATTTAAATGGAAAAACCAAAGAATTATTTCCAACTGGAAAATCTCCTGAACCGAATGTTACAAAATTGTCTGATAATTCCTTTGTACTAGGAAAAGACTCTCAATCATTTATTATGGACACCAGAGGAGAACTGATTCAACATAATCCAGTAAAATGGTCTGATACACCAAATGCATTAGGTATAGAATATATATAATTGTGATATAAACATTTATGTAATTCTTTCTTGAATTGTGTATAATAATATAAAAATTGAATTATTTTAGCTTGGGATGATCCTTATTTACTTGGAATTGTTCATGACAGATTAGAAGTATATACTATAGAGGGTTGTCTGCATATTCAAACAATAAAAGATCTAAACAAAGCTAGGCTTATATACAGATGCAAACAAGGGAAAGTTTTTGTAGCATCAATTAGTCATGTTTGGTGTGTGAGAGCAGTTGATGTAACACATCAAATTAGAACATTACTAGAGCAAACTCAGTTTCAGTTAGCAATAAAATTGACTGTATGTTAATAGTAGTTTTAATTATTTGCTTTATTCTAATTCAATGAAATTTTAAAATAAAGTTTTCCGTTATTTCAGAGCTTATCCGATATAACAGAAGAAGAAAAACATAAACAAATATATAAAATTCAAACACTGTATGCTCATCATCTGTTTCGTAACAAAAGATTTCAAGAAGCAATGGATCAGTTCTTAAAAATAGGAACAGATCCTTATGAAGTGATAATGTTATTTCCTGATTTAGTTACACCATCTAGCAGTAATCCTGAAGTCAGTGATCCAACTTTGCCTAAGCTCCAAGACCATGATTTAGAAAAAGGTCTGCGTGCATTAATAATTTTTCTTACTGAAGTTAGATATAAGTTAATGGGTGGTAATGCAAAATCCAAGGATAAGGATAACAATGAGGAAAAATCTGTAGTGAATGGAAAGAAGAATATGACAGCAGTAGCTACAGAACAATTATTAAAGATTATAGACACAACTCTGTTAAAATGTTATCTACAGGTAGAATTTCTAGCTCATAATAAGTAGTGTCTAATGTCAGTTAATTTGTGTTTATGAAACGTTTTTACAGACTACTGATGCATTGGTAGCACCATTACTCAGATTAAATCATTGTCATTTAGCAGAAGCTGAAAAAACTTTATTAATGCATCAAAAATATCCTGAACTTATTATATTATATCAGACCAAGGGACAACATAGAAAAGCATTGGAGCTTCTGGAAAAGCATGCAAAAGAGAATGATTCTAGTCTAAAGGGCACTGCAAGAACGATACAATATTTGCAGCAACTTGGTAAAGATCATATGGACTTAATTTTGAAATTTGCTGGTTGGGTTTTGAATGAAGATCCAGAACAAGGACTTCGAATTTTCATGGAAGATATGCAGGTAATGCTCTCTATCATATAATGCTCTCCAATTCTTTTGTAAATTATATTTATAATTCCAGCAAGTTGAACTATTACCAAGACCAAAGGTATTGGACTATCTTCTATGTCATCACAAAGATTTAGTGATAACATATTTGGAATATGTAGTACATGTTTGGGAAGATACTAATCCTTTGTTCCATAATGTTTTAATACATCAATACAAAGAAAAATGTTTAGCGTGTATGAGTGAAAATGCTACACCAGCCGAAAAACAAACAGCCCAACATATAAGACAAAAATTACAACAGTTTTTAGAAAAATCTATGCATTATACTCCTGAAACGATATTAGTACATTTTCCATTTGATAATTTGTTCGAGGAGCGTGCAATTATTCTTGGAAGACTTGGACGTCATCAGCAAGCTATTTCAATATATATTAGTCTTCTTAATGATATAGCAAAAGCAACTGAGTATTGTTATAACGTATATACTAGATATCAAAGTATGTGTTAACTGAAGCATTAAAACTATCTATTTACAAAAATGTGCAATTACTTTTTTATTTCTAGATCAAGAAATTGTAGATAAACAAAAACAATCCGATGGAGCTGATGAAGTCTATGTAATGCTTATTCAACAATTGTTGAAACCCGACGATAAAGGAGTTTTAATCACAGGTAAAATTTCGACGTGTGCAGTATTATGTCCATTTTAAGATAGCAGTTAATAGTTAATATAATAATATATATAATATTATATTAAATATTATAAGAAACACATTATAGGATGTATCCCAGAAATGCAAAGAACAGCAGAGCCTGATTTGGAAATGGCACTTGAACTGCTTGAGAAGCATGCATCAAAGATAAATCCACTAAAGGCATTAGAGCTTCTGCCTGATACAGTTCCTATAGGTAGAATCAAGTACTTTTTAGAAGTCAGTTTGCAGGAAAAATTAAACACTGCAAGAAGGATACAAGTATTAAAAGGATTACTTTACGCTGAACTCTTGCAAGTACAAGAGCAGCGTATGCATTATGAATCACAGAGCGTTCTTATGACGGAATTCAATATATGTCCAGTGTGTAAAAAGAGATTCGGCAATCAGAGGTCGGTATTTAAATACTATGTAGAATAATATTGACTGTGATTGTCGTACAAAGAAATTACTATATCAATTATTTTTCAGTGCGTTTGCAAGGTATCCGAATGGCGATATTGTACATTATTCGTGTCAAGATCGTAAGGCATAAGCTATATCTAGTTAAGAAATGTATTTATATTAATTATTAAGTGATGTAAAATGTACATTGTGATGTCCTTTTGTTTATGATATGTATATAAATGTATACATTTTCCATTTACCTTTCTATTTATATTTGCTGTGATCTGCTTTTAAGCTTATTTTTTATTGTAATACCATTTAATATTTTTATCTTTAAGAAGAAATTAAAAAAAAATTAATTTAATTACATTATATATACATACATGTTATTTTTAAGATACAATTATAAACAATTAAAGAAATATTATTTTTCAACTCTTTAATTTCAAACGTTTGAAAAATATCAAATAAAAATGTTCCAATAATTAATTTTGAATTAGGGAATGATGAAACGTAACGAAAGAACGAATGCGATTATTTATACTGTATATGTATGTTTTACACTTTTACTTAGAACTTTCTCCTATATTTAATATTTCTTGAATATTCAAAATAAATTTTCTCTCGCAATTGAATGGTTGTCATATAAATTTTCGTAATAATGTGTAACGGAGAGGATGGGGCGTGCCCGGTCCAGAATATGGGTAAACGGGACTAGTGATGTCATAAGCTATCTTGTATTCCTACGCCGGCTGTTACAAGGCAGGTACGGTACCGATACAAGTGCACTTGTTAACGTTTTAATCATATAAATTTGTGCAATAAAAGATCAAATGTATTTACTTTCTTAGTTACTCTCACGATAAAATCATATTATAGATATTAAACAAAAAATTGCTATTCATACATTTTTAAACGATATAAATATATAATGTAGTAACTACATTAATAAAACTTAATAGGAATATTTTCTTATTTTGCAAATTACTAACGCATAATTTTATAAAGACTCTATAATTATAAAAAGTAAATTTGTTTCAAAAACAATTATTTAATAAGTATTCTATTGGTTATAAAATGTATGTTATCCAAAAACAATACATAAGAAGAAGACAATGTACAAGGAAAACGATTATTTATTTATTCCATAACTAAATTATCAATACACTTATATTAATAAAAAAAAAAAAAAAAAAAATGTACATCTTTAGGATTTTTGAAAATGATTTACAACATTCATTCCGATGTAACATTGTTAGCCGATAATTAAACGAATGTTTCAAAAATCATTCCAATTGTTTCTAGAACTACCAGAATAATTCAAATGAATAATTCGTAATTTTTCATAAAAATTCTACAGATTCAAAACGGTACATTTTTAGGGGGATTTTCTATGATTTGTTATGAAGTACATGGATAATTTTATTTTTCCGTTACATTGTACCTTTCATTTTCATTTTTTTATCGTTAGAAATATCATCCTACGAAAATTATACATCGGTTTGCTGCAGACATTCATAATGTTACGCGTACTTCTTATTGGTGGATAAGAACTGGGACTAGCTACGCTGGCGTAGGTCGACGCCGTATGCGCTCAGTCAGTTGCGCGCCGGTCGAGTGTGTGGATGGATTTGTGTGGATCGTTATCGGTGGTTTTTGGTGTACATCGGCAGGTTTTTATGCGAGTACTGGGATAAAACGTTGTCGCAGGGTATCCTCACGAGAAGGTATGTACACCATTTCCTCTGGTTTCAGTTCGAAAACACGAAAGCGATCAAGTTTTACGATCGGCTGTCTCGTGACGGCTCGGACTTTACAGATAAAAATGGCGTGTGCCGCCTTAGCTTCCCCGATTTCTCTTTACTTTTAAATCGTTACACACCATTTCGTTACACGTATCTTTTGACAGCGCTCGAACGACACTCATATTCCAATGGTACGTGAGATCGTTTGTCATTTATCGTAATCGCTTCACTTTTTACAATTTCTTCGGTCAAGTGCTGCATTGATTCCAGTAATAACGAACCTGTGCCCACTGTGCTATTAAATAAGCTATTTCGTTTCACCTCCCAGATGTAAGAGCATTCGTACTTTTATGTATAGTTCTAAAACTGTATGCAATTAAGATACAAAACTTTTATCAAACAAATGAAAATGAAAGATACATAATGTAAGAAGAAGTAAGATTATCTATGTATCTTATAACAAATCATAGAAAATCCCTTAAAAATGTATCATTATATCAATCTACATTTCTATGAAAAGTGATGGGTTGGTCATTTGAATTATTATGATAGTTCTAGGAACAATTCACTTGGTTGTACGACGAATATTTCTGTTAATACCATGAATACCCGTTATTTCTTTTGAAGTAAGATCATTGTGCTTTCGGGTTCGCATTTATAGCGTCTTTAATTTCCGCTACACGGTGTCCCCTGAATGGTTTTGTTCACCTGTCAAGACGCCCTATCTGCCGGTGACCTAATTTTGCTCTCCACTGAAAATCTGTCAAGCATTGTACCATCGTTCGCCGGAATATCAGACTACTTGTTTGCCGTATATAAAATCGAACGCCGTTTTCATCGCTGACCTAAAAAATATACGCGCGGTGTTTTACAAATAAGTAACGCGAAATATTCAAGATTTTAAAGATACACGTTCGAATGAATTTTACGCTCTGTAGTTCTTATGGTTCGTCATTGTATTTTACGTTGAAAAATAATTCCTTGGAAAAGTTAACCGAAGATAATCTAATCATTTAAAAGTGCGTATTCGGGGCTGTTTTATCTTGATAACACAATAAAATGGACATTTGACGACGATCGTGTTTATACTTCGTTTCAAAATAACTTTTGGAAAATGTCATGCGTGCGAAAAGTGTGGACGTATAAAATTCAAAAATATCCATAACTGTGATATAGATACCGGTGAATAATTTTTATTTATATTTACCCGGAACTCGTACCAACATTAATAAAAATGATCCAATCACGCGGCATAGTTATTTAATTGGTGGTGGTGTTATAAATTGCCAGTTCGTTCCGTATAAATGATTTCGTCATGATACCGAATTCGGTGCTGAGTCATTGTCAAAAACCTTCCAATCGTTCGTAAAATATCATAATAAATTTTTACATAGCAAAATATTAGAACAAGAAATTATTATATCGATTCTAACCGCATATATCTATACATATCTGTTTTTATGTTTATGACATTCGAGACTGGCACAGTCGATACATATCTCGAATCGAATATCTCGAAACTTTTAACCTCTTAGTTAAAACGTTTTCACAATTATAAATGATAAGTTAATATCTACAAAAGATTATATATTACACAAAATATTAGTAACGTGGAAATAATAATTGTTTGATAAATCTAATTTTCGATTTAGTAATAGTTGTTGGTTCTCTGTAGTGTTGTGTTTACAGTTACGTCACCGTTGCCGGGCTTGGGCGTGTGCGCGTCTTCGGCATAAATTAATAAATTAGTGTCGTGCCGATCGCTTCTTCCGGATTACGTTTTCGGCGACATCTGCCTGTTTCATTTAAACCGGAACAATGCTCGTGCGTTAAAACGTTACGTTGCGCAAATGATATATAACTGTACGGAGTTAGACACTTATATTATTATTATAAATAAATTTATACAAAATTCGATACTTTTTGTTGACAGAATTTTGTGAAATAAATCCTTAAGTGATCATACACAATATACACCACTTATGGTTATCTTCTTATGAATCAGTCTAACGACTAAATATATTAGAAATTTTTATAAATATATTAAAATTATTGTACATATTATATATATAATATTATATTATTATAGTATAGTATAGTGTATATATATATAGCGTTCTCTCGTTTCCGGTATTTGCTACAGTTCCTGTACTTGGTAACGTGATCCGGTAATTGTTCGAAGCAGTGTAAACATTTTTTGCTAGTGGTTCTTAGAAAATTTTTATCTTGCGTCAAGGGTAGTCTCTTGACAAAGTCGTTGGTAATCATTGTAGTTGTTGATAATTGGTTAGCCATGTTTTCATTCGGTCAATGCCCTGCAGAATTTAGGGAATCTTTTTAAAAAGTGGAAAACGTCCTAGGGTGTAAAGGCTGCGTTGTGATTATTGGTATTTACTCCTGAAATAGTCGTTAGTTTTAACGGACGTCCCTTAAATGTGATGGTTCAAAAGCGAACATTGATGCATTTTCAAAGAAGTTGTATGTAAATTACGTTAGTGCATGATGTCATCAGTCGATATAGTATGTATGTACTTGTGAATATGGTTATTTATGATCAACACTAGGACACTCTTGCACAATTGAATTGATATTATTAGTGAAATTTTACAAGTTATAAATTACTAATGTTAACAACATTAAGATCCGAGTATAAAGTATGTACTATGTCGAAATGAATTCTATTAATAAACGACGCAAAATTTAATGGTACTGCTCCGGAAAATTGCATTACTGTTAAATTCAGTCAGGCCAAATTTATACTGCTTCGAACTATAGATACTGTAGACGAAAAGTGTAAATTCGTTTTTATCGTCAATTTAAATATAAATATTATTTTTAGATACTAAGATAAACATATTTGCAGATACTATAGGCATGTTACATTGTGGTGTTCCTGGAGGACAGATTACATTGCTTCCTTCTAAAAATACCCAAGGGACGTTTTCAACTTTTCTGCCCTGATTGGCGTATCCATACGTTTATCATGCGCCATAGGGAAGCGATATTGCGGCGTAACATTAAATAAGTGCAGAAGCACATACATATACATGTACTAAGGACATTGCACCGCGCTCATCAATTTTCCAGCTTCCTTTCAGCGTGTACCTTTCTATAGAGGGTATTATCTAATTCCTTGTATAATTACGATCATATCATTATTTAACGATGGATGGAAACTGAATTTTTAGATTCTGTCGAAACTGTTACATTTTCAGGGATTTCGAGACTCTGGAAATTCAGCATGCTTATTTTTTTCTTTCTTCTTCCGAGGAGAAGTTTCGTCAGGAATTTAAAATCTTAAAAAGCTTATTTAAATTAAATTAATTAAATTTGTATGTTTTGCTGTTTCGCAATATAAGTTGTGAAATTATACGCGACCTCGGTTTGATTATTATTAATAAAAATAACATAGAATAAAATAAATTCGTAAGTTTTGAGGAGTCTCCAGTGTTTCGTCTTTAACTTTTATCTGATTAATTATCTAGTTTCTTCTGTAGTTAAGATTTTAAGATCGTTTCACTCTTATGCAATTCGTATTTTCTCACGCAGGAAAATAACTGTATACGAGGAGATGGAGATAGTTCATGAATGGAATAATCCAAATTCCCGAGTTTCTTGTGCCACTTACTGGCACAGAGTGAATATTTACATTACATATATGTATTATATTATGTTACGTATAGGTCAGTAGGTAATCATATAGCACGCAAATAGTATAAAATATTTTGTAATCCTTTGTTTCATGTATTATTCATCGACGTTAAAGTATACTTATTATCTTGAGGCGATTCTTAAATTACACGGTTCGTTTCTTTGAATACGTTTCGTAGAAAGCTCGTAAAACAGCAATGGGCACGAAATTTATTTAAATTCGATAACATCTGCAATATCCGAGCAACAGGATTGCGTCGTTGATTTTTTTTCTTTTCCCCTTTTTAAAATGCTGTAAATTCACTCTTTTTATGCTTAGCGTATTCAGTTGATTTACATTTTCATTGTGTATCGTAATAGAATGTTGAAATTTTCTTGACTGTAATAGTAAATAGAATTCATTTTTTTCGAAAAAGTAAAGCCGTTTTTTTTTTTTTTTTCAAACGCATGATGTGGGTTCGTAGATCGTAAATTGGCACAGAATCTCTAATTAAATAATTCTAGAAATTAATTACGTTTTTCCTTTCTATTTACGTAGTTACATATTCGTATTTTTTTCGTTGTATCTTAAATTAATCTTCTTATTTTTCACTTTTGTCTCTTTATTTATTTTTCTCGCTATTTTCTAAATTCCTATTTTTATCACTTCACCATTGTATGTTTATTTATCTTTCTATAATAGTTTTGTATGGAGCTTACGATGAACATCGTAATATCGATAAATATTGTAATATCTTAGCAATAATAATTGTATAATATAGATCGTAAATTATGTAATATTACAGACAAATATTAACTGGATCTTTAACGCAATTGTGTGCTCGATAACGTCCCCACTCTCTTATTGCTCTTGTGTTTCTTTATCTAAAGAAACTAGTTCTCGAGATGCGTCGCCGATCCAGCTACTTGGAAGTTTTTGTCGCGCGATCGGCTAATTAACCGATGTTCAATTTCTTAATTGAAACGGGTGTAAAACAACGGGAAAGTTCTTGTAACTGGAAACTCGTGCTTTCTGGCACGACGATTGGCAAAAGATATTTCCACTTTTTCCTCTCGAATCGCTATCTACAATAGCTACATATCATCGAACCTACGATATTTTTTCTATTTCGTTGTTTTCTCCATTCGTCGCATCGTTCTAGCGATGAATCACGGCCAGTGTATTTATAAGCGGGAGGATTTTTCATTTTGCACGGACAGAATTAAACGAAGACGTCGATCTATTTCGAAAGTTGTTCTTCGTTCGATTAGCTACACTTTTATCGACGAATTTCGCCGGTAAACTATTTATAGACTCGTTTGAACGGATCTAACGTTTTGACACGAGAGAAAACAAAGTTAGGAAATGAGCATTAGACGCACTTTCATATTATTTGTCTAAATTATTTACAATTCGAAAGAATCTTCTCTCGCAAACCAATGCTGACTGTCTTATTCCTTAAATTCAAATATTTCCAAGTTACAACGACGATATTATTTAAATATTTCCTACTCAACGAAACTTCTGTCATCTATCGCACGTATGATCCTAATTAAAAAGTTATTTCTAAGCTATCCGATACAAACGCGTTCCACGTTCTCTCTAGTTTCTCAAGTTTCTCGAGCTCGATGAATTTCGCTTTCTAGCGTTTGCTAGCGGAAAGCGATCACCTTGAGTCCGCCGTGCAAATTTTCGGCCGCGGCTTTAAGTGGTAAACGATGCGTTGTAGCACGGCGTTCAAGTAAATGACGGAGGTAACCAAGTCGGCCGACAGCGGATTAACGTAAATGCGGACGTGACGTAGTTTCGTCCACAGCGGTCGACTACTAGTCGTGCTCTATGCACCAGCTTCCATAGCCTTAATCGAGGCATTTTTTCGGCCTTCGCTCGATTTATTTTCTCATCCGCCGAAAATACGTGGCCGGCCACGAGCGAGGGAACGAGTTGTTAAACTAATTTTAGAATAAATAATTTTTCATAAGAACGACTCGAAAATTTCAGCGCGTCTACGAATATAATAGCGGTAGTTAAGGGTACCGAATAGCTGAAGCGTTTTTGTAAATAGCGCATCATAGAGCGAAGATGTTTATTTTTACTATGAGATCGTTTGCACGGAACAGTCGGTGTAACTGTATTTATTGATCTGTCGAGCTTGCTTGTACGCAGACGGGCGCGAGGATCGAATCTGCTTTTCTGAATCCCTACAAGTTGCAGGTTTTTGACCTTTCGATGCTGCACGCCGAGTCATCCTCGATAAATAGGAAAGCACGCCAGCTGCCAAGGAATTTCAGATCCAAGCGCGACGATAATCGGGCCTACCGGAAGATACCATGCGCATGGACACTTTGCATCAGGCGCGTCGTCCGATCGACGCGAATCGTTAAACGCAAAACTCGAAGATCCGATGTGAAATTGCTGGGGTGAAATTGTTAGGGACGAGGTAAAATATTTGATACACGAGTTGAAATAAATAGACGCTGGCACGAGTATTCGAACACTTTGAGTTATATGGGAGGCAACAGAGACTCTTATCTAATAATTTTGCAAGCATGGCAGTCGAAGAAACATCCGTACACGAAAGTTATTTGATCTTCGTACCGAATAATCTTTATCGAAGTAATTTTTATTCTGTACAGTCACGACAATGTACAAGATAACAGTTTTTTACTTATTAATTCATTGTTAGAGAAGAAATATCTTTGAATATTTACTTGCATTAATGATTTGATAGAATCTAGGACGAATTAATTAACACCACCTTTCTCGGTATTCGATTCATCCAGTTTAGGTATCGGAGTTCCGGATCGCTGAAAATAGTTTCACTGGTCCAATATTGGATTCCGTGGCACGCAATTCGGTAGCCAAAAAAAGGAACGAAAACAGACCACGACTGTGAATGTTTTCATCATTTTCTCATTTTCATCATATCGAAGTTTCAAGCTTAAGGATTGGATAAATCGAAGCATAGATACGTTTAATACACGTATGCTCTACATTTAAATATACCAGAGACCTCCAATTTTCACGAATATTAACTCTACACGTTGAAATATCTCGTGGTCGAGTTACTACGGACAGTTACTACGATATAATGAAGTTGCGAATTGGAGTGTTAAACGATGCTGTCATACCCAGGGCTATTATAGCGCTCTATTCTTTTCGATACGATTCGAACATGACAAAAGTTGCGGTCTGTTTTTTCTCAGGGTCCTCGAATATCGATGTATTTCGATCTTACTTTAATTTCAACCGAACGAAGAGTAGCTTTAATATTTTAAGAAATCGTTACCACTACGATTAATCCTGAAATTTAGAAAATTGCCTCTACATTTCCCTCGAATTGAAGAAATTATCCAACGATAAGAAAATACGATTTGATGAAAGATAATTCGAGCAGCATAGCGGAGCTAATTTTTGTTTTTGCCAAACACCGGGTATCGATTTTACAACCTTACTATATTACGGAGGCTACTATACTTGGTCTACTCTGTATTCGACTCATCGCATCGTCTAGTCTCGCTCTTAACCTCATTAACCAATGGACCCCTCTTCCGAGTCGAATAAAGTCGCATTGTTGACGGCCTCCGCTGCAGCCGGGGACAGTGGAAATCAGGTCGCCCCCCAGCCACCTCGATTTTCATCGTTCATTGTCCCTCTGTATTCGTTATACCTCGGTTATCCCACTTACTGAGTAATCGCGTGGCAAATAATCCAGAAGCAGAGAGATTAATTCCACGGAGGTCGTCGTTCGACAAACTTTAATGTCAAAGCGCTTGATTAACGTCTGTCTTACGTACTTTGATAATTATCGATCTTCCATTTACCTTACCGGTTTCGATGATTATTGTACATGTTGTCGACGATGCGATTCCGAACAACTTGTTTGTATACATACGGCCGTCACTCTACCTTATTTTCCGAGATACTCGCGATAAACTATCGCTACCGTCACAGTGAATTCTATGCGTAATACAGAATATAGAATTGCGTATATAATTGTACGTACGGCTCGTGACAGCGTATGCGCTAATATTAGCGACCGGATAAAATAATATCTAACCCGCACCTAATGTTTATCTTTTGTTTATAGTTTATATAGGTTTGGGTTAAATGTCGTTTTACCAGACGGCGGCCAACTAATACCAGGGCAAACGCTGTCACGGACTCGTAATTATACAGGCAGAGTTCACTGTAATGGTATCGACAGCTTTGCCTATATCTGGGAACTATGGCCGAGCGGCGGTTATACGTATGGGAAGGAGTTGTTCGAAATATCGATTTCTACAGGGTGTTAAAAAATCATCGAAATCGGTGGGATGCACAAGATACCGATAATTAACCGTACCGTCGTCGATTTTCTTTACTTTTCATTTTCTAGAGTTTACTAATTTGGCAAGTAAGCGGCTCGAATAAAAACAACGGTAGCTGTCCGGTGTGAACGCTTCGTCTTCAATCAAATACAATGTACTTTTTGATGTACCGCAGAATTTTATGTATGTAATTAGTTCGTACGTGTCCTGGAATTGGAAAGGTTGAAAGTCGTCGAGATATCTTGTTATTGCCTTTGAACCGGCTAAAGGAAGTGGTATTATTTCGAGCCAAGTTGACACGGTTCAAAATAATAACGAAGTCCTTTACGTTCGCTCGAGTGTATCGTAGTAGTAGTACTTGCCGGGTAGTACCTCTCTGGGATAGTTGTACGCAGGTACAAGCAGGATATACGTGCTAAATGTACCGCGTGGTTCTGCAAAAAATGGTCGATTAAAGTCCCTAACCATTTCTCATTTCATCTCGTACTTTCCAATTATGTTAAAGCTATCTTCGTCTGACATTTAAGTATTGCCGAACTTTCATCTACAGAGTGACCATCGATCACACTCTCGAACTAATCAACCGATCGATTAGAATCGTAGATATGTTGCAAATACGAGTTAGAAGCTAGTGCCTCTGTCAATGTCTATACGGTCTTTGTAATCGAGCTTTCCTTTTTCTACTTAGGAAGATTAGAAAGATTACTGTCATCGATAGACACGCGAGAAAGTGTCAACTAATTCTTGAATATATCGGAGCGTGATTTGTTACGATTTTGGATGATCTTTGTCGCATTCTAATATGTGAAAGATACTTGCGCTGGAAATTTTTGTTATTTTATTCCGCTGTACTCGAGGTAGGACTCGTTAAAGGAGATTCTTGTGTCGGTAACAATGCATCGTATTCGCTTGCGTCGCAGTTAAAGAGACTAAAGAGGAAGAATTAATTAAAACTTCATTCCATTTCTCATTCTCGTGACGCTATTTATTCGTAGTCGTATGAGAGTGTTATTAAAATAAAAGATAAGAAAATACTTGCATTTGGTTAATTAATACGCGAAAGCCATAGCAAATACGATGATTTTATATAGTCACACACGCTACAGTGGTTCTAGCGTGTAACTCTACAACCGTAGTCTTTCGGTCTTCTTCCACCCAATTACATTTTTCTAACGTTGAAGGATATCTGTAGCGTAGACACGAAAAATACGATAAAGGTCTTATTCTACGAATTCTTCTTAATGTGAAAATATAGAAATTAAGCAATCGAATTTCGCGATAGGCTTGAGAATGTTACAAACGGTTATTCACGATGGAACACCCGGTATATAATATATATCGTAAACATTGGCGCCACGGTGACTCCGCTGGAAAATCAATAGCCTGGCTGTGTTCGTGGCGAGTGGTAAGTTCATCTTACCTTCAGCGTTGCGGCGTTTGGGTCTATATCGTGCTCTTTTGTGCACGATATCGAATGGTGTACCCAGACAGGTACGCACCTGGTGGATGTGCCTCGAGTGTGTATTTATTATTACGAACGGAGAAACGATTATAAACTCGGCGAATATTACGAAACGAATAATAAGGTGTTAAGTGGTATACGTTTATGAGGTTCGAAACGAATCGACTTTTTCTTCCATTTGATTACTCGATCCGATATAGTACGAAGCGGCTTTTTTTTTCAAGAAAAAGATATTTACTACATATAAATAGCTTTTCTTTATTTTAAGTAAATTCTTGAAAACGATCTTTTCTTTTTTACTACGACAAAGGTACGTACCTTTAATACTTTCGTGACTAACGAGACAATTACGTTTCAAGGTAACTTCTAGAAATACTGCTGAGTTATTACGTATAATTTTTCTGACATCACTGAGAACTTTTGAAACATGTCTCGTTATGAATGAGATTTTTCTACGTCTCATACCGTGTTTCTCTTCGTCCGAAAGATCTTTGTTTCGACTAATAATATTTATGTCAACGTACCGCTTATTCGCTCTTAGTCTTAGTCCTCTTTTCTTAACAACTTCCTTGTCGAAACACAAAAATTGCCACGGCAGCGTTATTTAGAATGCAAGTAAAATAATTGAGTCGATGTCTTATACGCGTCAGTAGCGTCGAATGTACTGTTTCTTTTAGCTTATTTTTTTCTAAATCTGAACTACGTCCGCGCGATTATATCATTACGTTGCTCATTAAAAGATTTCGGAGTAATATAAGAAGTAAGAGAAATACGAATGTTTCTAATCGTAAAAATTATAGCGGAGACTGTCATTTATACGATCGTCTCGTGTCTCGGAATGCGGCCGCTTCAGAGTTAAAAAAAAAAAGAAGGAGACTCCTTCGCGAAATTGTTAAAGTGTCTGGAGGAGCCTCTTTTTGTTCGATCGGCTGACAACTGTGTTACGACCGCTATATTAATCATCCACTTCCTCTAGGAAACGAATTTACAAGCGGTTGCGAGAGTCTCTTTGACCGGGCAGGAGGTCGTGGAGTTTTTTCTTTCGAGTCAAGGCGAAGGTGAAAACTGGGTGCTGATGAGATTCTTCAGAAAAAGACAAAGAAGAGAATCGCCGGTGGTTGCCTTACAAGGAGTTCCGTATATTTGAGATTGTCGATTCCTTGGGTAGCGAATGTTTGTATCAGATATATCATGCGCTAAAGAATATTTCAAAGTCAGACGAAAGTGTTCCACGGATCGTCATATTTCTCTCGAAAGCAAATATTTTAACGGTACAAAGGTACGATTGGAATGAAAATGAAGACGAAGGACGTAACTGAACGGAAGGGCATAGCAGATTTTTGAAGCCACACCTTTGTCAGACAAGCGTTGAGTTGCGAATAAATGGGTATAAAGGGAGTAAGTATGCAAATTGTAGGATTTTAGAGGTTGACGGTGGAAACGGAAGCCTCGCGCTCTCACGTCGAAGGACAAAGAGCTTGTTGTCTCGAGGTACCGTTTCTTTCAGTCATGTTTCCACGACTAGTCTTAACTAGGACGGTCCTAGTTTCCTTGATTGTAGTTGGACTTCGCCTACTCCCTTTTTTATAACTAGCTGGTCGCCTTGTTTGATCGATTACGTTAGTTCGCGTTAAACACGCTATTATGTAATATTATTTCGATTAAAATTTAAAAGATCGTCTGAAAAATGCCTATTTAATTTCTTCTATGCGAATAATAAAGAAACAATTTGTTAGACATCTCGACGATTCTAATTTTTCTCACGACGACGAAATTTTCAACTTTTAACTTCCCTTGCTTCGACCGTCGATTATCTATGAAAATTTTTTTTCTAAATTTCTTGGACGATTAATCTTAGAGTAAAATAAGCAAGAGAAAAAGATGACGATGCGAAGACGCAGTAAATCGACGTCTATAAGTAAGAGAGATGAGAAGTAGAAGAATGCTCCTTCCGTTGGAAGTATTGATTTACCAAGAAGTCAACCTACCGCGGAATTCTTATAACGAAAGTACGTACGTGTCGAGTAATTTTATAATTTCTTTTTAAATAGCGCGTATCTCTTAGCGTAAAACAATTTATTTACGTAAATAGATATAACTCGGAGGAATACAGTGGTATTAATAATACACGTGAGTAATAAGCAAGAAAATATTAACAATTAACAAAAAAATAAAAAAAATAAAAAAAAATAAAAATAAAAATTTAAGAATAGAATTTACAAGCGAAGATCATAACATTTCTCAATATAATCGCATTTTTTTCCCTCGCTCTTTTATCATTCTCGTGTTTCTTTTTAGAATGTGAACGGTTACGCGAACTACGGTTTGAGCCTATGATTATCGCAAGCTGCCTACGTAATAGGTGTAATCATTTAACATTTGTGTATGCAAGAATTTTTTTCCAAATCACCTTGCAAGCAACAGTATTGCAGCTATTAATTTTCCATGACATCCTGTGTCACTTAGAAGATACTTGTTCCATCATGTGCGTATATATTTGAATATTTGAAACATCATGAGCAATTGGATAGATTACAGAGAGCTAGGAATTAGATACGAAGAGTTAATGAACGTTACAAGCGATCAAACTCGAATAAAAAGTATGGAATTCTTCTCGGTACTGAAGTTCTTCCACGAGTCGATCCTACACTAGAGCGAGTAAAATTAACCTTCCTCGATGATCGTGTCATTCACTTTTGTGATTCACTTCAGTCCGCCCACTGTTAGCCGTCGAGGCAGAGAGCTAATCTTTATACCCTTGCTCCGTTGGTTTGCTTCTCCTCTGCTTTCTGGCAACGCTCATTAAAGTATACCGGTGCTCGCATAATTGCTCTTAATTTACCGTAAGTGTCTGTCAGACACTAAAAGAATTTCATTCATTATTCTCGCTTTACTTTGTTCTGCTCCTCTGGTCTTCGGTCCATTCAAACGATCGGTAAATTGGGTCGACGAGCAATGTCGATTCCTTCCGTTGGATTGCTCGTGCGAAATATATCGGGTGACTTGAAAATACTATATCGACAATTTCGTAAGTATAGAGCGAATGGAGAGTCTGAATATTTTCGTTAAATTTAGCGAAGATGCGTATTTTCGCGTCGGAAGATTCTTTCGACAGGGTCGACGTAGGATTTTTATTCTTTCGTTCAAACCGATCCAGAAAAGTGTATGAAAAATGTCGTAAACCAGATAGACAGAGAAACTCGATTTCTTTTGCTAAATTACAGTGGAACGGTTTGTATAATTGGAGTTCGTAAAATAGAGGAGTTCATCAATTTCCTCTGCTATTTATGATTTTTCGCATAATAGGAGCTCGCGTTCAGATAAGTGAACTCGATCAGCAAAAGTTCAGTTAATGGGGCATTGACTAAAATTTCGTTCCATTAAACGGTGTTCTGCTATAGTCACGGGAAATGAGATTTTGTGTTTTACTATGATAAAGTGCATGTCATTGGGGAACAGCGATCTTCCTATATGGATTCATTTGTCGATATCCTCGCGGAGAAGATCGATCAGTTTATTTAAAAAATCGCTCTGGCATTTACGAAGTGACTCAGTATTTGACGTTCGGTGATAATGGAGCTCAAGGTTTGTTTCAACGTTCAAAGAAATAGTGATTTATGCGTTTTCGATCGAAACAGCGAAAGTAGCAGTATAACGTTTATATACTTACATTGGAAAGCGTTGATCTAAGTATTTCAGAGGAAACGCGATAACTTTTATCCTACGATCTGACTAGCTGGATGCGTTACGTGTCTAGTAAATGTTCTTTAAATGGAATTGCTTGGATGATTCATTCGTTTCATGTTCGAATTACTTTTCTGATATAGTCGTGCGGTTAACGAAGCACAAGGAACATAGCTTAGAACAATTTTATTAAGGAAAAAAATAATACAATTTTTTTAGACATCGACGAAACATTAATCTAGATATGTCGGAACATTTTCGCCTTTGTCATATTTTTCAAAATTGTTGAAGTGATCGCCACTTCTAAGAAAACTCTACATCTGGTCTTCGGTTTTCTCAAGCGCTGAGGCCATCGATAGCGCATAGACAAAAGAATGCGTCGATGACAGACCATAAGCGGTACATGTGCGACATTGGCTTCGGGGTTCTTTTAATCTCAGGGTAACATTGCTAGTGTCACGTAAAATAATAAAAAAAAAAAAGGAAGGAAAAATCAAAGACGTAAAATAAAAGATAAAAAACGAAAATAAAGAAATACAAAGACAGAATTTATTTCTTCACACTTGGTTTACACTTGACTTCCGAACTCTAGGAGCGACTTTTAAGACTGAAGCTCTTACAATTCCACCTTTAAAAACTGATTTGTTTCTTTCTTTGTCATCCCTCGATATCCTCACTATCCACGCGTTTGTTAGCCGTTCTCGAATATTCGGCGAAAGGACCGTTGGGATATTGAGGGTTCATTGAGCACTTCGCCTCGCCGACATACACTGTCGCCGAGTGCGGCCGCATCTTTATTTCTATCATCAGCCCATCGGTTCCGAAGCGCGGCCTGGTCTCTGATGTAGATCGAGGTGTAGTTGATGTTACACTAGCGTGCGGATCTGAACCAGCTTACATTGTATTCCACACTTTGTACTTTAATATTCACAATATATATATATATACTTACAATACCTTACAATTTACCTACGCGTTTCTTTGATTCCACATACATCAAATAACCTTAACAAAAATAATTATCATCTTTCTATTACACTCGATCAAAACTAAATATAATATAATTAAATGTTTGTGTCACTGTTACTGCATTCCTTTCAAAGGATAATCGCACATTTCGCAGAATATTGGATAGCAAAGAAAAAAAAAAAAAAAAAAAAAAGAATGCTATGAAAATCGCGTTAAAATAAAATTATCTTCCAACCGTGTGAATAATTTGACTTTTTGAGAGAATTTTTAAATTATCGATGCAAATGTAATTTAAAGGATTCGCGTACGCAACTCTCGTCGCTAGAACCGCGTACGAAAGAGCGACATCGGGGAAGGGTAGATTGGAGAGGAACAATCGCGTATCAAAGTTCAAAAAGACGAAGCCGAGATCACGATTAAACGAGCGTAGTTCACGTAGGCGGTTGAAATTCGAAAGTACGGATATATCCCGAGGCATCCGTGACCCCGTTGTGTCCTACTCTTACAAATCAAAGGTTAAGCAACGCGTGTAGGAACAGAACTAGGCAATTTTTCTTCTTTCTGGTTAGCTCACGTGTCTGATAATCCTCTGGTATCCTACTCGAAACAGAATTTTTCTTCGTTGACACTTTGACTGCCACGTTGGTCATATATGACCGGTCACGGTTTCTCCTGTGACGTCACGGTGGTCATTGGTGACCGGAGCGCTTGAACTGTTTACAGTTATAAAAATTGAATGAAAATTGACAGTCAGGACATTTTGAATATAACCGATAAGTAGAAGATACTTTGAAATAAAATGTGCCCCATTGAACGATTAAACATTTTTATTAGAACATCGATAAAAAAAAAAAAGAGAACAAATCCTGCATCTAACGGTGCACTGTGTTTGCATCCATATCTTTCAGGGGTAATCTACGAATATTATTATAAACACACCTTAAAAAATAATCGTAAATGCTGCTTTATAATCATATAATTGAAGTTAGAAGTGTGAACATACCTTAGTATTATATATAGAATGAGCAAATACCGTTTACCAATATCTTCTACACGTTTCAACGATATATTCTGCACGTTTTGCTTACGACGAAATAACGAATGCAAATGGTTTGTTGAAATAAACGAAGCCTTGTTATAATATGTCGCTATCAAATGTTACCAAGACGCCACGGTGGTCACCCGTGACCACCAATGAGATAAACGTACCATTGGGGAAGAATGTTGTCTTACATCGTCAATTTATTATTATTTTGCCATTATATGCTTCGAATAATAAAAGTACTGCCGTGGCGTCCTCAGCGAAACATGTGATGCGAATGGTGTGGCGGTCAAAGTGTTAACACGTTCGTCGTCCAGCGTTATTCGGCTAAGTTTCCTGCGGGGCCCAAATCCGACCGCCGGTACGCGGAACGTAAATGGAGCGACAAGCAGGAATTCATCGTGTATCGCCTTCGATTCATTGTTTATCCCCTTCGATTCGTTGTTTATCGCCTTCGATTCATTATAAAGAAAAGATTATTTATTTCTGAAATGGAGAAAGCGATAAGCCATCCAGCTAGAGTATTCCGAGGGATCTCATGGCAGATACCTCAGATCTTTCGTTTAGTCGAGAAGCATACTTGTGAGACGTACATCAGTGATCTTTTCCTCCTCAAAATGTTCGGCAAACAGCGTGAAAATATATTTGAAAGTGAGGAAAGTAGCGATAACGGAGTCTAACTATTTTTCGAAGTGCCCAAAATCACCCCAAATGTGTTTGGAATGTTTTAACGAATATCATACGATATAGGATAATGTAATATATTATCCAGAATATAAATTAATAAAAAGTATGGTATAATGTGTTTTTAATATTTTTATGTTGTATATCCTATATATAATATCGTATATTTAATTAATTAACTCGAAGAAGAAGAGCGTCACCATCATTTGGTGACGGGGTTCCCACGGAAGTATACCCGTCGCATAGATATATATGGAACGTGTTAAGACGTTCTCTCATTTGGCTGAAACTCCGTTCCGCACTCAGCAACGAAATGTCACCGTGAAAGAACAACGCCCGTATCCACTTACCGTGGTTTTCCTTGAGTTTTTGCACGGCTACCCGCGCGAATACGTCGTAAGGTCGTATTATATTAGTCGCCGTGCACTTGCTGGGATCGAAGGACCTTTGAAGGACGTGGATCAAGAGCACGAACCCTGCGGATGGAATCGAAGCTTGGTAATCGTACGAAAACACGGAACTGTGTTCGAACAACAATGTTTATGGATGTATCGTGTACGCGATATGCGGGAACTTGATAAATCTTCACAAAGGAAGCGACGAGGGAATAACGATTTCCGAGGATGATTGCGAAATTGGAATATCTTATGAAAAAATAGATGGAGATTAGAGACGCTCAACGAGTTGTAGGTGTGCCGTGGACGAATCGATAAAGTTAGAATCAATGTTAGAGAGGAGAAATGTTATAGGAAGAAAGGTTCGACTCTAGAACGAAGAAACGATGATATTCGAGGATCATATTTTCACGTGATTCTCGAAGTATCCACACTTTAGACAGAAATGTTCGACTATCTGATTATTTCGACAAGTACATTCTAAGTTTTAGATGATAACAACTTTCTTTTTCTTACGATAAATTTTTACGATAACGATTACCATGAAAATTACGAAATGCAGCTAAGCTACTCTTAACGAGAATATTACAAAAAGTACATCTAAACTCTTCGTCTATTCTGCATTCTTTTAATCCATTTAAAAATAATCCCTAGAAAATTCGAATAAATCCAATTATTCCACCATCACGCAGCTACGTATCGATAGTCCTCAACTACATACTTGGAGCGTGCAACTCGTTTCGTGCGACATTCTGTGCACAGCTTAGCGTAATTATCTTCTCTGCTTTTCATCGCTACTCGTATGCGAGTACGATTCTCCTTACAAAGAGCCAGAGGAATCTGAATTTCTAAAGAGACTCCGCGTTTTCTACTTGGCGTTATAGATACGTACAGCGCATTGAGCACGTGTGTACTATTTCCAGAGTACGATTCACGCAATCTCCGCCGAGATAACAATCGCGAAGCAATCTTATTTGCACGGGTTTGTCTCTTACGTATTTCGTGTGTAATCTTGGTCAAATTCACTTACAGTCGCTGGAAATCGATCAAAGTATCTGGATATTTTACGAACGGTACGTATATCGTACTGTAATTAAAACACCTTTGAAATTAGCGGAGGCGAACGAAAGTGCAACTTTTCGATGCCACGAACGCGTGACTAATTCTAGATGTGTACGGAATAATATACCGTAGAAGTTATTCCTGGAACGGCAAATAAAGATTCAGCAGCAGCGTAACCGTGCATATTCTTCAATGAGAAACGGTGAACCTATTAATTGCGGATAAACGCTTGCAGATATTGCTGATAAGGATAAAGATAAGCGGAATCGTGTAAAAGACGAATTGCTATCGTTTAACATATATTAAGAATGAAACGGTGGAACGATATACGCGAGGTTTATGTGCAGTGGTTCACGTAGGTTTTCCAATGCTTCTAGTAATTTTTTATGTACATTTTATATATTGTTATTGTTATTACGTATATGTTGAACATTTTGAAACAGCACTCTCTTGCGAGTAAAGTTTTCGGTAGTAAAAGTTATGTTCAAAAAAAGAAAGGAGACGTAAATGTCTATTTTACGCGTACACAGAAATCATCCTCTTTATTTTTCAATTTTTATTAACGAAAAAAATCAAATAACACGCACATCGATTGTTTCTACGAAACAGTGAACTACTGGAATCATACGTTTACTGCAAGATTCGTATCTATGTGACTCCTTTTCGAACAACGATACTTATCGTTAGGAAAGAAAGTAATTTATTCGCAAAAGTTAATTATAAAAATTTAAAATTCAACGAGACTGCACGGTAATTGGATGTTCGACGTTCGCCGATTCTGATCGAAATGGTAAAGCACGCGTTTGAGACGCGAGTCCTTTTACAGAGCAACGTCAATCCGAGAATGAATAAAACATAATTGCGCGCATGATTTCATCCTGTCGATCGAGCAAACAAACTTTTATAGCGTATCGTTGATTGAAATTACATAACCGAGGCTTTGAAGCGCTGCAAGCGAAGCGCGATGATAAGAATTCCATCGACTGTTCGCGCAATTTTCCTCAAATTCTTTCAGTTTGCCGAGGCGTTCTTTATTCCGCCTCTTGGTCGACGGATATAGCCGTTGGAATTGAAATTGCGCGCTTAAAACTACAGAAATACGTACATACTGTCTTATCTGTTAGTTTTATTTTAAGGCTGACGACGATACGTCGCGAGATAATTTTTTGAAAAAATACTACTAGATTGTTATAATTTCCTGCAGCGATTCTATGCAGTCGCAAGAAGAGTAGAGAAACGAGGTATTTTTGTTCTCGACAAGCAGCGCAATGTTTATCAGATACGCTATGCCACGTTATTAGACCGAAAAGTTATTTTTGGTCGTTACATCATATAAAATAAGACTTTTTATACTACCTGTATAACTGGTCAACAGTTTGTAGACTCTTAAATAGGAAATATAACACGAAGAAACGTGTGATCAATCGTCTTTTCACTACGTGTACGATTGTTCGTATAAAATTGTAAGAAAAATGCAAGGCTGACTGACGTATCATTATCACGAAAACTCGAGCAACTAGGCATTTATCAGATACGTCGCGTTATTAGACTGAAAAATTATATTGGATCGTTACATCAGAGACTTTGTACGATGATTACAGAGAACGGGTTTATCGCGATCAAATAGAAGAAAAGCAATGTACGATCGTATATTGTCAAGTGCACGTACCGCTTATTTCCAGACGTGTACCGTGAACAACTCGTTGCTTTACGTCCTGAGATCGTGTGGGAGTCGCTCGACGTGCGATTACATCACGCGAATGATGTCACACGTGCGAAATATGCACCAATGGCGTACGAACCCGGCCACAGACGAATGAATAAACCGCTCGTCCCGTTCTTCGTATCCGCGAATTCGTTCCTTCCTGATACCGTAATCCGCAATTGAAACAAATTGTCGTTGGCTAGGTTGTTGATAGCAATTCATCGTTACGTCGACCAAATATGCTAATTACGTATGTACGTATATATGCAGAGTTATTCTAGGTGGAAGTTCTCGGATGATCTTTTGTGTAGAAAAGTGGAAAAAATATTGGACAAGTTTCCTATCAAGTATTTTTTCTGATCGATTCTAACGAATTGAATTTAGCTCGTTTAATAATCAGTCGTGATGACCAAACATCATTAATGTTGTCACCAGTACAACCATTGATGCACGATGTACGATTTATAGATGTACGTGCATGTACAGTGGCTGTAAAAAGTATTTGAACGTTAAAGTATTGAATTAAGTATTAAATTTAGCACGTTTAATAACATCATGATGACCAAACATCATTAATGTTGCAACCAGTACAGCCATTGATACACGATGTACAATTTATAGATGTACGTGCATGTACAGTGACTACAATAAGTATTTAAACGTTAAAGTATTGAATTAAGTATTAAATTTAGCACGTTTAATAACATCATGATGACCAAACATCATTAATGTTGCAACCAGTACAGCCATTGATACACGATGTACAATTTATAGATGTACGTGCATGTACAGTGACTACAATAAGTATTTGAACGTTAAAGTATTGAATGAAGTATTGAAGTATTGAATTTGGCATGTTTAATAATATCGTGATGACTAAACATCATTAATATTGTCACCAGTACAACCAAAC
This sequence comes from Bombus fervidus, assembly GCF_041682495.2. Taxonomy (NCBI): domain Eukaryota; kingdom Metazoa; phylum Arthropoda; class Insecta; order Hymenoptera; family Apidae; genus Bombus; species Bombus fervidus. The sequence continues at coordinate 15,693,838 of NC_091521.1, forward strand.
GTCATTGATACACTATGTATTATTTATAGATGTACGTGCATGTACAGTGGCTGCAAAAAGTATTTGAACGTTAAAGTATTGAATTAAGTATTAAATTTAGCACGTTTAATAACATCGTGATGACCAAACATCATTAATGTTGCAACCAGTACAGCCATTGATACACGATGTACAATTTATAGATGTACGTGCATGTACAGTGACTATAATAAGTATTTGAACGTTAAAGTATTGAATGAAGTATTGAAGTATTAAATTTAGCACGTTTAATAACATCGTGATGACCAAACATTATTAATGTTGCAACCAGTACAGCCATTGATACACGATGTACAATTTATAGATGTACGTGCATGTACAGTGGTTGCGAAAAGTTATTTTCAAATGAAACGTCCTGTTATAAGGTTTTATATATTTTTTTCTTTTCATAGCATCAAATCTTTATAATTGTGTGAAATTTTAATATACTTGGACCTATGTAATCAATTAGTACGTGTATGATATAATAAATACAATATTGTAGAGTTCTCGTAATTACTTTTTATTTAATAGTGGCTAATAATAAAACATTTAATTACCACGTTTGTTTGATTTCATCGATTTCTAAAATTAAGAACAAAATGCAAGAAAATTTTGTTCGAATATGAAAATTCTTTACGTATAAAGATCGTAACGTGATGTTATTCTGTTCCAGGAGCACCCTTTCGAAGGGTAAGGAAGAAGTGAGTTGTTGGTCCGATTGACAAAATGACGACCGACATCTCGGTGGTGCGCGGGGGTTGGGACCCCACGCTACAACAAGAGATTGTCGATGAGTACGAATACGACGGAGGAAACTCGAGTTCGAGACTTTTTGAACGTTCACGCATCAAAGCTTTAGCTGGTACGTCCTCTTTTCCTTACTTGTTATCTTTATATTCGTTAACAAAAACGAAATGTTTCTGTTTGATAAATGGTTTCCAATTTTTGTACTATGGAGTATTGTCATTCATGAATTTTTAGAAAACGTGAATGTGATCGAAAAGTACGGTTGGTGCATAGCAGCTTTATTTCGTAAATTCGTGTATGTATACGTAACTTGTAAGATGCAATTTGTAAATGGCCATAAGGGGCATACTTTGTATACGAATAAATTTTATTAGATCGTTGATGGTTTACACGATGATGTATCGTTAATTATTTGAGAAATTAAAACGTCAGAGCTAGCTTTGCCACATCCTTTGATATAGATACCGGGTTGATAAGTACACTTTAAAGTGTGTGGCTATCGTAGAAAATGTTTAGTAGTAGCCTTCCGGTGAATCTAAAATCATTGAGTGAGCACTTGAGGGTATTATAAGAATGTATAGAAAAATAAATATCGCAACAGATATCGTGAGATAGATAGCCTGAATTTATTTGAAAATGAACTACGACACAGTTGTAGACGATCTGAGAGGTAGAAATAGAAAAGTGATTTTAAAACATTGCAATTTAATAAAGTTCCTATACTTACGTCCTTTTTTTAATCGATTCTGTAGTTAAAATTTTGTTATAATATTTACTCAATTTTCTATTTTCGTGTTTCTTTAACCAGGTGAACGTGAATTGGTACAAAAGAAGACTTTCCAAAAATGGGTCAATTCCCATCTGGTTCGGTGTTCATGCCGAATTGGCGATCTATACGTCGATCTTCGAGACGGCAAAATGCTCATCAAGCTTCTCGAGATTCTCTCCGGAGAACGTTTACCACGACCTACGAAAGGAAAAATGCGAATCCATTGTCTAGAAAACGTCGATAAAGCGTTGCAATTCCTTCGGGAGCAACGAGTGCATCTAGAAAATATGGGATCTCACGACATAGTCGATGGAAATCCTCGTTTGAGTCTTGGTCTCATCTGGACCATTATCCTGCGATTCCAAATTCAAGACATTACCATCGAAGAAACGGACAATCAAGAAACGAAATCAGCGAAAGACGCTCTACTTCTTTGGTGTCAAATGAAAACTGCTGGATATCACAATGTAAATGTACGAAATTTCACTACATCCTGGCGCGATGGTTTGGCTTTCAACGCCATCATCCATAAACACCGTCCGGATTTGATCCAGTTCGACAAACTTTCCAAATCAAATGCTATTTACAATTTAAACAACGCGTTCAATGTAGCCGAAGACAAGCTTGGTCTGACGAAACTTTTAGATGCTGAAGACATATTCGTCGATCATCCTGACGAAAAATCAATCATCACTTATGTAGTCACGTATTATCATTACTTTTCAAAGATGAAACAGGAGACCGTGCAAGGTAAAAGAATAGGCAAAGTGGTTGGTATTGCCATGGAGAATGACCGTATGATACACGAGTACGAAAGTTTAACCAGTGACCTATTGAGATGGATAGAAGGCACCATAGAGGCTTTGGGTGATCGTCGGTTTGCTAACTCTTTAGTAGGAGTGCAATCTCAGCTCTCCCAATTCTCTAATTATCGTACTGTAGAGAAACCTCCGAAGTTTGTCGAGAAAGGCAATTTGGAGGTGTTGCTGTTCACTTTACAGTCGAAGATGCGAGCCAATAATCAAAAACCATATACGCCTAAAGAGGGTAAGATGATCTCGGACATTAACAAGGCGTGGGAGAGGCTAGAAAAGGCGGAACACGAACGTGAATTGGCTCTGCGTGAAGAATTGATTCGTCAGGAGAAATTGGAACAACTAGCAGCGAGATTCAACCGAAAGGCTAGCATGAGAGAGACCTGGTTGTCTGAGAATCAACGTTTGGTTTCTCAGGATAATTTCGGTTTCGATTTAGCTGCTGTGGAAGCTGCAGCCAAGAAGCACGAGGCCATTGAGACAGATATCTTTGCGTATGAAGAACGAGTTCAAGCTGTTATGGCTGTTTCACAGGAATTAGAAGCTGAGAATTATCACGATATCGAACGTATTAATGCTCGGAAAGACAATGTTCTTAGATTGTGGAATTATCTGCTCGAATTGCTTCGTGCTAGAAGAATGAGATTAGAGTTGTCTTTGCAGCTTCAACAGAACTTCCAAGAGATGCTGTACATTCTAGACAGTATGGAAGAAATAAAAATGCGTCTGTTGACCGACGATTATGGAAAGCACTTGATGGGCGTCGAGGATCTTTTGCAGAAACATTCTCTGGTAGAAGCTGATATCAACGTGTTGGGCGAAAGAGTGAAAGCTGTCGTTCAACAGAGCCAGAGATTCTTAGAACACGGAGAAGGTTATCGACCATGTGATCCAACCATCATTGTTGAACGCGTACAACAGCTTGAAGACGCGTACGCTGAATTGGTACGCCTGGCAGTCGAACGCAGAGCCAGATTGGAAGAGTCTCGTAAATTGTGGCAGTTCTATTGGGATATGGCCGACGAGGAGAATTGGATAAAGGAGAAGGAACAGATCGTATCGACTGGAGACATTGGTCACGATTTGACGACTATAAATCTGCTGTTGTCCAAACACAAAGCTCTGGAGAATGAAATCCAATCTCATGAACCGCAATTGATGTCTGTGGCTGCTGTTGGAGATGAACTGGTTCGTCAGAAACACTTTGGTTCTGATAGGATTCAGGAGAGGCTTCAAGAAATTCTGGGAATGTGGAATCATCTCCTGGATTTGGCCGCCTTCAGAAGGAAGCGCTTGGAGGAGGCTGTAGACTATCATCAACTGTTTGCAGATGCCGATGACATTGATATTTGGATGCTGGATACACTACGACTCGTCTCATCAGAAGACGTTGGCAGAGACGAAGCCAATGTCCAATCGTTGTTGAAGAAACACAAAGATGTGACGGATGAACTCAAGAACTACGCCACAACTATCGATCAGCTTCGTCAGCAGGCATCGTCTCTTGGTGAACAGGATGCTAAGTCACCGGAAGTGCTGGAAAGACTGGACTCCATAGACTCCAGATACAAGGAACTTATGGAACTCGCTAAGCTTCGCAAACAGAGATTGTTGGATGCATTATCATTGTACAAGTTGTTCAGCGAGTCAGACGGAGTGGAGCAATGGATCGGTGAGAAGAATAGGATGTTGGAGACTATGGTACCAGCCAAGGATATCGAAGACGTTGAGATTATGAAGCACAGATACAATGGTTTCGAAAAAGAAATGTATGCCAACGCTTCGCGAGTTGCTGTGGTCAATCAACTCGCAAGACAATTACTGCACGTTGAACATCCTAATTCTGAGCAGATCGTTGCACGTCAGAACGAATTGAACCAGAAATGGGCTGAGCTCCGCGAGAAAGCAGAGAACAAACGCGACGAATTGAACTCTGCTCATGGCGTACAGACCTTCCACATTGAATGCCGCGAGACAGTATCTTGGATCGAGGATAAGAAACGTATCCTCCAACAAACAGACAGTTTAGAGATGGATCTGACTGGAGTCATGACTTTGCAACGTCGACTAAGTGGAATGGAGCGCGACTTGGCAGCCATCCAGGCTAAATTGGACGCTTTGGAAATGGAGGCTCAGAATATCCAACAACAGAATCTGGAAGATCCTGAGGTGATTAAGGGAAGGATTGATCAGATACGCACTATTTGGGAGCAGTTGACACAGATGTTGAAGGAACGTGATGCAAAATTGGAAGAAGCAGGTGATCTTCACAGATTCCTCAGAGATTTGGATCACTTCCAGGCTTGGTTACGTAGGACACAAACTGATGTGGCCAGCGAAGATACTCCAACTACCTTGGCTGATGCTGAGAAACTCTTGACACAACACCAGAATATTAAGGAAGAGATTGATAATTATACCGATGACTACCAGAAGATGATGGAGTACGGCGAAAGATTGACCAGTGAAGCTGGTGATGGTGATACACAGTACATGTTCCTTAGGGAGAGATTAAACGCTCTGAAGATGGGCTGGGAGGATTTACGCCAGATGTGGGTCAACAGAAAGATCTTACTGTCCAATTCTCTTAATCTGCAAATCTTCGATCGCGACGCACGCCAGGCAGAAGTGCTTTTGTCCCAGCAAGAGCACATTCTCGCTAAGGATGAAACGCCGGCGAACTTCGAACAAGCGGAGCACATGATCAAGCGTCACGAGGCGTTCATGACGACGATGGACGCGAACGACGAGAAAATCAACTCCGTGGTGCAGTTCGCTGGACGACTTGTCGACGAGGGCCACTTCGCGGCGGACAAAGTCAAGAAGAAGGCAGAGAGCATTAACGAGCGTCGTCGGATAAACCGAGAGAAGGCGAATCAGTATATGGAGAAGCTCAAGGATCAGTTACAGTTGCAGATGTTCTTACAGGATTGCGAAGAATTGGGAGAATGGGTTCAGGAGAAGCACATCACCGCTCAAGATGAAACTTATAGAAGTGCCAAGACGGTGCATAGCAAGTGGACTAGGCACCAGGCGTTTGAGGCTGAAATCGCGAGTAATAAGGATCGTCTGCAGCAATTACAACAGGCTGCTGAAGAATTGATTCAACAGAAGCCTGATCTAGCTGAGATCATCAAGCCTAAAGTGGCAGAATTGGCTGATCAGTTCGAGGAACTTGAGACCACTACTCATGACAAAGGTGAACGCCTGTTTGACGCTAATCGTGAAGTTCTTATTCACCAGACTTGCGACGATATTGATTCTTGGATGAATGAACTGGAGAAACAGATTGAAAGCACAGATACTGGTTCTGATCTGGCATCGGTGAATATCTTGATGCAGAAGCAACAAATGATCGAAACGCAGATGGCTGTGAAAGCAAGACAGGTTACCGAGTTAGACAAACAGGCTGAACACTTGCAACGTACGGTGCCGGACGACAAGATGGAGGAGATTAAGTGCAAGAAGGAGAAGGTGGCTCAAAGATTCGCCCAACTGAAAGCACCATTGATCGATCGTCAACGTCAGTTAGAGAAGAAGAAGGAAGCTTTCCAATTCAGGCGCGACGTGGAAGACGAGAAGCTCTGGATCGCCGAGAAGATGCCTCAGGCTACCAGTACGGAGTATGGAAATTCACTGTTCAACGTGCACATGCTTAAGAAGAAGAACCAGTCTCTGCGTACTGAGATAGAGAACCATGAACCTAGAATCAATCTGGTCTGCAACAACGGACAGAAACTTATAGATGAGGGGCACGAAGATAGTCCTGAGTTCCAGAAATTGATACCCGAGTTAACCGAGAAATGGAAGGAGCTGAAGCATGCTGTAGACGACAGGAACAAGCATCTGTTGCAAAACGAAAAAGCACAGCAATACTTCTTTGACGCGACAGAAGCGGAATCCTGGATGAGCGAACAAGAATTGTATATGATGGTAGAAGACCGTGGCAAGGACGAAATTTCAGCCCAGAACCTGATGAAGAAACACGAGTCTTTGGAACATGCCATGGAAGATTATGCAGAGACCATCCGCCAGCTTGGAGAAACCGCCAGGCAGCTCATTAACGATCAACATCCTCTTGTTGACCAGATTGCTGTGAAACAATCACAAGTAGACAAACTGTACGCTGGTTTGAAAGATCTTGCTGGTGAACGTCGAGCTAAATTAGACGACGCCCTTCAATTGTTCATGCTGAGCAGAGAAGTGGACGATCTTGAACAGTGGATCGCAGAAAGAGAATTGGTAGCTGGAAGCCACGAATTGGGTCAGGATTACGATCATGTGACGCTCCTTTGGGAGAGATTCAAAGAGTTTGCTCGAGATACCGAGGCGATAGGCTCGGAAAGAGTGGCGGCAGTGAATGGAATTGCGGATTCTCTAATGGCAAGTGGTCACTCCGATGCTGCTACTATTGCAGAATGGGAGGATGGTTTGAACGAACTCTGGCAAGATTTGCTAGAATTAATCGAGACTCGTACGCAAATGCTGGAAGCTAGTAAAGAACTGCACAAGTTCTTCCACGATTGCAAAGACGTGCTTGGTAGAATCTTGGAGAAACAGAACGCTATGTCTGACGAACTAGGTCGCGATGCTGGCTCAGTCTCAGCTCTGCAGAGGAAGCACGCCAACTTCATGCAGGATTTATCCACGTTGCAGAGCCAGGTGTCGCAGATCCAAGAGGAATCTGCTACGTTACAGGCTAGTTATTGTGGAGACAAGGCTAGAGAGATCACTAATCGTGAAGGAGAGGTAGTTGCTGCTTGGAACAATCTTCAATCGCTTTGCGATGGTAGAAGAACAAAACTGGAGGATACCGGTGATCTGTTCCGATTCTTCAACATGGTTAGGACTCTGATGATTTGGATGGATGATGTAGTTCGTCAGATGAACACTTCGGAGAAACCTCGCGACGTTGCTGGAGTGGAGTTACTAATGAACAATCATCAAAGTTTAAAAGCCGAAATAGATGCTAGGGAGGACAACCTGATGGCGTGTATCAATCTTGGGAAAGACTTGTTAGCCAGGAACCACTATGCTAGTAGCCAGATTAAGGAGAAATTGGCAGCTTTAACTGATCACAGAAACGCGTTGCTGCATAGATGGGAGGAACGTTGGGAGAATCTACAACTGAGTAAATATATAGATATTTTGATTGAACTATTATAATTTATTGTGGATTTTCATGCATTTATAGGAAATCTCAAAGTACAAAAGATCTTTAAAATATCTCAGAAAGAATATAGATTATAAGTAGGTGAAATACATTTTTTAATAGTGTTCATAAAAGTACGAATCTACATAAATATCCGCAGTCTATTTATCGTGTTAGAAATGATATGATCACCTTATTAATGATGTCTGCGTATTATTATAGTTTTGGAGGTCTATCAATTCGCAAGAGACGCAGCAGTTGCTGAAGCATGGTTAGTCGCCCAGGAACCATATCTTATGAGTCAAGAACTTGGCGTAAGTAATGTTAAACTAATTTCTAACATAATTCTTTAACGATATTAATAATATTTGATGAAAATTAACGATATAATAAATGTAATTGTTACAGCACACGATCGATGAAGTGGAGAATCTGATTAAGAAGCACGAAGCGTTTGAAAAATCGGCAGCTGCTCAGGAAGAAAGGTTTAGTGCCTTGCATCGACTCACTACGGTTAGTGTTTTTTCTATGAATCAGAAATATTGATCTGTACAATTTATTCAATGAAAATATTTGTACGCGCTACAGTTTGAGTTGAAAGAAATGAAGAGGAGAGAACAAGAACGGGAGGAAGAAGAAAGACGCAAGAAGGAGGAGGCCGCAGCAGCCGAGGCAGCTCGATTAGCTAAAGCAACACCAGTAACTAGTCCAGACGAACCACCGAGCGAAAGGTATCATTAAATTTTAATAATTTTCATTATATGTTTTGCTGCGTATTTAGCTAGTAAAATGAAAAATATTTCCTTAAAATATAACCAGTAATAAAATTATATGTAGCACTGGATCTAAGATATAATAAAAGAATTATAATATAAAACGAATGAAATATTGTAATGGTAACTGGGAAATAATATTAAGGAATATAAGGTATAACAGAGTATAATAATTTTTGTATAACAGGGCCGAAGCAGAAGGTGTACCAACTGGAGAACGTCCCGCCGGAGAAGACGAATCACATGGTAAGATAATAACACATGTACTGCATAATATCTTTTTATCTAAAGACAGTTTGATAAGAGTGTCGTATACGTTGCATTGTAATGTTCACTTTTCAGTGCATTAGAGAATACGAATAGCAATAATCTATTCAAAAAACCGATTAAGATACCTAAGAAAGATAACATTTTCTTTAGATGCTTTAAAACGATATTATCAGTAAATATCTCAATCTAATGTCTTGCAAAAACAACGATAATGCGGGATTGATGATCGTTGAGCGCTCGATTTGACTATAAAGAATTAATAGAAACGTTTTTTTTTCTTTTCTTTTTTTTTATTATTGTACTAATACAATATGTATCGTCCGATTTTGCTTTCCACGTATTTTGTACACTTAACTCTCAGGCGACTGGTTTTACAAACTGGTTTGTTTGGTTAAGCATGAAATTGCTAACAGCACGTTTATTTTTGCCTTTTTCTCTTTCCAACCTATTATCGCCATTGTGACTCCGTTCCAAATGGAAATCCAATGAATCCCAATTATCGATTCTATCCTATAACGCACCTTAAAATGCGGCACGGAATGCACAAACCGCAGTGGCACATCGCAAGGCTTCTACACGTACACCACAACCTCAAGACAAGCCCAAGGAAGGTGAGTGTCCTGATGAAACAAATATCGTCATTTTTTCGCTAAAAATTTTATCTTTATTTCCAAGTGATTATTTCAAACAGATTTTTTTACCTTTTATGTGACTATATATATACATGTTTATCTATTATATGATCAACGCCATATAACGTATTGTTGTTTGTACCATTTTAATGACCATTTAATGCATTACACATCTGCTAATTTATTTATCGTATTTTCTATTTCATTTCTTTGCACAATTCATTTTTACATCGCTCGATTTCTTTCATTGTGGCTAACGAAAAGTGCAAAGAACTAAAAATCTTTTTCAGAATATAAGGAAATCATTGTATGTTATGATACAGTATATCTTTTACTAATTTTATTATCGTTTCTTAATGACAACACTCTATTAAATATCAGTGCCTTTTTTTTTTTTTTTTATAGAAGACGATCTAGTTTTTCGAGAATGTCGTGCAATTATATGTTGCTGATTGTTTGTTCAGCAATAGTAACTACGTATCTGTAGTTGGTCTATAAACGAGGCTCTGATATTTGATGATTGAATTGCACTTTATATATAGATCCCGCTATATCGATCCTTTAAGCTGGTGATGGAGCATAAAATCAAATCATCTGGCAGCGTTTTACAGCAGATTTTCTTTAGTTTCTTTCCATGGAAATATTTGCCCGAATTGTGCAATTATATTTTGTAAGAAATAATGTAAACCTTTTATTCTTTGCAGAAGCATAAAAATTAGCTTCTGAAACTTTAATTTGATTTTTACACAATTCAGGTCATTCTCATAAATTTCACATGTTCTGTCTTTCAGCATATTCGTAGGCAAATTACTACTGTTTCTCGCTATAATCGCAGCTACGAATCTTTACTTGCTTTTATTAACTATTTTTAGCAGGTGATGGAGTTATTCTACCTGAGACACACGAGTATTTTTAAAAAAATTATTAATAATATTTCAACTGACATCACGGATATTTTTCAATTAAAATTGAACTTTGCATGAATTATGTAGAAATATTCAATATTTATCGTTCGATTATATACATTCCTATCATACACGAGTTAATATAATAATTTTCCAAATAAAAGTGGTGGGTACAAATTACGTAAATTATATTCTTTCTCTCGATTAATAGTATACAACAAAATTTAATGTTTATTTGAAAGGTAAGCACACACAGTGACTTATATGAAAGTTAGTATTCAAATATAACTTGAACTTTGAAGTATGTTTGCATGTGTATCTAACATCTTTCCTATGCAATAGCAGATGCTTTTAGAGCAGCTTGTCTGTTTATTGTTGATCCATCGTAATCTAAAATCCTTATTTCATCTGTGTTTCATTCCACAGTGCTTAACAATCATTCATTATATCTCTCGGAGTGTTCTTTCTTTATTTTAACAAGTAATTTAAAAAATGCATCGTTTAGTCGGTCGTGTTAGATGTTTTGCTTTCATAGAGTGAAGCCTTCACTCTCAGTATAATATGATTCCAAAGTATAGCATGTTATAATTGGTGTGATGGTATATAGTGCATGCTCAGAAACCTGCACGTCTATCCATGCGAGGAGAAGCAACACCACCTGCCACCACCCCCTTGAAACCTTCGCAAGGTCTGTCTAGTCCAACGAGTAAGTCCATTTTAAGGATCAATGTCTTCTTTATTTGTCATTCACAAAAAACTTATAAAATACATCATACTAAAAATTATAATCGAAAGATCAATAGGTCGTCTAATAATACTGGCAGAATTCTTTTCCAAAATTTCATCGCATTGAAATAATTAATTCGAATATTAAAAAAAAGAAGTACAAAACACAGAGAATCTCTTATAGAAACGGAGAAATTTTTTGTCGTAAAAGGAGTTCTCCCTCTGAATAAGATTAAAATTGGAAAAGCTCTGCTTCTTCGGTGGTGTTAACGAAGACACGAATTTGCATATACATTGGCGATCTAACGATTATGTGCTAAAATAGTTTAGCTCGTCGCTTGTATCGTTTAATTTCTCTCTTGGACCTGCAGGACAGACACCTCCAAATTCGTCGATGAATTCACACGCCTCCAAGATCCTCAGAGTCTCGTCGACAGAACGAGACATGGAAATCTCACTGATCGCGATATGTCGAATCAATTGGTTTTTATCGATGACGAACAGTCCCTTAAGGCATATCCCTTCTTTTTCATCCAGTACTCCGTACGTTCTCGATATATTCTGATTCTTATCGGATAAAAAGGGTATTTTCATTTCGCCCAGACCACCTTGCTTCCGGGGTGTAATGATCCACGCTAGATGCGCGTACGGAGAATCCGTAGAAATGGCAATTACCTCGCAGCCTGTTTGTCATTTCCAGTGAAATTGAATATTTGAATTTCTTGGCATTATATAATAATTGTAGGAAGTAGAGAGATGCAAAAGATAACGAACAAAGTAATATATTTAATTTATGAATGTATAATTATATATATATATATTTGTATTTTCAATTTCGAAATTGAAAGAGGAAAGTAAAGGAAAGAAAATAAGGGACGAGTAGCGTATACCTAATTTATTGAATTCTTCGATACGATCATTGAATTGTATGATTTCCGTAGGGCAGATAAAAGTGAAATCGTAGGGATAAAAGAGCAATATCAGATATTTTCCCTTGTAATCTTTCAGGCATATGTCTTTCATTTTTAAGTCAATTATCGCGACGCCTGACCATGCTGGTGCTGTAGTGGACAGCGCTGGTACCACGTGTACTTTTGGTTCATGCGGCTTTTGCGGTTGTTCACCGCAACACAAGTCGTTCTGTTCTATTTTGCCTCTAAGAAACGGGTCGAAAGTCGTCATCATGCTACGTTATAGTGAAATTAATAGCCGTATGAAATCAATATTTCTTTCTATATAAACGCGAATGTTGGCAAATATCGTTTCCAAGAGCAAAAACAAAAGTTGGCAGATTTTCTCTATAAAAATGTCAATGTTACGGTAAATAAATTTCGAAAGTTTCTTCCCTCCATCTGAAAAACACGATGTTCCACAACAAAATCTAATCCTCACGGTATTTTTACTCTTCTTCATCGTCGCCAACAACCACACACGTTCGGTCGATCCGACGTTAAAACCTATTAAAAACGACGTTGTGAAGAGGGAACGAGCCATTTGCACAGTATATTAACTGTTATTGATTTAGGATTTTCAAGGAATACGTTAAAACCTGTTCTAAGCGCTAGATTTCCATAGCAATAACATCTTTATACATACTTAACGTAACATATACACAATAATAACATACATAATGACTTTGCAATATACGGAAGATATAGGAAAATAGAAAAATTGTAGAATTTTAGAGTTGTCTTTCATAGTAGATTATTAATTACAAATTAATATTACGAGGGAAAAATATGATAAGGTTTCATGAAACATTGCGAACCAGATACGTTAGCAAATCAATCACGAATTACGTATCAACAACGAATATTATCATATCTTTCCCTTGTCGACTTTGATTCGTTTCTCTGATTAAAAATCACCATCATCATCATCTTTTTTTACTTCAGTAGTAATAACACCTACCTGTTTAATAAATCGTCCAGCAGTTGGTAAATCTGGCAAAGTAGAGAAACGGTGAAATTAAAAAACTGAAAGGATCGCTGTAACAAATAATTTAAATAAACCAACAAAAATCAATTAGAGATAAAATACCCTTTTCGAACGTGTTATAAATTCACAATCGATCAACATTCTAATAATATCGCGATCATTTCGCGGTAAATACAATTTAAATATTGGAACCGCGTTCTTGTTATCGCAAACTCATCGATTGTGTTTTGCGCAATTTCTGATTCTTTTTCTAATAATAATAATAATAATAAAATCATGTTTAAGAAAAGATTCGACGGACGTAAATTTCAAAAGCGGATCATATCTTTGCCAGAATTTGTATCGTGCCGGATAAAGTGAATCTCGCATGAGCATGCGTTGCATGTGCAGCAAAACGATGCGAATTTAACAAACGTTCCCGTCCCTTACTTTCCTTCGACCACAATTCTAAAATAAAACTAGGCTCTCGATGTGACTCGATGTAAGTAGTTAATAACGTGGCGTGTGTTACGTGTGTCGTGTTAAAAGCTCCGAAAGGTGGAAGCGGTTCCGAGTCTGGTACTTTAAGACGTAAGGAACGTAGTCGCAGCAAGTCGCCGTTCAGGAGTTTCCGCTGGAGAAAGTCCGCCAAGTCGCCGAGTTTAGATCGAAGTGGCGTGAGTGACGATGAGCGCAGCATTTCCGGTAAGCAATTCTATTCAAACATCGTGCACACTGGAGTTTTTCTGCTACCGTTATGCCTACCCACCATTTTAATTACGATAATAGCTCGTTAATATCTCTTTAAGTTCGCTTGAGAGTGATATGAATTTAATAAACGTTCGATCACAGCGAAGTAAACTTAATGGAATTAACACTAGCTGATAATCGATCGAAATATATTAATAAATTAATTAACATTTTATTTAGGCAGTGATACGAGCCTCTGGAAGATAAACCTTCATATCGTCGAACAAAAACTATTAAACATTTTGCCATTCCAGCTTCATTGATGATCGCAGGAAGCGTTTCCTTAATTTCCTGAATTGTGTACGTGTGTCTGGAATACGTGTACGAGGGATGTTGAATGAAACATTAGGAATCTGGGCTATGGAAACATTAATAACGTATGCATCCTTCTAATCATACGTGATCAGAATCAAGTTTACGATTGGTGCTGTACGGTGAATGCGTGTACATGTTTGGGTATCTCGATTGCATTCCGGCATTGTTTTATAACGTCTATCTGATTAACTGTTCAGGTCTTCCTACTTGAAATGGATTCCACCCAATGAATGTATAATTGTGTTTGCAGTTGTGTTATACGTTCGAAAGGAAACTGGATGTTGTAACGTAGATTACGTTCTTTTCTCTTTAACTCTTCGCATACTATTCGCCAAGTAGTATAGTTAATTTTATCTTCTGTCGTTTGTCAGTTTGATTTTAAAATAAATCCGATTTTACAGAACAACGAAGTCCCACCGATGATGAATTCGAGGGCGTGTTGCAACGAAAGCACGAATGGGAGAGCACAACGAAGAAGGCGTCTAATCGGTCCTGGCACAAAGTGTACATGGTCGTTCGTGGACAGAGCTTGTTTGTATATACCGACCAAAAATCATACAAGGCAGCGCCTGATCAACCGTACAAGGGAGAGTCTCCTCTGGACCTTAGAGGAGCGACTATTACTGTGGCCAGCGATTATACTAAGAAGAAACATGTCTTCCGAGTAAAGTGAGTTCTGCTCGTAGTCCCAATATGACAGAGAGTGGGAAGAGGAGCAATATTTGGTTACTGTTTGGCTTCACGCTATGAATTTATATTAACTATGAAGGAGATTTTGCAAAAACTTTTGCCACGGAGTCTGCAACGTTGTGGTTTAATTAGACATAATTGCCAATATATTCATAGAAATTACATAATATGACGAATACATGTTTTGCTTGAAAAAGTTGAAAATCCTGCTCTCTTCTTTCTGTGATCATAAACGTACAATTTAATAATATAAATACGATGGAGAGGTATCGATTAAAACTTCGTATCTTTTAGGTCACAAAGCGGATCAGACTTCCTATTCCAGGCTAAAGACGATGCTGAAATGAACGACTGGGTTACCGTGTTGAACCAAGCAGCACAGGGTACATCAGGTGCGGGTACGTCTAGGGCGCATACTCTACCCGCGCCTACACAAGCCGAGACCAAGCGGCGTAGTTTCTTCACTCTCAAGAAAAAGTGAGTCTCTCGTTAGAAGTATCTGAAACAAATTCGGCAAAAAGGCGACCGGATGACCGCGTGCGAAGATACGTAACGCCAACATATCACGTAAAGTAGAAAAAAGAAAAGAGATAAAAAGACTACAATATTGATGGAATTCGATAGGAAACGAAATGTCTTTAGCTAAACGCTTCGTTGTTCAAATCTATTATTTTCGTTTCTTTAATCGTCGTTTCTTCTTAAATCGATTAAAAATTTTATAAAAACTTCTCGCTATTCGTGCCATCTTCCGTGTCATCTGTTCTTCATGCTGATGATTGTCAAATCACTTTCTTTTACCTTTACGAATCGATTACGAGTGCTGTGTCAATTTTTAACGCGAATCATTGTTAGTAAGTATCGTTAATTGCTCGTATTGGAGCATATTTACAGGGTGTGTATGTTTAACTATGGACTTTTTAATGTTTTTTCCTTTCTCTTGCATTAATCATTCAGTGATCTTCATTTTTCGCTAGCTTCTCGTCATCTGTACATTTCTGAGAGCTAAGTAAAACTCCGGTTAAAAGTTCCAGTTAAAAAGCGTGTTCCAAAATGTAGGTATTTTACAAATATTTTGCTTCATTTTCAAAATATCATTGATCATCGTTATACGAGTGGCAAGGTGATCACCTCGGACCGATGAATTATTCACGATTGTTCTAAAGATTCGAGGTTTTCCCGTGTCATTACCATCTCACGGTATACGTTTAACGCTGGCAGACATTTTTCCATTTCATTCGATCACATTTTGCATTTATCATATTTTAGAAAAGCCAAAAAGTAGAAAGTGTGAAACCAATGAACTGTAAGAAAACAGTACACAATTGGAACAACATTTAGAGAGATTGCGGTGAGTCGCATAAATAATCATTAGATCATTTTTACCGTCGTACTACTGCACGATTTTCATTGATCATCGTTTACCAATTTTCTTTTCTCTATCCTTCTGTTACACCTTTTTGTTTCTTTTTTTTTTTGGTTACATTTAATTAGCATATCTGAAAAAGTACAAGAGGAATGTTCTTCCAATTGTGAATGCGGAATGATATATATTATAATCGAAGTTCTCTACAAAAAGGAGAACCTGTACGTGCGGTGCTTAACTGTGTTTCATATGCGCGACCGTAAAAACTTCCTTAGATAACGTTCAAGTCGCTAATTACAGTCATAACTCGTTATCCGTTATACATATATACTGCGCTTCATAATTATAAAACCATCCAAAGTCTTCAATTTTTGTACGGTATGTCCGCTAAAAATGAGGACTAACTATAGAACCAGCGTAACAGAATATTTTACTATAAAGAATTGAATTTAAGGTAAAATAAAATGAAACTGTAACAATAATTTCTATAATTTCTTCTTTTATAATTTTTATAACTTCTGTTTGCTTTTATATGCTTCTAATTAGATTTGACGTTGTACCTGCATAAAAATTGAGAATCTTAGGCTGGTCTTATAGTTATGAGGTGCAGTGTATACTCTTTCGAATGATAGCATTTATTGATTTTGAGAAAGATACGATAGCAATTTGAAGTGAAGTAAAAATTTGACATAAAAAGGGAGTGTTAATTTTTACTTTACTTTTTGCAAACACTATTGATTCTATGAAAAATGCTATTCTCTATCTATAGAATCTAGCGAAGCTATGCATAATTGAGTGCTAAAAAGATTTGCCAAGTTACATGTTCCGGCATTAGTAAATTCTGAAGTTATTCTATTTGAAGGTTCAAGAATTTTATAAATTATATAATTTAGTAAAGTCGATAAATATCGCTTGGATATAAACGTGTATGGGTTATAGAAGACCAAACGAGAAACTAGAACGCAAATTAAAAAATGAAAAATATCGTATTTCAGCAAAGGATAGCTTTAATTTCACAAAGTGTAATGTCAGCGGATCAACGAATTGCGATGGATGATTGTCATCCCTAAGCGAGCAGCTGTACTTTAGCGACAAAACATTTCCAGACATGAAAACCGAATATATGAAATGTATGAGTCAAATTTTGATTCATTCGGGAAAAAACAAGAGGAAGAGAATATGAAACACAATCATTTTAATCGTGTCACCAAACAAAGCTCAGTTCACAGGCGCTTTTTATCAGCATTTTTCATTGCTTTTTCATGAAACATTTCTTTCGTTCGCTCTAGTATAATGTATTGTTATTATTATATATATGCGTAGACACACATGATTTATTGTATATCATTGTTGGATTATATTGCTGCCATCCTTTTGTCATTGCTTCGTTATGTCATCATACATATTATATCATTTGTTCACGCTTCTTTGCTGGTCGGAAAAAAAAAGAGAAAATACTTTCAGAGAAATCATCCTGGTTTTCAGTAAGATATGACACTGTTGCCTTCTACTGTTGGAGGTAAATTTTGGCTGTACACGCGACTTACATAAACGCGTGCAGCTCCTAAATGATAGAGCTGATTCGTGCATATGTACTTTAATTGCCCAGATTTGTGTGTAGTATCCGTACTTGCTCATATCAAACCTTGACAGATAGTGTTATAGCACTCATTTAGCAGCATTAAAAGATATTTTGAGACGTAGTATTATTATTCCCATATATACAGGGTGACCTGTTTCAACCTGTCCATTTTACTATTTAAAAATTATGTGTATTAGGTGAAATATTGAAATCAAATGCAATTATATTTCAAAGCAGATTTGAAGACTAAACATTCAAAAAAGTGGAAAGGTAAAAAACAGGCTGCGCTATATTTCCTTATGGATACTTGATACACATTCTTGCTCAATATCGTGCGTATTAAATTTTAAAGAGGCTAGAGATCTTTAATTTTGTATACTTTAGTTTACTATTAAAAAAATATGTAATAATATTCTAAATGTTATTTAAGGAATATCTTTTTGGATGAAGTTCGCTAGTTTAAGAGGAAACTTAAATCTTAATATATATATATTTTTTCTTTTTCATTTCAATTTATAGAAATCTTAAAAAGTTGTTTAAGAATTTTTTATTGATAATTTTATGAACTATAGAAAGAGAAATAAGATTAATTTAGCTCTACGCCTCGTGGATAAGAAATTACCATTGTTTTTCAAAGAAACACTACGCACACATGCCTTCTACGTAATACGCGTTAACATTTTTTAATTTAATGTTTGCTTTGTTTGCCAATTTTCAGCTAAACTGGAGCAGTGAAGTTCGGTATAAGCCGCTCAGCACAACACACACAGTTTAAAAGAAATGTTTCGTCGCTCTACGTGGTTAACAAATAAATAAAAAGGCAGCGCTGATTGTAAGAATTAGGAGACATACACGCGGACATGGTGTTTGGAAAAAAAAAAAAACGAGAAAGAAACAAAATCGAAGGAAGACTCGACTTATTATAAGACCAGTGTCGATTTTACGAAAAATGCCTACCATCTTCGATAACTATTCATCACGAAGAAAAACAAAAAAAAAAAAAAAAAAGAAACTAATAGAAAATATTTAAGCAGCTGTCTGTATGTATTTAAAACATTTCACGCGCGTGTAGGCCATTTGAAGTCTTTAATTGCGTCTTTTTTTAGTTTCTTCAAGGAATTTTCGGACACTTTGCAATATATCGCTAGTTGAGAAAGTGACACACAAACATACACACACATTCGATGTCCCACGTTAGCGTGATCGAGTTTACTTGGACATGGATATTAATTGTCAAAATTGATTGCCCATCTTTCTCGCATACTCGCATAGTGAACTGAGTACAAGTTTTAGATTTTGTAATTTAATACGTGGGCGTATCTTGCGTTTTGATATTATTTTACAATGTAGCCAAGGCAATCCTTCGTTTGTCTGTAATATTTAGTTGTAATCACAATTGATATCAGTTACTGCGAAAGTTCTGCATATTATAAGTCAGATAAGAATTCGATTATAAAATTAATTCAGACTGTTCAGAATAAGAGCCAGTAGATCACATTTTCAAGCGACGACACGTAACGAATCGAATAACAGCAATGAAACGTAGCTCGATAAGTGATCTATTTTTTTACAGTATACATTTGCTAATATTGCTTCGAACAATTTTCTATGTTTCTACGAGTCGCGTAAATGCCATTTTTGAACAGACGTTCGCCGTTGAAGAGGAACTCGAGAAGCAATGCCTTATGAGATATAACTCTCGTTTAATTGAAAAGTATCTTCTAGCCCTTTTTATACTACATAGATAAAAATTTGTAGCAGCTTAGAGTGCTATAATGTTTCTATTTTAGAAGAAACTCTTATTAGAGCTTGTGCAGTAACTTGATACGCGTTGTTGCTCTCGTCTTAAGAAGGAAAGAAACGTTGTTCTTTAATTCATGATATCTGCCCTGTTTTATCTGTTTAAGCAGCTCAATCGATGCACGTGTTCATTTGTAAGGTCTTACACCGGTATATACACTTCCTCTCGCCCAGCACCTCTTTTTTTTAATTTCGCGTTTCTCCGCAAACGATTCGTTTGCGTTTCGATGACTGCCATATATATATTTAAGCGGCACACTAACTTGGGACATGATACATATATAAATATATAAATAAATATATAAATATTATATATAAATATAAATATAAATTAGCTTTTAAAAAGAATTGTTAAATATATGCTACGCCCTAAGGGAATACGCATTGGAGGATTATAAAAAAAAAGAAAGAAATGGAACACACATTGTTTAATAATTTAAAGAGTTTCCTCTTATATATGATCCCAAAATATCATGATTCGACGGAATTAAGAATAGAACGAAGAGATAATATTTAATTGTTCTTTATACATGTTTCTGCGTGTGAGATGTAGTTTTTATCAAGCGAGCTTTTATCAACGAGAAGAATTGGGAATGGTATCGATTCCATTTGAAGCGTCTCGCTTGATAATAACTGATATCATATTCACGTTGCGATTTACGCGATTGTTAACTTTCGTATTCTTTATTATTTTCCTTTTGTCTTATCTTTTGACATTTTTAAATATTTATCACGGTTGTTTTTTGTTTCATATAGAGTGTAAGAATGGTTTAAGGTCGAAACTTAAGAACCGCGTTTTTGACCATCTTTTTCAGTGACGATTATTTAAGAACTGTTCATTTTTACAAAAAGCTCTCGCCCTATTTTCTGTTCGGATGTTGTCCATTTACAATGCGACTCATTTCAATCGACGTCGACTTGTTCCATTTTTCTTGGAATGCACTTTTTCTTGACGTGGTAATAATCATATTTCTCTCGACGATACCTCTGAGTAGCACATGTTGGGAATACGTTTGTAAAACGTCTCATCTTTTTTACTATATATTGTACTGTGCGCTTCACTAATTTGTACATACGATCATGAGTAACGCAGTATACGCCTAGGCAAGAAGAACGAAACACAATAATTAACGATGTTAATCAAAAGAAGAAAGAAACATACAATGAAATCGATGACACCGTTCGCTTTTTTCTAGTTTAATGCATGTGCATTTAGTGGATATTTTTTAAACTATTTGGAGTCGCATTGCTACACTACACACAACTTAATATTTCATAGCTATGTGTTTTATATATAAATATAAATATATATATATAAATATAAATACGAGATAACGAAGAACAGTAAATTATAAGAAATAAAAATGATTATAATAGGAAATATATAATAATTGTAAAACTATCTAATAATTATAGTTGTACGAAATGATCCTAAGAATATTTCCATCCTCGTCCATAAATCCTGATAATATTTTTAGATTAGAGATTAATAAGAAAAGAAGGAAGGCAGGATTATAATTTTATAATACCATTTTATCTTAGACAGTATATGCTTTAAATCTTTGTATCTTTCTTTGGATCAATTTTAACTTTAAAAATTTGTTGTTTTCGTTAGATAAATTTTTTATGAAGTACAAAGTTACAAAATTATTGGCACAGTTGAAAAATCACAGAAATTTTATTATTCGCTGTACATATATTTCGTATTCTATTTACGTATTTAGTAATTAGAACTGTAAAAAAACCTTTTTTTAATCATACGCTCTGCTTGAATAGATGTACCGAGAGCAGAGGGAGACCTTGATGGTGTCGCCAGGAAATGATAGTCATTATCTAATGTAGTTTTATTATTACATACATTTGAGAGTCGCCGATAAAAGTACTTACTTCCCCAACGATGACTTTCAATTTTATTACGAACCTTTTTTCCCATTGATAACTACGTTGACAATTATGCTCCAATTTATATTTGAATAATAATTAGTTTATAGCCAGTAAACTTTACGAGTGTCTTAATTTCGTTTTAATTGTTTGTAATTGTAATTGTTTTGAATATAACTATTATATATATATTTATTAGTTTACACAAATTAGATGCATTGATAAAAATACTGTTGTTATTCAAAATAGTGCGTTAAATATATCCAATGATTTTTAAAAATTGTTACCAAACAATTTAAACTTAAGCGTGTTCCAAAACGCAATCAATAATCGCCACGAGGTATGGTTGCGTCCTCAATGCGCGACATCTTCCTTATTGCAGGTTTTATTTATTATATAGAAGATGGAATTGTACAAAGCTTAAAAGAACTTCAAGATATTACTTTTTTTTTTAATTTTTACCCTAATTTAATATTATGGATTCTTATTTTGCAAAAACTTTCGAGATCATTCTGTTTAAAGATAAATATACAAATGATGAAAGGCGCATGCGCGTTAAGACGCATTATATTAGACATGCAGTTCTTCATCTTGATATACTCTACATAAATACACACATTGTCGTAATATATTATATATATATATACATATATATATATAAGATGTTTCATGCAACGAGGTCAAACTACAGCCCGCTAGAAAATATAAAAATTTTTTTAGGGAGTATTATGATGTTTACGTCGAAAATTTATTAGCATAGAAAACATTTTAACTTTAATTCTGAAGTGCAGAACTAACCGTACGAATGACAAGGAAAGATGTGACGCAGTAGCCTTACATTTATTCTAATTTATTTCCTTCTCTTTCATATGATAAATTTCATGAAACTGAAACGAAATATTTTTTAAGATAATTATATTCATACACGATTAATATAATACACTCTTTATACATATTATATATATTATATAAAATAAACTCATCCATTGATATATACAAAACTTTAAGTTCCATTTTAAAAAACAGGGGTAACCTTACAGTTTTCAAAACAGCTCAACTTTCACAGTAAATGTGTAAATACTTGCATGATTAGGTCATAATTCATTCGAAACTACTCAATTTTACCTAATGAAACTTTTTTTTCTACCCTCCATCATTTCAGAGTGTAGTCTGGTTCAGTTACTCGAGACACCCTGTATATCTAGTTATATATATTTGTACATGCCATGATAAAAGAAAGTCAGTCTGAGCAAGATGGCCGGCCGGACGACTTCGGTCTTCTATTATTCTGCGTTTATTTTGCATTTTATGTTGTTAACGAGTTTTAATAACGGACAGAGATTCGGTGAAAAAGCGAAAACCCTTCACATTACCGAGGACTATGAATCTTATGGTTATAGGCAGCCTCTTGTCATAAATCGGGATGATTATTCCGATGTCAGGGAAACGTCAGCTAGTCGAACGCGTAGGGATGTTCCGCTATTTCCAAATAACAATCCAAACATCACAACGAAGGTACGATATTATATTTTAATATTTTACCAACGATCTGTTTCTTTTGATCCAGTTCGCGCAACGGCAATGCCATCGATTTATTTCCCGCATAAGATAGGTTGTTTTTGTTCTCTTATCATTCCTTGTGCATACTTGTTACTCGCCGATAAGGTGCGTTTTTAGAATTTTACGCGGCAGCTAATAAGGCCGGCATACATAGCGCTGCCTTTGTGCTTTCAACAGCGGAGAACGTAATTGCCGTATTATGTCCCTTCCGGACTAAATTTAATCAATCTTGACGAAACGGAGTAACGCGTCATGGTTGTTCTGTTATTGACACGCAGAGGTCAGTAACCGCTCTATCCGTCTCTTTTATTTTCAGTGATGGATTCTCATCTTTTTCCTCCATTTTTCATTTTTCTATTT
This sequence comes from Bombus fervidus, assembly GCF_041682495.2. Classification (NCBI taxonomy): domain Eukaryota; kingdom Metazoa; phylum Arthropoda; class Insecta; order Hymenoptera; family Apidae; genus Bombus; species Bombus fervidus. The sequence continues at coordinate 15,716,866 of NC_091521.1, forward strand.
CCTTTTTAGCGATCGACCGAACTCCATATTTCAAATAAAGCACTCCATTGATTGTTATCGAAAAACCACGGTCTTTTGTTCGTCTTGTATCGTGTCAGCTGAACGAACAGTGTCTACTGACGAATTACTCCAATTGAAATCAATGACATGTTTCATATTTATCATATTGTGTGCTCGTGAATTGGAAATAAGGTTGTCCGACGAAAAGAATACCTAGTACGACATTGCGCTCTATATTTAGCTAAATCGAAATCGTAGAAATCACTGTTATTACAATTGGTCGCAATTTCTTTTTTCCTTTGTTTGTAGTGGCTCGTCTTATCGTATTCGATAATTATTGAATTCGATAGAAGTGTACTTTGACTTCCTTTCTCGAAACTATTTTTCGTATGTTTTACGTAAAACCGATTCGAAATATTTTCGCGAAATATACGGCGTGATAAGTAAGATGAAATAGCGCAGTTTTATCTTACCTCAAGGACAGACATTTATATTAAAAAATATGAAATGTTCTGATGATACATAGTGCATAAGCAGCGTGTGACAGTTACTCATAGGTAATACGTGTCATTCCAGCGAATGCAATTAAATCCAAAGTTAGATTACAGACTAAAGTATTTGAGTGGATGACAACAAAAGAATACATATGTATTATATTAGTCAGTTAAGTTGATAAAATAAACTATATAAAAAAAGCCTACGGCATTAGTCGCTCGTATTAGCAGCTAAAATTTCAATATCTATAAATACTTTTTAATTATATATGAATTAAATCACGAATTTATATTACATATTTATCTTTTACCACGAACTCCATCTAGGGATTCAATTACTTAACAGAATAATAATTATAATAAAACTCGAGGTTTCTAATCTGGAATTTTGTAATGAATTGAAAAAAGGAAAAGTAACATTCTTTTTATATTTATATATGTTCTAATACATAATTAATTATATTAATCATTTATGTTAATCGAAATTATTTCAAAATGAAGTTAAATAAATATTTTGTTCGCAAGAAAATAATATTTTATGATCAGTAATATGTACAGAATAGATGTTAAATTAGTGAATAAATATTGGCAACGATTTTTCAGAAATTCCTTTCACTTTTTTTCACATGTGTAATGTAACCACACTGCAGAAATCCTTGAAGTTATTTAAGACCGGGGGAAGAGAAAAATAAAAAAATTACTTCGTACATTTTAGAGCTTACGATGCGAGCTGACGATATCTCTATATTTTCAAATTTGTACAATTCGTCGTAATAAATTAACGATATTCATCGCTTATCTATCACGTCATGTTAATAAATTAGACAATCTATAGTTTGTTATTAGAATCGTTACATCGTAAAAATTTTCCTCTATGTATTTTCACAGTAAAAAGTACGCGATCTTTTTCCATGAAGTGCAATATCTAATACATTTGACCTTCGTTCAAGTTTTACTGAATGGAGAAAAAATTGTATACTACATTTTTTTATATTTATATAAATCAACGTATATATACAAACAAGTTAGTGCAATGTTTTCCTCCATATCATATTTGTACTTTTCAGCTCATCCATATCTTTATCAATATTGTGACTGATGATATCTCTGATAATTTCATGTTTGGAATTAATGTTTCAACTTTCTCTTTTCCCCGCAGATCAATGCTTTAAATGATTCCCATCAACAGTTGATAGTTCACTGGGTAGGAGAAAGATCCAATGTGATAATATGCTTGGCAAGGGATAGTACACCAGTGATGAAATTGCAGAGCAGCACAGCTCCAACACCTACTAATCCTAGTGCTGTGTATATAAGTTATGATTATGGTGACACATTTGACAACATAACTGAAAAATTTCGAATTGGAGATGATCAGTATGCTACCCTGGACAAGTTTACCAATCATCCAAAATATTACAGATTTGTAAGCTCATATTTCATTAGTATTATCTTCTAATTTTCATTTACAGTTGCATAATTCATAATTATTTTATTATTATTCTAGTTTAATTTTCATTTCACTCATTTTATCGTTTTAACATGATTCAACGTTTTTTTTTTCCAGTGTATCTTTGTGGACAGTACACACAAGTTACTTTTCATTACACCGGATAATGGAGAAATGATAAATAAGGTGCGAGTACGGTTTCATCCTAGTGAAATCTCGTTTTATGAAATGGACGTTGATATTGTCCTTGCTTTGGACAAAGTCAGTCCTGTGCCCAATGTAAGTTTTGATACACTTCCGTTAAAAGTAATGTTCAGTTTAGAAAAATGATTCTTATGCTTCTATTATATTGGTTTCAGCTATGGTTATCATCGAACACTGGTTTCACGTGGATGATATTGCGTCCTTACGTAAAAGCATTCTTCTGGTCGCCCGCACCGGCTTTGATAATCGAACGCATGCATTCTGATGGAAGAAATACCGTTTACCAGATTGATTTGCAGAATAATTTACTAAAAGACTCAGTGACTCGCTTAATCGGACCGTCGACAGTGATTATATCAGAAGTGGAAGATTTTCAAATTAGAGGAGATTATAGATTTGCTACTTCAAAGAAAATAAAGGCACGTAATAAATCAAGCTTATAAAATTTTATCCTGTATATATCTTAACCAGATATACATTGCGAATAAACAAAATTTTTGCTTCGCAGAACGGAACGGAGCATTTGGATCTTTTCGTATCTTACAAGAACTTTAGCTTCGTCAAGGCCGAGTTTAATACGCCTTTGCCAATTAAGAATTATCATATAGTCGATGTTTCACATAACAGAGTTTTCGTTACGGCTTCTCACGATGAAACGCACGTCAATCTTTATATATCAGAAATTATAGATGAGAAGATGGCTACGTTCACATTATCTCTCGAGGGAATTTTTACGTTTTTCCCGAACAGTACCTGGAAAGACAGTTGGCTAAAGTAATTATCTCAATTTATCTCAAGCAAACAATTAGAAGGATAAGGAAAGAATGACCAATTCGTATGTGATTTTTTCCAGTGACGTAGCGGACGAAGCATTTACCGATCTGTACAAAGTAGAAGGTCTCCGTGGCATTTATATAGCGTCGCAAGTAAAAGGAGCACCAAAATCAGGTTCTATTGGACTTGAACATTTAGTTTCCGTGATAACATTCGATCATGGTGCGACATGGAACAGTATAAAACCACCTACTGCCAATTACGAAGGTTTCTACATACACTGCGCTAAGAATTGTTCGTTGCAGTTGAGTCAACGTTTCAGTCAGCTATATCCCGTGACAAGATCGGTATCTATTATGAGTTCGAAGTCTGCTCCTGGTATTATAATGGCTACAGGAGTGATAGGGCCAAATCTTAAAGGTCATCCTGCTCTGTACGTATCGAGAGATGCTGGCCTTACTTGGAAACAGGTCCTCAAGGACTACTACTTCTTTAACATGGGAGACCATGGTGGTCTGTTGGTAGCCGTTAAGTACTTCAAGTCACGCGGAGAAACCAAAGACATTTCTTACTCTATTGACGAAGGAGAGACCTGGCAGTCGTACGAATTCAATCAGAAAATGTTGCGCGTGTACGGACTGATGACCGAACCAGGGGAAAATACTACAGTTTTCACGATGTTTGGTTCAGGTAGCGGCCAGCATCAGTGGCTAATAATCAAGGTCGATCTGAGGAACGTGTTCGAAAGAGATTGTACCAAGGATGATTTTAAATTCTGGTCACCGACGAGTACCGATCAACCGGTGATGGCTTGCGTGTTAGGCCGAAAAGACGTCTATCAAAGAAGAGCACTGAAAGCTAATTGTTACACGGGGATGGATTATGATCGACCAATAAAGACGGAAATATGCGGATGCGATTTTAACGATTATCAGTGCGACTTTGGCTTCGTACGAACTGGGAATCCTTATCACTGTATCAGAGATAAAACCATGACTCTCTATGACCCTTATGCTGTACCGAATACCTGTGAACCTGGCGCATTTTATAATCGAACAAAGGGTTATATAAAGATAGCCGATGATGAATGCATAGGTGGCTTAGCGCGAAATTTCGAGCCGGACGAGATTCCATGCCCTATACAGGAAAAACCTGGATTCTTATTGGTAGCTCAACGTGAGCATATTTCGCGAATCAATTTATTAGACGAGAAATTGGTAACACTACCTATTCACGATTTAAAGAACGTTATAGCGATCGAGTTCGACATGAGAAACAATTGTCTGTACTGGGCGGATATTGTCAACGACACTGTAGGTAGACAGTGTTTCCAAGATGGTGTAAGTTTCCCCGAAATTCTAGTAGAAACTGACTTAAGTTCCATAGAAGGAATGGCTCTCGATTGGGTCTCTAATCTTCTGTATATCGTTGACGGCGTTAAAATGAGGATTCAGGTGATCAGAACAGACATTTCTACCATGGGAAGAATGCGAAGGACCATCCTAGGACCCAATAACTTGCAGAAACCTAGGGGAATAGCTGTTCATCCAATGAATGGGTATATGTTTTGGACCGATTGGGCTCCGGGAAATGCTTCTGTATCGAGAGCCAATCTGGATGGATCGGATGTGAAGAGATTGTTCGTGGAACCAAATGTCGAATGGCCAAATGGAATAACTATCGATCACATAGCAGAACGGATCTATTGGGTGGACGCCAGGCAGGATTACATCGGATCTAGCGACTTCGATGGAAAGAAATTCAAGAAGGTGATCTCTAAAAGTGAAAAAGTGTCACATCCGTTCGCCATAGCAGTATTCAAGGACAACATGTATTGGGATGATTGGAAGCAATCTATGATATTCGTCGCAGATAAAGATCATGGTTTCGGCATCACTTCTATCATAGGTCAATTACCTGGTCTGATGGATCTCAAAGTATTCGCGCACAGCATTCAGCAAGGTACCAACGCTTGCGTTAATAATACTTGCTCGCACATTTGTGTCGGAGCACCTCGTGGTGGTTATGTCTGTCTTTGTCCCGATGGAATGGAAATGATCAATGGCAAGTGTATGTGCCCAGGAGGAATCACCCCGTTCGCTAATTCCACGTGTCCCAGAGTAGCCAGTACGTGTGCCCCAAATCAATTCGCTTGCGCTAATGACGTATGTATTCCATCATCGTGGCGGTGCGATCGGGACAATGATTGTGGAGACAATTCGGATGAGGTCGGTTGTACGTCACAACACACCACGTGTACGCCAAACTTCGAGTGTGATGACAACAGATGTATCTCAAAGCATTGGGTCTGCGACTTCGATCACGACTGTAAGGATGGTAAAGACGAGATGAATTGCAACTATCCGCAATGTACGGAATCACAGTTCAGGTGCGCAAACGGTAGATGCATATCACACAGATGGCGCTGCGACAACGAGAACGATTGCCGAGACGGTTCCGATGAGAAGAACTGCAGCAAGAAGGTATTCCCCGGCACATGCAGATCCGACGAGTTCCTTTGCAAAACAGACGGAAGTTGTATCCCAGCTAGTTGGAAGTGCGATGGCGAACCAGACTGTGAAGACGGAGGAGACGAGAATGAATGTAGCGAGATGGTCTGCGAACAGTGGCAGTTCACGTGCAATTTGTCGCATACTAAATATCGTTGCATATACAGTTCATGGCTTTGCGACGGGGACAAAGACTGCGCCGATGGTTCTGACGAGGTTAACTGTACCACTCAGCAACCACCGTCATTGGCACCAATTCTCCCTAACAGCCCTTGCAATAATTGGATGTTTATGTGTAATAACAAGAAGTGCGTGCCATACTGGTGGAAATGTGACAGCGTAGACGACTGTGGAGACGACTCGGATGAGATGGGTTGTGGTAACGAGGATGTTGAGGAATGGACGGTGGTATATCCTACGGAACAGGCTAAGGTCTGTAGGGAACATCAGTTCCAGTGCTTGAACGGCGATTGTATACAAGATTCGTGGGTTTGCGATGGCTCCAGTGATTGTACTTCTGGCGAGGATGAGCTGCACTGTGGGGACAGTGATCAGCCTTCCTGCAGAGAAGATCAATTCACGTGTCGCATGGACGGCGCGTGTATTCCCATAAGGAGCGTTTGTAACGGCGTGGAGGAATGTCCAGATGGTAGCGACGAGTTAGGTTGCTCCGGAGAACAGCACTCCAGCCCGGCAGCCACGCCATCTTGTTTCTTTGGCTTGTTCCCTTGCGACGAGATACGATGCTTCCCTCTGGCATCGTACTGCGATGGTAAACAGGATTGCGTGGATGGTTTCGACGAGAGCAATTGCGAGAAAAATAGTTCCCGTGTTTACCAGGTGCTTGTGATGGGAGTGGACGAGCGATCGGTCACTGCTACCAGTTTGTTCTTATATTGGTGGATGCCATTGCCCACCAACGTCAGTTTCGAGTTTCTACCTTCGATAGCGTACGCTGTACCTGGAGCGAATTGGACCAATGCTAGTCACTGGATCGAAGAAATGGAGTATCAATTTAACAATCTTAAACCATATACTCGTTACAATATGACAGTTCACGTTAGAATAAAGGGCCAGACCACGTCATTCCCGCCAGCCAAATATTTAATCGCTACTACGGGCGAAGGTGTCCCATCAGAACCTTGGAACGTCACCGTGACACAGAAAAATGGAACCACTGTAGAGGTCACCTGGAAACCACCACTGCATCCGAATGGACCTATCACCGGTTACGAAGGATTCGTAACGCCACCTATACCACCTGTACGGTTCTTCAGGCAAAAGACTTCCGCTTTATTAGACATGCCATTCGAGGCAGGAAAGAATTATTCATTCTGGGTAATAGCAAAGAATAAGGAACGAGAGTCTGCCTCGTCCAACGTGGCAACTTTAATCTTCGATGGATCCACTAATATCGACAATATCGAGGATCTTAAAGTGGAGGCGGTCACCAATCACTCAGTGACTCTGTCATGGAAGAAGATGAAAGATGTGTCCTATGTCATTACTCCGAGAGGTCCGACGAAATACCCTGTACTACCGCCGACTTTCGAGACGGAGAATCGCGTGGAGATACTGAAACTAGCTCCAGGAACTATGTATAGTTTTGAAGTTGGTGCCAAGAGGAAGAACTACGTTGGCAAGACAAAGACTGTTACCGCAACCACGGAGGGCACTCCTTTACCGACTGTCACGAACCTGGTTGCGCAATTAGTGAAACCGCATGGAACGTCGGTAAAGCTTACTTGGGATCCGCCCAAAAGCACCAGGAAAATCAAATGGCAGTATGGAATTCATTATGCAGTGAAAATGAAGGAATTTTTCCAAAGTAATAGCCTTGTAATTTAAATCGTAAACATGGAACGATCGGCAATTATTTGAATCATTAGTTGAAAATTAATTGTATTTTCAGAATATAGGTATTTAACGACAAACCTGTCAGCGACTATCAAAGAACTGGAAGCCTGTGAGTCTTATGTGTTTGCGGTGGGCGTGAACGGAGATTATGGCGCTGGGCCATTGAGTCAACCAGTCTCGGTATTCACACATTTCAATCAACGGGCTCCGCCAAAGAAACTAAAAGTTACTCCAACAGAGAGACTAGATACCATAATTATTTCCTGGAGCGCAAGTTGTCCTAACATCGACGAGCCAATTAGATATACGGTGAATAAGAAATTTCAACGATATAAATTATTGCACTATATCTTTCCCTTGAATTGAAAGAATATCCTTGCTATATCTTAAAATTAATTTTGAGAAGCTACCTAAGTATTCGTTTGTTTAAAAGTTATTACTTTTAAAATTACAGATCACCGTAACAGAATCGACGCTCAAAAAGCATTTTGTAGTGACTTTGCCAGCGACGAACGAATCTGTTATGAAGCATACATTCAACTCGATTAAACACGGTGGCAAGTATCAAATAACGATATCCACGGATGTCGAGAACGCTCTACCCAGTCAACCGGTTTTCTACACGGCACCAGACATTCCACCTCCTCATCAAGTGAAGGTTCTGTATGACGAGCAGCGCTTTGTTGTTTACTGGCAAGAACACGATTTACCAGATGCTATGAGAGACGAGAAGTATCATTACGAGGTTTTGGTGGTGGAAGGATCACACGTAATGAACGATTCGATCGCCAAGATATATAAAAGCGATCAGCCACCGTACATATACAAAGATGTGAAACCGGATACCATTTACTCGTTTGCTATTCGTTTAGTCACTGAGGAAGGCTACCAGAGTCCTCTGAGCGAAGTGTTTAGCACCGTACATAGCGCGGGTAATTATCTGAATATAGTTATAGTCGTTGATTTTAATAACAAACTATCGTAAATTTTACTTTTACGTACAAGCTTAAGAAATGCGATATTTAAAATATGGGGCACCTCACCGATTTCGCCGAGTGTTAAAATACGTTGCTGTATTCGGTTTGTAATATATTCATTTCATATGATTATCATATTTCAAATGACTTATTCAATATCGACGAGGTGTCACTGTTATTAAATAATTACCAAAAAATTATCTAACAAATATTAATTTAATTAATTTAATTTTAAGCAATTTAGTGTAATTAATAAGAAATTAATCTTTTTAGAACTATCATCGTTACCAGTGACTATAGATACGGCTAACATTATTTCGTATGCGATAACAACCTTTTTCCTGATCTTTGCTTTGGGATCTGCGTTGGCATACTTTATCGTTAGACACAGAAGATTACCCAATAGTTTCACACAATTTGCTAATAGCCACTACGATACTAGACGCGGGCAGGCCACCTTCCCCGGTACCACAGACGGCTTAGGTGAGTCTACAATCCATTTAACAGTATAATTTAATGCTAGAAAATGTAAGATATTCAAAATTTTCAATTTTTCAATTTCAGAAGAAGAAGACAGTCCCGTGATCCGAGGTTTCTCCGATGATGAGCCATTAGTAATAGCATAAGCTCGCGAAAAGTATCACACATAACAACATAACACTCTCACACTACGAAGTATAAACAGGTACATTACACTCTCTCTATATATATATAGAATATATATTATATATATATATAAAATTCGTATTATATATATATATATAAAATATAAGTATACATAATAATTAAATATTAGGAGAAATGTGCCAACACACTATTGATACGAAAATGTTCGAGATAAGAGACGACCTGGTCATAAAAGTAGAAAGCTTTTATGAAAGTGGCTCAAGACTGACATACACACACGTATACACACGCGTATACACACACATGCACACAATACTATATTCGTAGAAAGTAAACCAAGATTGATCGAGAGCTCTTCGGAACACTTACATGAAAGGTTTGTGACTATAACGTGAGAGAAAAATATCACATGATCCTCTGTTTGTAGAGTACTATTATACGTGTACATGTTATATACATAGATTTGATTAAGTATACGGATGATTAAGTTTACGTCATACCGGTGGGCCATAAGATAAAGATGGAAAGTGTTGTTTGTTTAATATCTATATAAAGGTAAGACAAAAAGACGTGAGAGTAAGAAATGACAAGAGGTAGAAAAAAAAAAAAAAAAATGAAAGAGAATTTGTATATATCGGAAATATTTTGTAACTGCCCAACAATTTTAAGCTTTTTCGAAAGATGCCATATATGACATTTACTATTGCATTTGTACTATATGTATAATGAGAGAAAATCGTTTCATAATTTGATCAATGATTTTATTATATGGTTTGCATTACTTTTCTTTATTTTCTATGATATAACATCGTGTAAGGCTCGTTTTCTCAAACGCGGAGTTCCAGTCTCTCAATCAACGCAAAATATTTTGTCCCATTATACAGCAATTAATGTCAGAAAATTAGAGGCTACTTTTATAACGAAATCATACAGCAACTATGTGACAAAATCAGAGGCTACTTTCGCATTTGAAATACTCGTTATTAGCTCCGCTGTTTTGTAATAAATCCTTTTTCTTCTCTTTGTATACACACGACGTTAACACGAATGAGCTTGTTCATAGTGATGACTAATTATAATATGATCGTATACGTTTACAAAACAGTCAGGACAAAAGCTTGTGACGATGGTGAAAGTTCCGTTAGCGATAGAAAAGACAAAAAATTAGAAAGACGAAAAGAATAAAAATAATAATGGTTGTGTCTTCGCATTAAAACAATTTGTGATTGAGAAGCATTTACTTTTAAATGATTGTGGTCGCTATAGTTCGATGAGAAGAAAGAAAAAGAAGTAAAGAGAAGCCAGTTTGGATCGTTACAAGGCAGGCAGGGTTTATAGATGGCACTATTAGATGCATGCGAAACTCGAAATATGTGCTGCTTATTTTTAACTATTTTTTTTAGTGGAGATGTTATGTAAACGGAAGTGATGGTAGCACGATTATGAAATTACCTGTGCTATCATAGATTTGTAAATAACGAATACTTGTTACTCGATCAGCTAAAAAGAGAGAAAGAGAGAGAGAGAAAGAGAGAGAGAGAGAGAGAGAAAGTGTGAAAGAAGAGAGAAAATATGTATCTTGAAAATATGTTCGGCTTTTTTACGCGATAAAGCCGAAGGTTTAGTATAAGCACGCAAGCTTGTCATTTTTTTTAATTTTCGAGGTTGTCCTAAGTAAATTTTCTATTTCATTCCAATGAAATGAATCTGTGAACACTGTATAATTTTTCAGAAGTGAGATTAAGATCAACTTTTGTTTGGTGCACAGAGTGTTGGAAGAAGGTAGTTTAGAAATTAAGAAATCAGTAGCGAAGAGCATTATTAAATGGATAATTTCATCGTTATATTTTTTAACAAGTAGCAATCTTATTTTTATGAAGCATGATATCATTAATAATATTATAATAGTATTGTTAATATTATAGTATCAATAACAATATTAATATGAAATTTAACATTAATTTAATATTTTTTAATCTTAGTAGTACTATGAAGATTTAACAGATTTAACATTACCTCTTTTCACATCCTGTGCAGAATTCTTTTACGAAATTCTCTCAGATCATTTTACAAGAAGACTTTGCATCGAATCTTTTCTCAAACGATTCTTTGATGGTTTAATGCTCAACAGAGACAAGACGCGAGATACGTGGATAAGTTATTCGTCATCACCTAGGTTCATGTGAACAAGAAGCGTTCTAGCAATATTATCGAGATCTATTCTATCTATTGTAAAGACACAAAAATCAAGGTTTGTGTTAATCGAGGTCCGTTTACATTAATCTCAAGTGCACTGTTCTGAAAATTTTCGTAATCGTAACACGACAATATTTTATATTCTAAAATCGCTATTGTTAGCTATTTATCGAGTTTGCGAAATGATTTTACAGTCATGGCCTTTTCGAACACGTGTCGTTTTTAAAAGAGATATTCTCGATGTTTTTTATATTATCCGTCTTGACTATGGTATTCGTTCGGTAATCGATTAAGCATTTTTAAACAATAGTTAAAAGACAATTAAATAAAAAGACAAAAAAAGATATATCACTGTGTAAAACGACGAAAGATTGCCGGATCGAGTGCTAAGAGATTAAAAAAAGAAGAAGGATTCCAGCAAATTCATAACATACGTGACGCGAAACAAAAGAGTGGAGAGCGAAATATTTGGCGAGAGCGACGATGTCGAATGAAACGTAGGTTGTACGTGTAAATCTCAAGGGTTATATAGGAATATAACAGTGATATATACATAATATATAAATATCTATCCGTATACATATAATATATTTGCGTGTAAATAAATGAATTTAAGGCATATGATTATGATAATCTTATTTTACTAATTTTCTACCATTGTTCCTTTCCATCTGAAGTAAACAAAGGATGATATTAAAAATAAAAAAGACGTGAAAATTTCATCTTTTCAATTTTTAAACGTGGCAATCACCGTTCGTTTCTTTTCTTTTTTAATTTCCAATACAACGGACAATTTGAAATACACCGACGGAGAAAAGAGATTATTAAAAAATTGCTATTTGTATTCGAATATTAAGAACTTCTTTACTCTATACATTTCTTAGTATGTTTTTAACAATCATTAAAATCGTTCTGCGTCTTAATATCTCAACTAAATTAATATCTGCCAGTAGGGAAACGAAGAAATAATACAGACGTTTCTATCCGAGGACTGGTTCTCGGGTAATTTGTAAAACGAGTTTGTCATCGCTCTACTTTTTTTGGCAATGCAACGGAATGGTAACGTTTCCGCCGATTGTCAAACTCTCTGGCCGAACTTCCGTTCTCCATTTCAGCCGGAAACGATGAAATTACCAAAATCAGTAAAGAAACTACAATACATGCTTCTTCAATTAACGAAACGTTAGTTTCAGTGTACTATTTCGTATACAAAAGAAATTATAGGAAGAACCTAATTATCAAGAATGATATTCTAAGAAGGATACAATATACACAAGTATCTACTCGATTAACTTTTACTACTCTGAACCCACCATACGATGTTTATCCTGGAATTACCTAATTTTGATTAAACTATAAGTCAGTGACCATTCGCTTCTGACGCTATTAATGGAACGTCTATCTAGAATTATTATCCAAAAAAGTTGACAAATTCGATAGAGGTCGTATAAGAGGCCGTATTAAATAACGAAAGATATCTTTCTGGATTTTTAAAACAGAAAATAAGATAAAGCGACGACTGCTTCGATTTACCCAAAAAGCGATTTCATCTTCGATCAGCTTCGAACTTCCACCAAACTCGTATACACGTGTGATTTCAAAGATAAAATAAAAGCAAATATAAGTTGCTTAAATCCTCTCAGACACAGCAACTATTAGGTCGTCCGAAAAGTTTCTTTCGTTTTATAAGGAAATAATGGATGCACATTTTCCATTTTATATTATTTTATCGAATTACGTATGACCAAGTTTGTTCTATGGAAATAAAGATCACAACGTTCGACGGATTAGGTTTCATGTTTGTATAAAGATGCGTCGCTGTAAAACGCGTGTCTGTAAAAGGAAGATACTTTCCGGACAAGCTAACAAATCCAGAAGTTGGATTAAACTCAATGAAACGTAGATCAGAGTCGTTTATCTCCGCTTAAAAGCTTGCGCTTTTGTTCGACGTATGGAGGAGTTTCGAAAATTCAACATTGGCATCGCGTTCGATGCGTCGTTACGCTACGGGACGCCTGTGAACATGGCAGAAATGTGGGCTACGCACGTGCAAATGTACCGTAATAATAATTGTTTCCTTAATTACAGCCACGGCGTATGATTATGCGTACGGTTCGTTCGTCGCGTTCTTTTTTCACGAAGATCGCGCCGCTGCTAGAAAAATTGGTTCCTTCGGAACCGTTTCGACGACGTACGGATGCGGGCAATGATTCATCGAGATCAGTTAACGTGTCTCTTTGAAATTGCGCGTGAAAGTACGACGGGTTTGCAGCGATGAGATCATCGAGAGATGAAGCATGGAATCGCGTAGGTGACCATGTGGTTCGCGTTAAAATTCCCAGTCTTTTCGTAGTATTTTCTCGTCGACGAACGAATTTAAGTGACGTTGCAAGCGATTCGAGGGATTTGTGTCGGGAAATATGCGACCAAGCGTTGCTTAGCATAGGACGATAATCGAAGCGAAAATGTTCATGGATTTATAGGTTTTATGGTGCGAGAATACAGAGAACGCATATAATATGGAAAAATAAGGAAAGTATCGAAACGAAAGTGATCGACTTGTGACGATATTTAAGAAATGAAATCGATCTTTATCTAAGTTCTATTCCTTTATGTTCATGAAGTTAATGGAAATATAAATTTACACGGAGACTCGTAGTCTAGTGATTATAATTTGTAGCGCGAATGTGTCAAGTGTGAGCAGGTTTCTTAATTTTTAATTGGACGGTATTAGTTGTAATAAGATGTAGAGATGTTATATTCATGGGAAGCTGTTTCATTTGAAATTCCATTTAATTTCAACTTAGTTAACACCTTCTTCAATTAATAAATAACACCTCCGACTCGTAGTTGGTCATTTGCAAAGTGTAATTGCCACTTGATAAAATAATTACGTGCCCGTCACGCCTTATACAGTCAAGATAATAGCGATCAACGAACAATTTAAGTACACAGTATCTATATTCATGACGTACGGGCAAATCGTTGTGTAATTCGTGTAAGACTTGTTCGAAGAATTATTTGAACCGTCGGTGTTAAATTGAAGCGAAGTAACAGTAATGTGCCGGTGATATTAAAACGGCATGAACAATTTCGAGGTAATGGAAAAAATTGTGCGTTGAAGATAGAAAATTTATAGTTCTTTTCAATTACACGCACACAAACACATATAATTTACAAGTTACATTATAATATAATTAATAATTTCCGATCGTCCGAAATCGTTGCATGTGCATCAATCGTTAAAAAAATGTTAAATCAAAGTTCAGATGGAAACGAGCTGAGATACACGTTTGAAGCGGTTGAGGGATTTTTAGCGATAAAATGTAAATTACGAGCAGAACGCTGAGACTCGCAATGTCTCTGCCGTTGCGCTGACATCGTTCCCTATCCTGGTATTGAAATCACTCTGAACTCCGAACCATGCGTTTCCTGATATGCGTAACGCTATATGTTATGCTATAAAAATAGATGGAGCGCTTTGCGTCATTTCTTTTCCTTTCCCTCTTCTTCTTCTTTTTTCTATCTTCATAAAGAAAATGTTTCCCAAAATTGCGATCTTGTTGTGAAAAAATGTGCATAGAAACATCGATAGAGATCGTTAAAAGACTAACTAATTATTTTACGATCGACTTTAACCATCACAATCGTCATTGATATTTGCGTTAATTGGTACTCGAGTTACGATTATTTTGTAATCGCGTCTAGCTATTATAATTTTATTTGTTTTTACAATTCTTCTGGTTCGCGAGTTCACTGTAGAATGTTCATTATCTTCTTTTACACTCTATTACCGTCATTTATCGACTTGTTTCTCTGTTATTTCTACCCGTACACTGTTCCCGTTTTACTTTTAAAATTCCGTCCAGATGATCCGACAGTTTTTCCCCGTTTCTTACGTTCGTATTCCAGTTGATTATTATTTCGTTGCAGTTTCATTTATTATACTTATTATCCATCGATAACGAGCATCGAGAAGATCGCAAATGATCGTAGACGGGCTCATTAACGCGGCAACTAGACGATTGGAATCCTATCGAGAAAATGGAACGAGTTTCAGTTGTAAAACGATCGACCAGGAGCCATGAATTTAATTGCCGAGCAAATAGCTGCGCACTGGAGAACAATGGGCCGTTCGATGCGAACAGTTACGGGAAATTAGCCCGTTAACATAGCGGATTAACATGTTACAACGTTAAAGCGTTAGCGCTTACAGCGAACGACAGGCACCTCGCGCCTCGCTCGAGTTTCCCGGTTTCGGTACAAATCGTTTCAAAGCTTTCCTTAATTGAACGCGCGGCTGTGAATTAAAGCGAAACGTTAACACGTCGGAAGTTGTCTTTCCTGGCAGCGAAGGAGAGAGAAAGGGAGAAGAAAGTATCGTTGAATTTTAAGCATCTTTTCGCGTCTTGCGTTATGATACAGCGAGTATCTTGATCTTATCGTTGCTTGTGTCAAGATGGAGAACAGGAAGCGATCTTGAACGCGGCTACAGGAAGAAAGTTGTACATTTAAATGAAATAATACGGAACTGTAGGTTGAAATCGAAGTTGGTAAAAACGTTGAATTTTTGTATTTCAAAGACTACGGAAATGAGGAAACGAGGCGAACTATCGATCGCACCCTTTCGGTATTGAAAAAAGGCGACAAAGAAGATTCTCTCGGCAAGGATTAATCCGAGCCGAGAAAAGATCCGAATTTGTATCTAAGAAATATTTCAACCGAACGATGTTTCGGAAGATTTAAGATGGAAATACACGATGGTGGTCGCTGGTAACGTTCAGCGGTGCGTGCGGTTTTAAACGAGCAAAGTAATAATACAGAGAAGACGAACAAAGCGACAGATAATATCCCTAAAGTTGTGGGGAATAGAATACACAGATCTTAAAATATACTTTTCCATCAGCGTTTTATCTCGGATACTTGGCGCTATACTTTGCCCATCGCGTTTTTCAATCTCCGCTAAACTGCTGATGTCGCTCATCGAAGGCTTCTAAACCCAAGAGATCAGCTTGCCGGTAACCGCGCAAACCGAAACAGCCTTTCCTATGCAACGACCATTAGGTCACAACGAACAATAGGTGGAAAAAAATTGATCGATCGAGAAAGCAGGAACGCGAATACGTTCAAATAGCAGTGAGCGTGCAATTGCACGGCGATTCTGAATATCGACACGAATCTCCGCTTTCGAGGCAGCGGTATTAGCCGCGTGAATGGTGTTACCGGTTAAACGGGAGAATCGTGGGAACGAGAGGCGAATGAAACAGACCTAGAAAGAGGAGGAGGAGCAGCAGCAGCAGCAGCAGGAGAAGGAGCAGGAGGATGAAGAAAGGGAAGAAGGAAAGAGGAAAAAGACGAAGAGGACATGGTGAAAGAAATACGGTCGGTAGGGAGAAGGTCTTCTCCGCCGCAAGCAACGAGGATATCGCGATCGTGAATAGCAAGGACACGAACAGCGTTCGCGAGTAGCTTCCCAGTGAAAGAAGGGATATCCGAGTCCCCACTATTAAATGGCTCGACTCTGACGCGGCAAGGAGAAGCTACATCGGGGGCGGTAGAATACCACCAGCCTCAGTGCAATTTCGACACTCGTCTCGCAGTCAGTTGTCACAAAAGGGCGATCGTTTTATGATCTTGTCCGACTTTTGCTTCGATTTTACGATCTTTGAAACGTGAGAGAAAGGTATGCACCACCGAAGGATGGTGACAGAGGGTGAAGGCGTTTGATGGACGCGCGAAGAACCACGGCACGCCGTTGAAGTTGCCGAAGAAACAGATAAAAGATGCGCCAGATCGTTTAAAGAGAAATTGTAGGATTTCGATGTGGAAGAGAAGCGCGTTTTCTTTCGCGAAGAATCTACATTTCCGGATGAAACTGCTGAAGAGACCGGATCGAAGGATGAGCGAAGATAGAACTGTTTAGAGAGAAACTCCAAGGCTACGCTTTTGGCGAGCAACTGGAACGCGTGGAAGAAGTTGGAAGGAAGAGTTTGTTTAAAGAGAAATTGAATCGTAAACTCGCGATCGACTACGGCTATTTGGCGAGGTACCGAAGAATATCGTAAACGAAGGAACAGTCTAGATAAGAACAGAGAGATTTTTCTCCAAAGGGTTAGATTTCTGCGACACTCCGTGGTGAAACACGGCTGTCCGAAAGAGAGACAAAACGTTGGAAGATGTGGTCGGAGATCATCGGAGAACGATTCTCGGCAAGGATAAAAGGGTAAAGTTGCACAACAGGATATTACGAAAGAATTTTTGCATGAAATTTGAAGGGAATAGGATAGAGTCGTATTACGGTCGGAAAAGAAGAAATTAGAAGATGTAAACATTCGAACGATCGTGAGCAAATCGTTTAGCAAATTGGACAGTACAGCGGAGATCGGTAGCCTAACGTAATTGCCTTAAGCACAGGTTCTAGCGTACCGATAAAAGATAATTAGCTTACCGATAAAAAATTGAAAGGAGTAACTTGACTTGCAAAAACATCGATAGGAAGAGAAAGTAAGTAAAGAACAGCATCTCTAACAAGCTGATTGCCACGAATCTCGACAGATTTCAATTACAAATAAAAGAACCGTTTTGTGTAAGAAACTATTACGATCGAGCGTCGTTATTTTTATTTTGACCATCGAGAGGCTGGCAGAAGCGCCGTATAAAGCGATAAAAATAGAAAAGAATTGTAAACGAAGACTCGTAAAAGTCAGGCTTCGATCGACGCGAAAGGATTTGACAGCGAAATAGGAACGAACTGTTTGAGTTTGCATTTTCGTGGAAAAGATCGAGAAGCAGCGGACGGTGAAGGAAGTGACCTGGTCAGAGGATTCTTCTTCAATGACGAACTTCCACAAAATTGAACGTTTCCTGTGATTTTACTGGAGCACGAACGACCGTGTCCACGAACATGCAAGACCTCTTTGATGGCACGCAATGACACAAAACGCGTATTTATTTCTTCGTCGATTAGCGTGTCTACCTAGAAACGCGTCGTGCCGGAAGCCCATTGCAGAATCATCAACGTCTCTTCGATTCGAACATATCTCGGTCACAGAATCAATCTGTCATACATAATTGAACGAAACAAGGAGCGTATTGCTCCTTTTTCGATATTCCTTTGATTTCTTTCCTTTGACAAGATAATAGGAAAGACGATCTCTTCGGTTCGAATAGAACGTGACGAAGGATCGAGGATTTATCAGACACGTGACGCATACGCTGGAAAATGATCAAAGAGGAAGGACATAGTTATTTCTGCGATGTTTCTCTGCTTTCTTGCATCTGCGGTATTCTAAAGTCGTGATACTTTTCCAGGGAAATTGTTAGAAAATCTGATCTTTCCAGATCGAGCAGACGCGTTCGAAAGATCGACGATCTGTCGCAAACGATCCAACGACTCGTTACGAAGAGAAAAAGAATGTCGCGATTCTAAGATCGCGTCTCCAGTGAAATAATCGATAAATAGAATCCTTCGATCCGAAACAGAACACGATCGAAGGATCAACGATCCATCACACGCGATCGATCGAGAAGCGAAAGGAAAGAGAAGAAAAACGCTACTACCTTCGTAATGTTTCCTTGATTTCTTACATCCAACACGACTTCAAGATCGCTCCGCGACAAAAATAATTGAAAAACATAATTCCACGCAACTTTCCTAGGCGTTAGTCTTGGAACAGCAACGATCGGATCGATAAGAGCAGATGGATGGCGAGAGACTCGAAAAGACAGCCGCCGGAAGAGAAGAGAAAAAACGACGAATGGTCGGAGAGGAGTAAAAACGACACCGGAGGAGTCGGTCGAATCAGAGAAAGCAGCAAGAAACGATTCGAAGCGCAAAAAGGGATGAATCGTTTCGGAGCTTATGAGGCGTGAAACCAAGATCGCGAATCTCTTCAGCAAGTGGTTGGTTTACGGACGTGCGGATAGAAACGGTAAGAATATCAGCGGAGTACATAGGGAGGAGACTCGTACGTTATGAGGCGAGGATGATCGTCGAGCAAGTCGACAAGTTGGAAACGAAGCGAGTGTTATAGTTGGACAGGCGAAGAAGAAACAACAACTGCAAGTTGAAGTTCTATTTAAGCTCGAAGAGAATATTTGAACGGCTACGATGAGAAATTTAAGCAACATTTCGAGGAATTGAAGATTTCGTTCCTTGGAAAGGAGAGACTGTTCTTCCTGGAAAGAAGAAAACAGGAGAGGAGATAATTAGCTGCAGGGAAACCATACGAGTCTGTCACAGCGTAGACGTCTCCACGAAGAAACTCTGATAGGTGAGTAACGAAAATTGGATATTATTTATCTGTGAAAAATAATCAAACTCCGATGCTTCTCCGTTTACTCGAAACTCTTTTTGTTAGTCGTACGAGTTGTCTTTAAACGAAAAATAAATCGGAATAGCAACTGAAACACGAAGTTTTAAACGTTTTTCAAAACACGATAATATTCGGCGATAAATTTAATTAACAAAACGACGAAGATTCCTAATCGTGTGAGACAGCAATTTAGCAATGAAGCTAGAGAGGAATATCAAGCATTTTTTAGAAACGTAGCGAATATTAGGTGAAAATTATTTGTCCCACATGACGAGGATTTAAAAATGTGTAATCGGGATAACGACGCAAGTGGGAAGAAATGTGACGCGTTTTTCCAAACGTGTTCCCGTTTTACTGAATTCTAATCAAATCTGTCAGACACGACGTAAGGGGAGAGAAAACATCGGCATACCAGAGCACTCGTGATTTGCACGCGTTATCCGGCGCACAGCACGAATCAACCTCTGAAATACGCGTTCACACCGGCTACTAGACTCTACGACTAAAAGAGCAACGTCGATATCGTAGATTCTATAGCGTAGAATGTAGGTAGACAAGCCACCTAGTTTTATTGGATGCAAAACGATAAATTATCCAGTAGAAAGTCTGTGACGTGCAGTAAGCTGCGAATATGTCTTATCTCTCGATAGAAAAGGAAAGCCAATAATCTGCATACAAATCGAAACCCTAAACGAATCTGAGGGCATTGAATTTTCTTACCGGGTATAACGTTGACATTTCAATTTGACTTTCCATTTGATTCGGCAATTTCCATCTGGCTGGTTGAAAATCATAGCGCTGTAGCTCAGTTTTATAAAATATCTCGTTATCGCGAATTATTCTCCGTATGTTTTGTCGGGATATTCGCAATCAAAATTATTTTCATAAAATAAAAATCTTATTCCATAACATGTGCAAATATAATGTACTTATCGAGTACCTTCACTAGTCTTTTTTTTTTTTTTTTGATTTTTTGAAAATCTTTTCGTTCATTCTCAATCTAATAGTCAAATACCCGGCAAAAGTTCAGATCGTATCGATCGTCAAAGACGCTACGAACTTTTCGCCAACGATTCGATATTATTACGAAGTGTTCGTTGTACCTTTTCATATCGCGAAAAAGTAAAAACCAAAGGGATGATACTTTTAAAATATATAACTAAATTCAAATTCTCAAATGTTTCGCTCCTTTCGCTGTGATTTTCAGCTCGCCACATAGCGTTTGATAATTTTCATATTTTTCTTACACTTTCCCTGGATAAACGAATAGAATCGATTATACAGCAAGAACGATGGACTTGATTTTACGGTAGATCAATGAATTCGGTTGTTTCACGCATGATTTGAGCGAACGATCAAAGACAAATCGTTCACCTTGACCGTGAATCGATGTTCCGTTTCAGGAACGGAAGTGCCGCGATCGACGCCAGCCAGAGAGTTGTCGTTCGCGTGAATCGAATCGATACCGTGTCGAGACGGCCGATTCGATCGGGATAAAACGAAACGAACCGAACCGAACCAGCGTGTTCCTCTGCAGCGAACAGAGGAGGAATCGAGAGGGTACGCGAGGAATAGTCACGACTCCAAAGTAGGTGAGTATCCTGGAACTTATTTAAGAAGCAAAGATTCTATAAACGGTTTACGAAAGGTGGAAATTTTTGAAAGTTAAAGTCATAATACCGAGAATGAATGATACCAATACGTTGGAGAAAGTAAGAATCCAAATCAGTAAGTTGCACAGTTCAAACTTGAAATTTTTCGAAATTTGGGAAATTTGAAGCTGAAAATTTTTATGTCGGTTAAATTAATAATTGCAGAACTATAAAAATTAAAAGCTGGAATTTTTTCAAATCGAACCAATTAACAGCTGGAATCTTTTATAATTAGAGAAATTCAAAAATGTGGAATCTAAAAGTTGGAATTTAAATACATTGAAATTATTCACTTGAGACTTCTCCAAATTACGATTCAATTAGAATATTCTTTCTCTCCCGATGGAAATAATATTTAATAATACACGGTAGACGATGTTCATAGAGATGTTGAAAATTGGATCAATGAATCAGTGGATTAGTAGAGTTATGGGTTGGCGATATTTTATGAATGATATATTAAGGTTTTTTCAAGATGAAATATGAAATAACGTAACACCGTATTGAATAAAGTAAACAGTAAATACTTAATGACCGACAATCTTTCAAACGTAATTTACGAAGTCTACAAAGTCACGATCGGTGCAATCAAGCTTGCAGTTGATTTTATCGCGTGTAGAGTACAATGCTCGCGGCGAGTCAGAATGTAGGTGGCCATTATGACGATGGTAATCAGAATTTCATGCAGGAAATCGTCGGTGAATGATGGCACGGTACTGCCGTTGTTTACAAACATTTTTTATTTTTTTTTTACACGCGATGTAATTAACGACGGTATAATTAACGCGCACTTTCGCGAGAAGCAAAACGCTTCCTTCCGATTGAACGATTTATTCTTTCGATCAATGCCACTCGAGTAACGCCATTTAACGCTTCTTTCGGACGTTCACTAGCAGACAAAGAATATTCTTTTCAATTACTATACTTTTGTTTCCTAATGACGCTACCTGATATTTATTAATTAATTACAGTTATCGAAGTAGTCGGTATTTTAGATATTTCGGTGTTTAGATATTTGAGTATTTTTTATTATTTTAATATTCTTTTTAAAGACATCTGATAATCTATGAATGATCGTAAATGATGATGAAAAAGTTTCATTATAGATGATAGAAATTTATATATCGCTACAGTATTTCTTTGGAAAAATTCTTAATATATTAGCGAAATCGATACAACTGGTATTTATTCGAACAAAAATGTACGCGATTGATGTTTCCCAATTACTTCTATCATCTTTTATAATTAACTTTTATAATTAATTTTTATATAATGCTCGTCTATTTTATATCAAGTTTGTGCAATAACTTAGATTCACTCTCGTCGAATATATTCTTAAAAGAGATTCTTCCTCCTACTTGCGATACATTTTATACGAAGAGCATGTGGGAATACGAGTTGTTGAAAACGAGTTGGCACACGTTATCCCCAGGTTTCACGTGTTCGTCAATTATCACGAACGCGACGGCAGCAATTAGTACCGTTCCAAGGAGCCAGAGTTACTTTTTCCTTCTTCGGCTGTTGTTTCTGATTTCCTCGAAACTTTCGTTCTCTTCACGATCGATGACCTTCTTGCCCATCGACGTCACGTTCGTTTCGCCATCTTCTCATAAAACGATTTCCTCGTCTTATCATCGGCAAACTTCCTCAACACCACACGAATCTTTCTCTTCCGATAAATTCCAATCTTATTTCATTTCGTTTCGCTTGTTTTCACTAATAAACGTAACAGTTTCCTCCAAAACAAAAATCCTACAATACCAATTTATGCAATTACATCAAACGCACGTTACTCTCGATTTATCAATGGAGATCGGATACAGTGTAAATGCCGATCGAATACATTAGGGAAGCTTGTTTCATTCGATTCGCATCCATTCGTTCAACGTTATAAGCCCAAAGCTCGTTTACTACGTTTTTATTTAAATTTCTGTGCACGCTATACTTGGACGCGCATCTACATAATTCTAATTATTAAAAGAGCATGATCTAAAGTAAGATGTTCTAAAGACCGGATGCGCGTCCTGCTCAGATAGTCGAACGAGAATTTTCGTAGCCTGCGGCCTACGAGTTCAAGGTTCTAATTAGCATCGTTCTCGATCCATTTTTCAGCGGATCATCCTGGTTTGGTTTCCTGCGAGATCCAACGAGCACATGCAAAACAGCTACTAGGCGGGATCGGTTGGTTGTCGAGCGGCACGCGTTAAAAAAGGTTTTCGATAGATAACGGTCCGCTCGTTGCGGAAGCGCTCCCGTTCAACGATCCGCGGACGTTGCTCTTAATTATTTATTACGCGTCGATGACGTAACCCTCGGGGAATCGTTACGGTGTCAGACACGGTGGAAATTTTATTAATTCGAATCGTCGCTTCATCGTGGAAATCTTTCTTCTTCTTTGCTAATGATTCTTTGTCTCTTATGTATTACATTTAGATACATGCGATTATCAGTCTTTTTCCTCCTAGTATTTGACCCTCGATTCGCATACTGGGTCGTTTTCCATCAGTGATTTTCATTAATTTTTCATTTTTCCCATACTCTTGTTTAAATTTAAACTTTGCTTGAAAAAATTAATCTAGCACGTAGACATCCATAAAAAGTACTCGGGCGATATTCTAGAAACTTGAAAGTATGTTCAAGAATTTTGGAGGATTTTTTAGAGACACAAAAACATAGAAAAAATGGACTCGAAGGGCGTTTTATGCGACACGACGTTGAGAAAAGCAAGATTGCAAGCTTATGTGGTTAACTATGTTGTTATATTTGTTTTTAATTGAAGTATTTAGTTCTAGTTTTAGTCTTCGTCTTCGTTGGAGATTTCTTTTTCCATTGAAAATGAGCGATCGTAGGTAGTTTTCTTCTAACGTTTAACCACGATATTTACCATGCTTTCGAAGATTAGATTCGTGTATCAATTTTAATACTTTTAGTGCATGTCGATCAGGTTTTCCAAAGACAAGATTCAAGTCTTATCAAGTTTATAGACAAATAAAGATTAAAATTCCACTTTGACCTAGAAATAAATTAAACAATGACACCTTGATGGTATTCTCTTAATTTTTGCCTGCTTCTAAACCGGATCTCGCAAATATTCCACGAATTGCGTTTCGAGAGTATGTTTTGCCACGTGCGTTTCTCATATTCCCCTACTTTGAAACGTAAGCTTTCATCAACGTGTCGTCGCGATAACGATTAAGAGCCGCAGATGGATTAACGTTTCTCTGCGATTTCCTAGTAATTTCCCGCGTACTTGGCGTCTTCGCTAATCGATCAGGACTTGTCATGGGTCTCGATTCATCGACGATGATTTACAACGCGAGACAGACTATTACGATGTTCGTTCGATCGTTCTATAATAACGTGAGATTTCAGTCGAACAATTCATTGAACGATACAAAAGAGACGATCACGTCGAATCCCATTCTAAACAACTAATTGCCTATATACAATCGAAAATAATCTTTTCTAATATTAAACGCTTAACTTTTCTAAGAAATTCCCAGCACACTTAAAAATTACAATCGTCGTGCCATAATCTTTTCTTGTCTAATCATGAAACACAGGCAATTACGTTAAAGTTTATTAATACTCGAATTCTTCCTGGATTTTCCACGATGATAACGAAAGCCTGTTCTCGAATAGCTGCCGACCATTGTTCCGCGGAGGCGGCATTAATTACTCGCGTTCCTCTTTTGCTTTCTTCTTTCCTCGTCGTCGTAGCGGTCACAGGCACGCGTCGAAATGGTCTGGCGACAGTGAGGTCGACAGGCGTCGTTTGGCAACAGATGGGAAAGGTATCTATGGCCGTAAGAAGTGCCGCTATGTCCCACATCGGCTGCCTACGATTCTGACACGGTAACCACGTTCCCCTGTTACATGTGCACACCTTCCGGCAGGTGGTTCCCGAGATTTGCCCCTCTTCCTTACAGGGATGCGCGGAGTTCGATTTGTTCGAATATCGTATGCTTCGTGTACTATGAACTATGAAAAGCGAAAAGAAGATAGGACAATTCACATGTGCTGTATTTACGAAAGAATCGTCGTTCAGAAGTGACAATTAGACTGCGGACTATCTTTGCAAAATTCCTATTTTTGCAAAATTCCTATTTTTATAAACGCAAGCGAGGACGTGGAACTTTCACGCAAGTTTCATCTGTTCATTGTTGTTGGAGAATAGATGTATGTACATGTGTATTGTACGAGCGAAGAATGGAAGAGAGGAAGACAAAAGGAAATCGCCAGGAGACGAGCATGCCACGTAAAATAAAAAAGAGAAATCGAAGACGAAAGATAAAAGATAAAAATAGAGAAATAAAAAGAGAGAATTTATTTCTTAGCACTTGGTTTACACTAACTACAATTCACTTCTGAACACCAGACGCGACTTTTCAACACCGAAGCTCTTGCAACTACTTGACTTTCGGCGGAATCCGATTCTTTTTCTTCGTCATCCCTCGATATCCCCACTATCTACGCGTTTGTTAGGCGTTTTCGAACATTCGGCAAAAGGATCGTTGGAATATCGAGGGTTCATTAGACGTACATCGTCGCCGAGTGCCGCCGCATCTTTATTTCCGTCATCAGCCCATGGGTTCCGAAGCGCGACCTGGTCCCCGATGCGGACCGAGATGTGGTTGATGTTACAAGCGCACCGCGTATGTGTCGAATGAACGAATGTGCAATAAAACAAATTCATTGCTGTTTGACATGTACAAGAGAATAGAGCGCTGTTCGTTAATATTTCAAGTTATTATGTTATATATAAAATAGTTCTTTCGTTCTAATAAATTTTGTATTCGATAAAACTTGAACAATTGTCACGACGAGTACTTTGTACTTTGGATATTTCACGTATTTTTACATTTTACGTGAATTTTCGTATTTTTATTTTTTCGAACAACACGTGGAAATTAGTGTAAAGTAGTGTAACACCAGCTGTATTTGTACCTAATAGTTTTTCTCCTTTCTAATTTCCCTCGATACCTCTAAATCGCGTGCTCGACTTATCAGCTTTACTCGGTAGGATTGGTAATTACAGTCATTTCGATCCTTTTTTATTATACGAGCACGTTGTTAAAGGCATTTAAACGTAACAGACCGATGCTTACGTATATTCAACGCCTATATTTTTGTTCTCGGGTTTCGCGAGATATCCCGAAAGATATCTTCGAACACGTACTTGAATTTTTTTTCACTCGTTGATACGATGATCCGTCTCGATCTTCGGCTTCCTTTTTTCAAATTTTGGATTTCAGATCGCACAGCTGACCATAGCAAAAGTATATATTACGAGCATATTACGAGTAGTAAAATGTCCCATGAACGTATAACCACCGTAAAGCGATGTAATTATTAGCTGATAAATTATCGTGCAAGAAGATACAGTTTAAACAAATTTGCGACAGACCAAACGACGAAATTGTTCCTGTGCAAAACTGTCTTCAAAAGTTCTTTCTATATCGACACGATCGAAGCCCTTTCGTATTCTATTTTCTTCTTTTCTACGCATACTGGGTGTTTTATTTATTTTGCACATTATCTTCGAAAACGAAATCTAGAAACAGATCTACTTCATCTACAATTTACGTTAGCGTTTTCTTCGCGAAATCGTGCAATTATTGTACCCTCTTGCATCTGACATTTGACGACAAAAGGGAGTAATCTAGCGTCCCAATCCGATTTACCTGCACCGTAGAGTCGATGGCGCTAGCACCGGAAGTGGACGTCCGCCTTCTCCGCGTTGTCACGTTAGCGCGTTTCTCGTTTCGACCCAACGAATCCAAATAGACACTCGTTCGTCTACCAGAACCAGTTTCCCTAAGATCAATATCCCTATACAGTCGATTACTGTCAACGTTATTCTCGCTTAAAGTGAAATTTCGTTATAAATCTTAAACTCGGCGTAGCGTAAATTTAACAGGGAAAATTAGTAGAGTGAATTTAATTGCCTGTTAAAATGTCCGAGCGAGTAATAAGTTAGCAGAGGAAATTGAAAATACGAGGGTCAGGATCTGCTGCAAAATCGTTTGGTAATAAATTCAAATGAAGAAACATTATACTTAAAAGTTAATTACACCTGTAAAAATATTATTTAATGGTTATTTACATTCGTGGAATATTTTCAAGTTAATTATATTTGTAGAAAATGTGCTGGATAATGAAGTTGAAAGATCGACAATTACGTGGAAATGTTTTACGAGAGAATAAGATGGTATTTTGCGAGTTACATTTTAAAGAATCTTATTTTTATCCTTACTCTTTTCTTCCAATATTTATCATTTGATTTTATATTCGACACTGGTTAACATTTTTCTTTTATATCGCTTTTGATGAATATAAATTGAAAGTTTGATCCTCCGAGAAAGTTTTGCATGTCGATATACTGTACGCGATGTTAGTATTTCTTTAACAAAGTTTTGAGAAAGATCTTTGAGGCGCGGACGTTAATGGACAAAAAGCGAATATCGAGCATCCTGAGTGACATTTAGAACGTAACAGCATGTTATCCACGTGGCGAGTACTGTTGCCTTTCTTGCAGAATGTATCGCCATTAGGAAGCAAGTGGTATAAAAACAGACCTTCTGCGTGTTCGACGATCACTATCGCGATGAACGTACTTACCCTTGGAACCGGTTTCACGGTCTCTGCTAGGATTACAAAGGTATGTCGAAGTACTATGATCTTTTTTTCTCGATTCTAGGTCGAGATCCATCGCGTGGCTGTAATTGGCACGATAAAAAGAAAAGGAGGAAGAAACAAGAGAAAGGTAGAACGTTTTAATCGTGTCGGTCAATTATTGTCACGATATGAGGCAATTTTTGTTTTTGTTTATTGGAATTAGTTTGAAACACGTTGGGATTATATTGGATTTGTCAGCAATTCGTATCGACATTATTTTCGTACTCGACCTTCTTGCATAGCACTTCGCTAGCGAACTGTTAGATCTGTTTTGGGAATAATATAAACTTGAGTTAGTTTCTCAGGTTAAAACACCATGGTATAACTGTTGCCCACGCATAATTAATGGATCACTCATTTCACATCTCGCGTTCCATATAATTCAAACTGTTTTCCGTGGGTTTGGTTCAGGGAAATGTACGGTATCCGACGTTCCTGCTTTCTGATACGATCAAACTTCACGCTGTTTGTTCGTTCGCCAGATGTTGTTTGAGAGAATGTGCAACCTAAATCACGATGTGCCATTTTATATTAACGTTGTGGAATATGATAAACAGTACCTGAGATGAGTACCTTTCGGATATAAGTGAGGAAACTTTGAAAAAGGGATGAAGAAAGCCATGGCCTTCGAACGACCTTGGAAAGAAGCAAAGCGACCTTGATAATTGCTAACGACTCGTAAGTGACTTCCAGTGCTAATGTCTCGATGTCGATGATGGTTTAAGAACTTGAAGCGACTTTGAATAGCGATGATTCGACTTTGAAAATTATTGATAATCTTCGAATGACCTCGAGTGTTAAGGGCAAGCGATCTTTCACGATCTCGTCGTTAGCGAGAAAAATATATGCAATATATAAATTTGTTTTTTTTTATTAATTTCACACTCTTTTTCATAATCGTTCAGATTCTCATTCAACCTCAGTATACGCTGTATTATTGCGTATGAAGTATACGTAATATCGTGGTAATTGTTTTCAATTTTCAGTTCAGCCTAATATGAAATATATCGAGCTTATAATTCTCTGACGAAAATTTAAAAAATGCTACATAACGATTCACTTCCGTGATTGTACCGTTTAAAACAATTTTTACGGTAATTAATTCTTTATCAAAGCGATCTTACAAAGTCTTAAGGAGTTAGTAGTACTTTCAGAGAAATATCCTGTAGGATATAAATTAAAACGTAAATCAGAATTATCAGAAATAATAGGAAGGCAAAAATATTTGATTGATGCGACCTTCGGACGATAGAACAATCGATTTCTATTAAATCTCATTTCTTCGAACAGAGAATGAGAAAATTGTCAGTTTGATTAAATATTTAAGGGCTGCGCGTCTTTTTGGCATCTAAACTACATAAATTTTCGGCTGATGAGAGGAGACAGTCTCACTTTCTTTTGATTATTTTCTAATGCATACGCGTGGCTTGGTGCAACAAGTGCCAATGTAATAATTTTTTTCAAAAATCAGTTAAACTCTGTACTAAGTTTGTAAATAATCGTGTACTCTATATAAGAAACGACAGTTCCAAATTCTATGTGGAAATTACTATAATGCCACTGAATATACGTCAACGTAAACATTTTTCATAAAATAAAGTTACTGCTAAAATTAGCAAAGTCAACGTAGATAAAACAAATAGCATGTTCTTTAATTCTCCCTCTTTGTATTAGAAGAGAAATTTGAAACAGCAGAAACTTGAACATGAACTTTTTAACGTATCTCTAAGTGGTAATATAATTTTTATTTATTTATTTATAAGCACCGACGTTGATATTTCTTGCTTCGAGCCACAGATATAATAATTCGTGACAGGAAAAGAGTATCTTTCAGTAGTAAATTCCGTTCATTCCGTAAATTCCGTTCAGATATTTGAATATTCGGATAACGAAGGCTCTACCGTAATACAGATCGTTTTTCTTCTAAACGAACGTTTCCATCTTTTATTTCTTCCTTCGTAGTAATCGTCGCAAACCATCAAATAGCCAACGAAATTGCGTAAATTGGACAAATTGTATAAATTGGAAGTTATTTGTGCAATAGAGTATCGCAGAAGCTTTCTTTCCTCAACTAGGATCAGCAATAAAAGTTTAGGCGAAGTTCGTTCGTCGAATCGATGTTTTATTCATCGTCTGGATCGCATTAAGCCATGTTCCGTAGGAAACGGTCGTAGAGATCTCGAAAGTCGGCGAAATTTTCCAGCCGAACTTCCTGCACGTTATATACAACCCTAATAATCTTTTTTCCTCAAGCCATTTAACTAAATTATCCAAACAGTATCAATTCGATCTCCCTGGCGCGTTACAGTTTCCCGGTCGACTTCCTGCAACGAAAGCAGAAAAACAGATTTGATCCTAATGGCGACTGAATGTAACGCAGCTATGCAACTCACTCGCAAAGATTTAACGCGTCGAGTATAATAAAGCTCGCTATTATGGAACAACGAATCAACCTTCTTCTTAACTAATTACGCGTAATTTGTTAAGCGTCAAGGTTTCCCATACAACTTTTTATCGTCGCGTGGCAACGAAACATACGATCGCATAGAATGTGAGCACGCTTTACTTTAATTTAGAACGCAAGTATTTCTCTCCAACGCTGTTACAACTACGCTCTTGTCGTTAGGTGGTATTGACAAAATCCGCAAATCACTTAGTTGCCAACCCAATAGAACACCAGAGCATGGTTGTAACAGCGTTGGAGAGAAATACCTGCGTTCTAAATTAAAGTAAAGTCAATACCACCTAATGACAAAATCCGCAATTCACTTAGTTGCCAACCCAATAGAATTCCTGTTAAGTCTTTAACGAAAGAGGAACTATATCTTTCATAGCGGTCCATCTTCGTTAAAAAATATTTCTGTCTTTCGTACTTGCTATATGCATCCCCTGTACTTTGCTGCCTACGAATTTCTCGTAAACGCGAGAAAAATTTCGCAACATCACCGACATATCTCGCATATCGTGTGAAGTTACGTCATACACGTAACCCTGATGGAGCGTGGTGG
The DNA here is from genome assembly GCF_041682495.2 of Bombus fervidus. Taxonomy (NCBI): domain Eukaryota; kingdom Metazoa; phylum Arthropoda; class Insecta; order Hymenoptera; family Apidae; genus Bombus; species Bombus fervidus. The sequence goes on from NC_091521.1 coordinate 15,747,608, forward strand.
TTGCGATGCGCGCGTCCTTCTCCGTTTTCGTTGGTTCGTTTCGACGAATCATCCAGGAGATTCACCCAATTCCCGAGGTGATCGGCCAAGGTAGTCACGAACACGCTTTAGCATACACGTCGCGCCGCGCTGCGAAGGTTATTCAACCCAAGCAGATCTCGTTCGTAGGCAACGCGGAGTAACGGGTTCCCGATGACTCGTGCATGAGGCGCCTCTCCACCTTGCCGGATTACCCGGTGGTCAGGCTGCGTGCACGCCGGGCCCACCGCTTCTCCAACCTTCGAGTCGTAGATTCAGTCAGCCGTGCACCATTGTCGAAACATCGTCCTGCTGCACGACACTCGCGATTCCTCACCGCGTCTACTCCTCCGCCAATGATCCTAGTTTCGTCCGGCGATCGCTAGCTTTGTCTCATCTTCGTAGAACGTTCGAGTTTCAAGTCAGTTCGAACAGTGTTTCTCCGTTTGTTTTTCAGTTTGACGAGTAGTTTGCCTTCTGTAGTGTCGCGTCCGATATTTTCTTTGGTGTAGCTTTCCTTCGTATCTCGTTATTGCGCGTGTTTGGTGATTAAATGCGGTTTCCAGGAGGATTCTGAGATTCAGGTAAGAGAGATTCCAAGGTTTCAGACAGGTTGGTCCTTGATTTCGTTCCGCGAGAGTCAAAGGAGCGCGTGCTTCATGCGTTTCGCTGCGGATTCACTCGTCCATTTATGTTTATTCAAATCCGACAGGTTTCCGTTTACGGTGGCTCGTACCGGAACTGGTTTCACGCCATAGAGCAAGCAATTTAGATCTTGTAATGGCGAAACTCGAGTACGAACTATTTTACGAGATGATCGTGTTCGCATAATTAACTCGTTTTTCTTTCGAGACGGTTTTAAGCGCCATGGTGGAAGAAGGAAGAATTTCCTTCAACGAGAAGAAGCTTTCGAGGCAGTTTCAAGATAACAAAGCTAAGACGAAAGAGAAACGTAAGAAATATTCTCTTAACGATCGAGTCTCTCGAGATTTAAACCGACCAACCTGTGATCGATTTTCCACTTTCTAGAAGTCTATCAATGTTAATCTCAGAGTACGTAATTGGTATTCAATTTTTCGCGAATCGAACGATTAATCTCTACACAGTTGTCGGTTTAATCTCCCTATCGCTCAGTTATCACAAAATGCTAGACGAGCTATGGAAAAAATCATCGATTAGTCTCGTTACGATTTTAATCTCATTATCCAATTCTCATCGTCCTACGTTCGTTGTACGAAGCTACAAGTTATAAAAATCATTGTCAAACGTGGCAGAACATTCAGGAATCCGTCGACCTGGAAACCCGGCGACGGCCACGGTCCATTCGGAGGAAATACCGTGACGATGCATCGCTGAAACGACATTCGCGATTCGCGACACACGTATCAAAAGTATTTCGACTTAACGGTACGTTCGTTGTAATCGAGCTACGAACACTCTCCGACGATTTGTAGTGGCCTCTGACACGCTTGCCGGCCTACACCGTTGGCCATAAATATATCAGGACACCTAGTGATTACGTTTAATGGAACACCGAAACGAATTTTACTTCGCCTGATACTTTTCCTTATAAATGGACCGCGTGTTTTTATTCATTCGTAGGAAATTCGAAGATGCAAAAGCGGGCAGAATGCGTGCAATATAATATATCGAAAGTACAGTACCGGTTATAGTATTCAGTAAAACAATTTTCTACCTGGCTTTCATTTACTTAATTACCCCCATAAAAACATGAATATGCATAAATAACCGTAGTATATTTATTTTATAGCATACGTATGGTAGCGGACGAAAGAAAGCTTCTCGGCTACGCGGTGCGAAATGTACGAAAACTACGATCTTACGAAATGCGTTTATATTTGACAAGAGCAACGAACGGACGTGAAATATACTCGAAAGTAGATTATCGTTACCAACGTAGCAGAAAATCGTCAGTGTGAGCGTTATTGACGCTTATAGAGCACTATACTTTTATGCTCTCTTTCGTCCACCACTGTACAATGCGAATGAAGTAACAGATTTGTAACAAAATAACCGGAAAATAAAAAAGTAGTCGATAACATTCGATTTGTACGGAATGTCTGTCAATGTTCTGACGCTTATGGCCAGGTGTGTACGTCGGAGGTCGCACAATGTGCTCAACATCGACACATTAAAATGGGGGGGGGGGACTAAGAAGACCGATAGTCCAGGTACCGTTACCGGACACCAATATCAACGAAAAAGATGCAACGGTACAAAATAAAAGAAAAAACACGATGCTTTTACGGCGTTCGAAGAGAAACCACCGGGGAGCGTGGAACGCGCTCAATGTTGGGCAGCGATTGAAAGGAGAATGTGGATGTTGGTCAGACTCGGTGTGCACGACGAACGCTTGGGTTTAATTGAGATGGAATTTCGGCTGGTAGGATTAGGCTGAACCGGTTATAGCATTCGCTGGTGTGTAATTAGGATTTGGATGGAACGTGTGGTTTTTTGAATAACTGCTGTAGTAGTATTCGATTGGACGAAATTAGAATTTCTAGAGTTTAAGTTTTCAATTGCTTGTATTGGTTGGCAACTAAGTGATTGCGGATTTTGTCAATACCACCTAATGACAAAATCCGCAATCACTTAGTTGCCAACCCAATAATATTTCCAAGTAGATTTCCAAGTTTGAAATAGATATTTTTAAACATCTCCAGTGTCCGTTTTAAATGTTTATCTTTAATTTTTAAGCTTTTGGAGTAGCTTTTAGGTTGTATAATATTGACGAAGAAATTGTACGAAAAAAAAAGGAATTGTTTCAAAAAATGAGGAAAGTAATAAGAAAGAAAAATAAAAGGAAAGAGAACGTCTTTTCAAAAAGGATTATTCACATTTTATCGCAAGATTTCGATTTGCATAAAATAAAGGCATAAAACAAAATTGAGTATTAAACGATGTGTTCCTTCGCGTCTGTGCCGCGAAACGACCGCAAAACTCCTCATTTCCATGCGATCGGCATCGCGGAACGAACGACCAAGACGTGGCTATCGAATACGAACGATCACCTCGATCGAGACCTTCGTACGCAAATCGACGATCAAAAATTCCCGACGTGTTCCACTCGAAAACGATCGAACCACCTGTTTCGATCGTCATTGCGTCATTGCTGTGTAATTTATCGTAACATACATTCATTTTCGGATACGTTTCGTTAAATGATCGTTCCACTGATTCATCTTACGACGTTGGCTCACCTTCGATAAGGTCGAGGTTAATTTCTGGAAGAAGAAGCGTACGTGCTTCCTGGTAAAGCTACTAAAATTATTCCATTCGTGATAAACTCTGAATAAAAATCGAGTGGATTATTGGGTCGAGGATAAACGTGGTCCTTAATTCTTTTCTTTATTATTCCTTCTTTATGCTTCGTTTTCGTAAGCAGAATCTATTTTCCAAGACATTAGGTTGTCCGACAAGTTTCCTTCCTTTTTTCGGCGACACATCCGCTACAGTTTTATAAGATGACAATAGATGAAGAATAATTTCTGTTTTATATTATTTTATTGAATTAGGTACGATCTATTTCATCATATTTCTATTATTATATTCTTGCATAATTCGATAAACTAATATGAAACAAAAAACATTGTGCGTCTATTAATTTTTTATAAAGCGAAAGAAACATTTCGGACAACGTGATATATTAATCGACGATTAAAGAGAGGTACAAGCGAGAGAATGTTTAATTACAGGAAATCATAGGCAAAGGTAAATTCCAATAGAAAGTTTATATCTTCGAAATTTTAAACACTAAAACACTGATTTTTTAAACGTCAAAGCAGACCATTGCAACTATATTTCTAAATATTAACGTTAAACATTGCAATATTTAACATTGAGATTACTTGCGTTTATAAAGGTTTCAAAATTTGTAATTTTTTGGATTGTACAACTAAAAATTACAAAACCCATGGTCAGGATTATTCAAGCAGGAAGACATAAATATGGACGAGTTTTACGAATGAAAAATCATTAAATGCACCGTAGATATTACGCAGACAAAAAGATACAAATACGTGGGTAGATGAAACCACTATTTCTCGTTTTGTTTCAGTGCAAAAATGCGGATGAAGCTATTAAAGATCGTGGTGGTCCTGTTGCTGTCAGGATCGGGCAATGCCAGGCCGCAGAAAACCGGTAAGAATCAACGTTTCTCACGAACATCGTTACGATTATCGATAAAACGTGGATCGTTCGAGGGAAAAATATTTATTTCATAGAGGAAACGTTAAATATTTTCGCGCGAAATAGTCAAAAAGAAAGGGATATTCCGCGAACACCAGACGTTTTGATTGTCGGTTACTCGTCGCAAACAGGCTGTGTACTTATTTGATTGCAAATCCTCTGAGGGAAACGTTGCTAGTTTCCATGAAACTTTCCATTTAACAAGGCGAAGTTTAAAGTCTTTAATCAAGCGACTCGCTATGCAATTATCGAGGATGACTGTCTTTCGTGTCTGTTAAAATGTTGAAATTATTACGATAGCACGAATACGACGATAGTTTTATTTTTTTCCTAACAAGATTTCCTTTCGAGGCTTCCTTATGATGGAAGAGCGTGGCGGCGGATTTTGCTCCATCGTTTTCTGTATTTTGTAATCGCAGCTGCTATTAATTACATCATCCTGAAAATATACGTACATAATACAGATAATGCATAGGTATAACTATACCGATAGCCTAAATTTTCAACTTCAAATCGTTAACTCTCAGGTAGCAAATATTTAATTATTAAAACAGATGATATCGTCGAATTATGAATTTCTGCTTGTTAAACTCTCTCGCAGTTCTCAATTCTCACAGGTAATTCTCAACGTTTTCAACATATATTTTATTCTGCTATACTCCTTTATGTTTTCCTGTTGTTCTTTCGTTCGCCAAAAGGAAAAGCTTCGTTTTATCGCGAAATGTAAATTTCTCGTAAAGCTTTGTATCTATCGAAACTACTGTGTCCAGTAAATTCGTGTTTCACCATATCGATGGTATCGACCACGTTCCGTGTCAGAGGAAAGCGCGGCGTGTAGCACGTGATTACGCGAACCAGTCTGCACGCAGATTACACGTTCACCAGGAAATGTAATTCCCGGAGTCGCAACAGAAATTTTCTATCCGAACGATCGTCCACCGATTCCTCCTTGTTTGTTACAAAATTTTATTTCGTAATACAAAAGTTTCTTTCTTCTTTTTATCCCTCTAACTGGGTTTTTATTTCGCTGGCCAATTATGTCTGTTGTAATCTTCCAATCAATAATCTGTTGTTTTCTAAGAATTCATAACAACCGTTGTTACGAAACGACAATTGGACATATTATTGTGTGGGATAACGCGCGTGCAATGTGTTTCGATCGGATTTTATCTACAGGGCGAATATCGTGGGAAACTTGAGAAACCCAAGCGAATTTAATTAACATTATAATGTAAATGTAATTTTCCTATTACATCGTTGCTATTTCATAATTCTCGAAATGTTGTATTTTTATATTAATACTAATAGAAATCTCACTTTCTTCCTTTCATTCGAGAACTAATTAAACAATATCTAATATATAACGTAATTATATTATTCGCATAAAGATATATAACATAATATAATTTTTCTCCATGATATCCTTGAATAATTCTCATTTTGTGCTTCTTCAAATATTATATCTTTATCTTTCTGTATTTTCGAATAATATGTACAAAGTAAACATTTATTTCAAAAATGAATTAACTTTTATTTAATTTTCAGAAGGATCGATTCAAGTTCAGCCATCGAGGCCAAACCCTGAGCAATGGAGAGGTTCCGGCGTGCCGCACACCGTTCGAGAAGATAGCAGGTACAGGTGGAATTCCGGAAGTAGTACTATTCCGTACATTAACTTACATTATCGCGATAATGTTAATCCCTCTATCGAGTCTAACGTCGAGGTAAGTGTCGATAAAACGAGGCAACCGGAATCAACGCGCTTCCTTCGGTCGAACTCGAACAATTTCTGGAATCCCTCGAAGTTTCAACCAAGAAACTCAGGAAAGATAATCGACAAACAAAGCATGTTTCATGAACGATCAATTAAAAATGACCATCTAACCAGACTTAGAAACACGTCTCGTCGTCAACCTATAGTGCCAAAGAATTATAGCACGGTTTCAGGTGATTCTACTAAAGAATCAGTCAATTGGTTCTCAAAAACAGATCAGAGATTTAATGTAGGTTATAGACGCGTACCGCTTCCAAATTCGAGAATTTCGAACCTGAAGATAGCCACTAGAAGAAATTCCATGAAAAATGGACCTACGCGAGATTTGACGCGCGATAGTCCGTGGAGAAAGGCGAATGACATGTTGATGAATAATTCAGGATCCAATATCGTAACCTTGAGCCAGAATTCGAAATTCTCGGGTCAGGAGGAAGTGTTTTCGCTCACGCTGGACAAAAAGGTCGAGTCCACGACTGCGTTCGATCACGTCGCGGCCATCAGAAAGATCACAAGCATGTTGACTCGCAATCAGACTACCTCTAAATTACCTCTAGAAAACAAAAACGACGTAGGTATTCCGTCGACTCCATCTTTGCACAGCCATTCCAATCGTTATTGGAACTCCAAGCACTCCAACGGAACAAAAACTCGTCGTCCTCAAGGTTATTCCTCTAATTCGAACAAAAAGAATCAGAATAGGGTTCATTTAAATAAGATGCACGTCAAAAGGAACAATTCTTCTACTCCTAACACGAGCTTGAAGAATTGGCCCAATAGTGCCATTCAAAACGACGAAGATTTTCATAATTACGATCAATATACCACGATAGAAGAGGACGCGAAGCCAGAAGAGGTGGTTGAGAAACCATTTCCATTGAGAAATTCCACTTTCAATTATCACGTACCTGTTTCGAATCCCAATTTTCAAGAAATAGTTCACTGGTTGAAAATCCCCGCTTTTATGACGAATGGTAGCCATATAATAGAGAGTGATCAACTCAATAGTCCAATTAGCCTCGCTTTTGATCCAGTTTATCAAAATCTGGAACCGAATAGGCCTTCTAAGCCGAATATCGTTCCACAGCTCAAGCCTGGCTTCATTTATCCTCTTCGTCCTCCGAGTTATACCGCGGAGAAGGTGCCAATTTGGCCACCGAGTGGTCCATCGAGGAACAAGACTCAGAATCCTTTCGTTCACAATCCACAGACTCAGGTTTCTCAAAACACAGTTGTTCAATTAATAAATACAGACTCGAGCAAGCCAAATAGGACGACGCTTGGGACCAAAGTGCCTCCAGGAATTAACAGGCCAATTGCGTCTGGTCCTTCAAGTCCTTCGTCCTCTTTGACATCTTCAGGCTCTGGTTCGTATCCTCCTTTTACCTCATTAACCTCTTCAGGATCTGGATCGCACTCACCTTCGTCGATTCTCTCGCAATTGTATCCTTCCACTGCAACAACTTCGAAGCCGGGCCCGAACGTTCACATAGGCTTCACCTCTTACGAGGACACCGATAAAGTACCTGATCAGAAACCTCAGACTCCGGTGGTGACCTATGACCAGAGTTGTCCTACGATTCTAATAAACACTTACACGAGAATCAATAACACTATTCAAAGCAAAGAAGGCTGTAGCGACTTGAACATCATCATCAATTCCCAGGTGTTCAACACTAACGCCTTCAAGTCTACACCTTCTCCTCTGTCTGACCAATCGAATCCTGAAAATTATCAGGTTTATGGAGACTCAGACAAATATGGTAGCCAAATAAGTTCAGATACCAATTATCAAGCAATACCTATCTATCAACCCAGTTCTCCAGGATCTCAGTGGCCTCAGAACAGTTACTACGACTCCTCAAAATACCCACAGAACCAGAATCTTCAGCAGAACGACGTTTCCAACGTGGAGGTGATTCAGGATACTCAGATCAGTATTTCGAGTTCAGCTGAAGTTTCTCCTCCAGTCGAGTCTTCCTTAGATGCAGTGGAAGAATCTGGTCCGTTAAACGACAGTACAGGTTCTTCGGCACAAGTTGGCTCGGACGTTGGTCAAGCAAACGATTCTCCGGGTGTGAATTCATTAGTTCGACCAGCTTTGACACCGGCTGCGTCAAATCCTGGCTCCTTAGGGTCCACTAATATCTCTCCGGCAGGTCTAGGCACAGGATCATCTTCTACTCCAAGTCGTCCAAGTCATGACGACGACGACGACGACTTTGACTTGTCCCCGAGTGGTATCATGGATTCCATAGCTTCGGTGTTCACTTATTTCACGTTTGTCAATCCCTTGCATTATGGATTCTTCAGCTTGGCAGCTGCTCCTTTCACCGCTCTCGCAGCTGGAATGCTTGGTATCGTTACTTTTATCTATCCTTGGCTGTTCCCTGCTTCGTTTGGCTTTAGCAGGGCTAATAACAATAATAATGGGGATAGCCTTTGGTATAATATTGAAGAAGTGGTGATCCAGTCTTTGGAGAAGTATGGAAGGATGAACGAATGGAAGAGTAAGAGGAAGAAGAGGAAGAGATGAAACATTGGAGAGTTTCAGGTTCAGGTTCTCCTGATAATTTTTCATCATGCGAAGATTTAAGTTTGGCTTTTTTGAGACGATTTAGAAACTTGTGCGTCGATATACAGGGTAAGTTAGGATAGTTTCCGAAGAAACGAAAGGTGTCACTGTTAGAACCAGGTGGATGTTAGGAACATATGGCGTATATAGGATGATTCAATGGTGGAGTTTAAATAGGTCAAATGGTGGTCATAATTGCAAGTTACCAGTGCTAATGAATTCTCCTGCAAATACAGGTAGAATAATAAAATCTATATTCTATACGTTAGTTTTACAAATTACAAATTAGAATAACAAAATTGGGCAATAGGAATCTATAACCTACAGCTTTTCATTTGTCGATGCACTAGTATAATTTTTATGCATCTGTAGAAAATAGTTTATAAAACAAATTTCTGCTTAGAGCCCATTTTTAGTAGGATTTATGAAAATATAAATTTTCAGGAATATAAGTGGTCTGTATATAGAGAAATAAGGAAAATACAATTATTGGATCAACCTGTATATTGCATAATTATTAAAAGGTTTTCTTATACTAGAAAGTGTTAGAACCTCTAATATTTAATATCTTCAATACTAATAATTTTAAAAATAACTCTTAGATTTTATTTATTTTATTTATGAATCGTTTGAAGGGGAAAGGACATAGAATGGTATTTAGAGAATAGAAAATTAACCTCGCCAACAGTAGCTTTACTTAATTATGTTAATAAGTAAGTATACAGAGTACGAAGAGATTTCCTAGCAATAGAAACATACACACACAGAACAGTATTACAGTTGTACTTATGCTATACCTTTAATGATAATGATTTACTTTTGCATTACTTCGAATTACGTACTTTTTTTTAGAGTATGTAGGGCATTGCTAGTACTTGTGCCAGTGAATTGTAATTGAAATAAAACCATTGGAACGAACAAATTATGCGTTTCTTTCTTTCAATACAACCAACAATTTATCACATTTCATATGTCTTTCTTATCAGCAGAATATAGTTATCTTCATATACCTAAGAAATAGCCTTGTCAAATTCCAATCCTATATCCTAAAAATCATTTGCCATTACAATCATTGCAAAGAGATTATTGAAAACCACTGTATCATAAAATCCTTGAAAATTGTTAAAATAATACAATCTATTTTAACATAAAGATTAACAAAATAATCCTTTTCCTGAAATATTTCACAGACATATAGAAAGGTAAGAAACAAGCATCCATTGATCACTCTGCTAACTAAATTATTGCTATTTAATGTAATCTAAAAATATCTTGCCAATCTAATTTTCCACAAATTTGAAGTTTTAATTTTTCGAAAATCGACGTAATCTTTCGATCTTCTTTCAGTATCCGTTCGAACGACACGCAACGTCACCTGAAAGACATGCACCACATCGACCAGTCCTTAAGAACGGTGGCCACTCAATTATTAAACGTGACGAACCCCGAAGAACCACCAAAGATCCTCGACAACGTGATCAAGAGGCCCATTGCGAGTCAAAAACCAATCGAAAGGAACGAAGCCACTCCGATCAAAGAGATATACGTGAACAATGGTCCACCTGCTAATATTGGATTTGGCAGACCGATCAATTCCAAGTTCAACTACTTCGAGACGAGTCATCCAGGTCAAGCAATGGCCATCACCGAAGAAGAACTCGAGAAAGAATTAAGTTCAACGCGTCTGATGACCGCTTATAAGAATCATGCAACGACCACTGGTGGAATTTCCACGTGGATCCTTTTAAATCCACCGTCGACAACGACGAAGACGATGGAGATAGAAAAGAAGACGAAACAGCCGTTTCAAATGGAAGTGAAAATGACTGTGAAACCAACGACTTTGATGGAGAGAGTGGAAACCACTGAAAGAGTGACGGAGAAAGTTACCGTGCCCGTATCCACGACATTAGTCATGGATCAGTCTTCTACTACAAAGAAATCTGTCTCAGTCGACGCGAAGAAGAGCACCGAATCGAAACCAGAGAAAATTCTGGCCACAGAGAAGGTAGAGTCCATGCAGAGTACCACTTTGAAGGTTCCACAGACTACTGCGAATAATTTGGAGAATAAGGAGGCTGTTGTTAGTACCACGAAGAAGATACAGATTTTAAGAACGACACCTAAGCCTAAGATAGCCACCACGAAGACTACCGTATTATCTAAACCTTCTGGTTCAAAGCCTCCTAGACCTAATCAACAGAATAGGCCCAAGCCTCCTATGAGAAGAACTACTACCGTTAAACCGGATTCTGCGAAAAATGAGACTGCTTCTACTGGCAAGATAGAGAAGGTCACTTTCAGACCGATTCAAATGATCACCATCCCAAAGAACAAGGTAGAAAGCACCGAGAAGCCTATGTTCGTGACCAAGATCAAAGCGTCTATCGCGATGGACGCTCAGAAGACTAGCACGCAACCTTCTGCTTCTTCCACGGCCACCAGTTTAGAGATAACCACGACTCCTAAACCGACTACGATCGAGAATAATCTGGTGGAGGTGTCTGTGAAGCCGAAACCAGTTGGCACAAAGGTGAACAACGTATTGAAAGTACAATTGAAGAAGCCTCTGGACGAGACGACAAAGATCGAAGTAGAACCCATTAAGGTGAATGCTCCCGTGTTGAAGATCGAGAAAGTGGAGAAGAACGAGGTTAAGAAAGAAGAAGAAAAGGAAACAGAGAATATGGACAATACCAGGATAGATTTAATGAAGTTTGATTTTAATCCTGAACTGACCAAGATCAACGTAAACACAGAAGTTTCTTCGACTTCAGCGAGCACCACACAATCGACGACGTCCACTTCGACCACCAAAAGACCCAGGAACAATCCTAAGAGGAAGAAGAATAAAGTCAGAAGGCGTAAGCCAACTACATCCACCACTACGACCACTGTTTCTTCAGCGATATCTAGTACGACAGAGAACGATTTAATAGAGGAACCAATCGCTGAAAATGGTATACAGGAGTCGAAGATAGTACCTGAGACCAAGGTGGCTGGTAACTGGACGAAGACGAAGAAGAAGCCAGCTTCGACTCCCATTAGTATGCAGATTTACAACTTCCTGAGTCGAGAGGTGATGCCTAGTTTCGGAGTGATGTCTTTGGTGGGATTGGGACTTGGCCTGGCTTCTTACTTCTTGTATCCGCTCGGAGGAACCGTCACTAGGAGAAACTACGACGTTGAGCCTAAATATAAGTATAATTTCGACGAATACGGTGGAAACTATGGTCAAAGGGAAGAGGAGGTCTTGTCTAAAGTTCTTCAGGGTATGACAATCGACGAGAGCAAGTATCCTGGCTCGAAGGACTATGACAACAATTACTATAGGTACCAACATTATGACGGAGGTTACGATACTCAGCCAATCAAGAAAAGCGATCAAAGGTACCCTCCTTCATCCGCGATATATCGTCCAGAGAACACAGCGTCTATACATAAATATAAGAACACTGATTATCGTTATTCGGATAGTACAAGCACTCCAAATTACTATGACAGGCCTAAACATCGCGAGTACGTGGTTGGATCTGCCGCCCCTGGCACAGCCAACCGACAATTCGTTGTTGGAAGCATTCCCAAAGAGTACCCACCTTACGAAGAGAAGATTCCTTCTTTATCGACCCCAGGAAAGCTGGCTAACAGTTACGAGCCTACAGAAAGTGGGCAGCTACAGTTCGACCGCGATGTAAACCAGAACTTCAATTTTCCTGTGGGGTCTGCTCAAAACTATGGCCAAGTGCAGACAGCTAGACCAGATGACACTTACGAAGAAGTTGAGATCACACCTACCGCCGTTGCTGTGGAGCATGGACCTAGGTCTCTGAAGCTTAAACGGTCTCTCCTGGACTTGACGAAGGTATCTCCAACGGAAACACATCGTTCTAGAAGGAGAAGGGACTCCGTAATTCAAGTTATACCATCGAAACGACAATTGGAAGAGGAAGGGAAGGAGCAAGATTTGAGTAACGAAATCCTTAATATCATTGACTCAGCTATACCCGAAGAAGACTATACTCAGAAAAAGAAGAACAAGGACAAGGAAATGGAAGTTTTTGCGAATAAAAGAAGAAAAGAGAAAGAGGATGAAAGGAATCGACTGAAGGAATCCACCACTAACAGTCAGACTTTTAAAACGAGCACAGCCGCCCCTGTGGACGCTTCTACGGTTTCCACAGCAACGAAGGAGACTACCGAGTCTCCTACTTTTTCTACGAGTTCCACGGAAAGCGATTCTGAAAGTAACACGACGAATATTCCGAAATCGACCGAAAGCACCAGCGAGTGGATCGATCTGACCACGGCGAAGCCAGCCGAGCAGAACGGTTTCAATCTCTTCAGTTTCGTGAAGAAGATCGCCGAGATCAAGTTCAGGCTCGGTCTGACGCTCCTTAAACACGCCAGCGAGGGTTTTGCTAGATATCTTGGCCACGTGCAGAAGAGGATCAACGGAGAGGAGTGAATAGGCTCCTTCCAGGAGGCTGAATACAATGGACTCGAGTGGCGATTTACACTGTCACTAGGTCAGCACGTACCTTGTTCTTCGAGCACGCCAGGACATCGTCTTGAAAACAGAAATCCCTCGTATCTTAATATCTATTCGAGAATTTCGAGAGGGTGGAGACGATTTTCGGACGTTTTATGGTTGGAAAGATCTTTCCACGAGGGTGACTTTCTGTAGAATCTGAAATATCTTCGTCGTTTGTTTTTTCTTTTTTCTTCCTTGTTGGATATTCAGCGTTTTTTGTTTTTTTTTTTTTTTAGGGAAGAAATGTTCGTTTCTGGAGGAAGATGGTAATTGTTTGAGAGCAAGGCATTGTTAAATTTTTACAATATTGAGATAGCAGGATTGTAAGATTGGGGAAGAATTAGCATTTGACTGAAATTATGTATATTTTGTATTTTTGCGTAAGAGATTGGTATCTCTAGTTTTAATATTTTACGAAGATTCCTTTAACGTTCTTATAATATAAATATTTTGTATTATAATTTGATATTCTATATTGTATTAATATTACATAATATTCTATGAAGAGCGTTTCTTTTTGTTTGGAAATGAATATTTCTTCTTTGCTACGAAAATGATGAAGTTATTTTAGCTCGTAGAACCAGACAGCTCACCCTCTGTTAGTATAATACTCTGACGATGAAGAGAACTGCTCTTTCTATATGTTTTAAATAATCCTTATCGCGTAGAATCATAATCGTTGCAAACTTTCTTAGAAATGTTGCTTTATCTATTTATTAATCTATAGTTTCATTAAAATTTCTATCGTGCAATTGGGACCAAGAGAAGAGGAAGAGTTGTTCCCGAACGTGAATGAGAACGACAAGCTTTAAAAATAAATGTTAAGGAATAGGATTTCTCGCATAGAATCTATCTTCCATTAAAAGATATAATATTCCAAGAACGTTTTCCCCGAATTATAGAAACGTTCTCTAGGGAAAGCTAAAGGTTTTGATAAACTTTCAACGAAAAGTTCTATTTTTTTATTCTCCAAGTGACTCTTTCGTTCTTCGATCGTATCTTTCGTTGGTACTTATGCTTTTTATTAAGTATTAAAGCGAACGACGAAATGTAAAGTATGTTATAAATACACATATAATTAAATAAATAAATAATAAATAAGATGCATGTCTACATAATACCCTGACATGTGTGTATATGTTATATATACGAACAAAACTAGTAATAAAAATCTAATTTTTCTATCCGCAAGAACACATTCGTTTTTCTATGAGAAAATTCAACTAACCGCTACTAAACAATAGAACCTGATTAAAGTACAAATAAAAAGTAAAGCACTTACGGAATAGATACTTAAAATAATGTATATAGATCTATCATGTACATCATCGGATCTATCATGTACATTTTCTTAAACTCTACTATGTTAATTTACTTTTTCTATTTTCTATCCAATGTCTATTCTATTTTTTCTAAATTCTTTTTCTTACTAGATTCTCTAATTTATATCTTCTATTCTCATTCCTATTCCCACGAATTGTCAGAGAGTTTATTTCTCTAGATTGGTTTACCTATCGTAGTCTCGTTCCACGGACTCGATGTTCGTTCGTGGGATTGAGATCACGAATATTCGTCACTGAATCATCTTCATCGAGAAGCCTCGATCCGGAAGTCATTAGGTCCCTTCTTCGTCGGCCAAGAAACATGGGTATCATCATCGCCATTGTTGCCGGTAATATCCCTGCAGAGGGATACGAAATCAATTCCCTTAAATGTTAGTTTCGGATCTTAGTTTTTAATCTTCTCGTTATTTTCCGGATGTTTAACTTCTAAACTTTTAAACCATCAGTTTCCTTTTGCTTAAATTCTACGAACTCCAAAATCTCAAGTTCACAATTCGTGAATTTGTTCTATGTAAGGAACATGATAAATGACAATGTTTCTCTTCGTCTCTTCAACAATTTTGATCCATCTGTTGCTTTAAATAATCGCTTCTAAATGCACAATACTATTGTCGCTATGTCACCATATTAATTCTATTTCCTACAGACAATTCCTATGTTCTACTTCGCTAAAGTAGCTAGATAAATCAGTAACAAATGAGTAACAAACTTACCAGCACCGACAGCAGCCAAGACAGCAGAGCTAGATGCTTGATTTCCTAACGTGTTTCTGATAGGTCTCTTCCTTAGAATCATCGGTACCGTTTGCCTCTCCATTTCGTACTCTCTTCGGCTCTGGTCCACGCTCTTGAAGGTCTTCTCCACTTCCAGAAGACCCCCGTGCGATGTTGTCGTGTTTGTGCCGTTGATCGACGGTAACACCGTCAACCTGACCTAGGTAAACGATATTTCATCAAGCGACTGCCAGTTTCCGCTAAATATTAAAAAACCGAAGACAATGCGATATATATATATGGTGTATAGAATTTCAAAATTGCCCTCCTATAAGATACGGAAATATAAAAAATGTATCATGTTCTTCATCCGTGTCTTTGGGTCTTTAATGTCTTCTCCAAAATTCTCCTTTTTGCTTCTACTCTATTTTAGGTAGAATAATTCTCTTTCTTTCATTTCTCGCTTTTACTAATGAAACTTTGATTCTTTCACGGAATTTAATTTCGGGGATTACTCAGCTACGTTTCACAAACACGCAAATGATCTTTCGTTTACGCAAGCCTGGCTCACGTACTAATAAACGTGTTACGAATCGCGAGTTATGACGAAAAAGTGAAAGAATTGTTCTTCCCTCCTTCTGCGAGTTATTATATTGCAATTATTATTATAGGCGACTTTTAGTCGACTCTGTAACTCTATTTCATTCCTCTGCTAGAGCACACACGAAAGAGTCAAGAAAACAGTTATAACTTTCATTTAGTCAATCGATAACTTATAAAAGTTTATAAAAGTAAAGTAATATTTCATTTTAACGAGAAACACCCAAAGAACCTTTCCTACGCTCAAATTTTCTCAAACGTTTTCCCAAGTATATTAGAGAAACTTCTTTGATCATCTAGCCTAACCTGTCTCTTCGATGTGACCACGGCGATCGCTGGATCAGGTTCTTCCTCTTTTCTATCCACGCTCTTAGTAACGTTCTGTATTTGACCTATCGAGTCTATCTTCATCGACCTTTGTCTGGACTTGGAGTAGCCTCTGTTCGTGGACAGCAATACCCATTGCCCGTCCCCGTTTCCGGGATAACTCTGTGGATGATTGTTTACATATTGATACTGAGAGAATCCTGGTCTCTCCGTGGAAGGCCGCAGGCGATCGTCGAATCTCGTTGGAAAATCATGCCAATCGTTACTCTCCTCTCCTTGGTTTTTATCACCGTATCTATCCAAATATTGATAACTCGGTTTCGTTGGTTGAGGTCTGTTCCAGTTACTTGGGAAATTGGCTGGACGATTGTCAGTAATTATGTCGCTATGTGGACGGTCTGAATAATTGTTCCAAGACGGCCTCTCTGGAGGCCACTTTTGAGCCTGAGTTTCTTCAGGCTTTTCGGTATAGTAAGCAGGACGAGTTGTAGGCTTTTGCCACGGTTTCTCGTTGGTGTTCTCTGGCCAAGTTGGCTTTGGCTTTTCATACCTGCAATTCGAACGTGATGGTATAAGTTGCTTTGAGAAAATGAAAATGTTATTCGATTCTATACAATATGAAATATCTCTTTTAGAAGTTTTCTGAAGGCTGGTTTGTTAAATCCCTTGTTAAGTAGGGAATATATGTTTATCATTTCTGACGAAGCTGATTTAGCCTTTCAACGGATGGTCTGGTATTTACTTCAATTAGAATCACAATGTAGAGAATAGAAAATGAGCGACTTCAGAGCAAAATCACAGGCAAATTTACCATGGCTTATTGTTCTCGTAGATTGGCCTGACAGAGTAATCAGACGCCCAAGGTTTCCCAATGCTCGGTTTGTCCCATGGTTTCACTTCCGGCCAGGGCCGCTGCGTACTTGGAGTCGCTTGCCATTTAGAAATTTTGCTTTTCGACCATGGTATTGCTTCCAAAGTAACCCAGCCATTTCTATCTTCGTGGGAATTCGCCCCGTAATACTTGTTCCTCTTCAACGTGTCGTTCAACGTTGCGCTTAACTGAAACCGTCAATTACAGAATAATTGGTTAAAAAGCCTGTGACCGATTGTAATCTTCGTCTCTCATAAGCCAGAAAAATTCAGATTATAGAAAATTGCAATACTAAAATACGAATGTAACATCTACGACATTCTCTAGTTTTCTTTTTTTTTTCTTTTTTTGTTATGACACAATATTACACTCTTCGTCATTAACATAATCAACCATTAAACAATCTTATTAATTATCTTACCCCGTCTTCAGTGGACGTAGAATTTATAGTATCCTCCTCGTCCTTAATATTTTGATCGTAACTCGTATTAGTCGACTGTGTAGTAGTTTGATCATCCACCTCAAGGGACAGAGCTTCGGCAGGTTTCACGATCCTGAACGGATATCTTTGATACTTGTCCGTGCTGCCCTTGATCTTACTCGCGTACTCCTCCAGGAACTTGTTCAACACGTCCGGATTGAAGGTGGACGTCTCGAATCCGTTGATCGACTCGTCCTCGCTCCTGGGGAAGTCCTTGATCATTCTTCGGTTGCTGTTCTGAAAGACAGACTTTGCCTCCTGATGTAATGGACTTCGCGTGGTCGCGATCGGTCCGTCGAGTACCCTCAGACTTTCCCCCCTCGTCCTGAAAAGTTCGGATGCGTTCGTCTTCACTTTCGCGACGTATCTCGCGCTGCACTGCGAGCCCCTCAGGGTCAATGTCACCAGCAGTAGCAGGCAGATCGCTCCTCTCGCTGCCATCTGCAAGGATAAGAGGAGAAGAATGTACACGCTTTTGGTTTAGAAACGTTTTCCGCGGATATCGATCTGTTCGTGACGAGTAGACAAGGACATAAATGGTGTTTCTCTATTATGGATTGGGATGGTTATTCATCTTTTATTTATTTTAAGGAAAAACGGAACGATTTTCAGTTTGGAGTTATTAGAAGAGGCGTATTAGAGGATTTATTGGGATCCTTTGAGGAGCGGAAGGAGCGTATTTTGTGGAAATAAGACATTGGGAATTTTTGTATACGAGGTGTTCAGGAACAACGTCACTCTTTATTTATTTCTATTGGAAGAGATATTTTCAGAAATTTCTTAGGATTTTTTATTTAATTTATAGGAATGTTGGTTGTATCTTGTGGAAGTAAATGGGTACCTTTCCAGAAATTGAATATCAAGTAAGAAATTTGGCAAATAGCGAGGGAATACGTTAGGATTATTAAACCTGTAAATAAATTCTTTGTTAATTGGAAGCTTTTTCGCGGGACACTTTGAAACTACCAGTAGAGTGGTTTGAAGATAACTTTTTCTGTACGAAAATAAAGTTTGAGAGTTGATAAATAGTTAAAACATTTCTAAAAACACGAAATACAAATAAGAATACAATGGTAAATAAGAAGAGCCATGCTAACTATCATGGAACATTCGTCGCAAGAAGATGAGACCAAAAATCATCGATCGTCCCATTACAGATAAACGAGAGTGGTCCATGAAACATTCATCATTGCGTTACAAACAAACAGAACCATTAAATTAAAAAAAAAAAGCAGACCAAAGACCATCATGCCTTAAAAAAAGAAAAAAAAAAAATGAATCGCGAGAAGGATCATTCCTAAAAAATAGCGATCTACTCGAAAGCTACCAAAAATAATAAACAAAGAAAAAAAAAAAAGGTTAAAGATAGAGAACCAAAAGTGAATCACGTCGCGACACTAACCGTTTTCGAAGGTCTTCGTCCAAGTTCTGCAATCCTGGCAGCGACTTTCGGCTGCAGCGAACCAACGAACGATCGTAGGATCGGTTGGAACGAAGGGCAGCCAGGAACCCGTTAGGAGACCACGAAGTAACCAACGTGAACCGAAAGGTAGCTGAACCGCGCGTCGACCTCCACTGTTCAAGGTCCGAGATGGCTCTGTCGCGGAGACGTTGCCCTCGTTTGCTTTTAATCCAGGTCCCCACTTCCTGAACACCTGGTCCATTTTGCGTCTCGCTCGTGCAACCACGTGCTGCAACAAGCTCGTCCACGCTCCGTACGCTTGGTCACCTGGAGAACGGACGTGTCGGTCGCGTCCACCATTCTTCTCTTCATCTCGTATCTCTGTTCTTCTAGCTGCTGATAATTGTCAGCTGGGCATCTACGCGAGGATTTGGCGAGCCAACTGACACAGATCTTCGTCTCATGCAGTTTCGACTCGTAGCTTTTCTTTTTTCTTAGTTTCGTTGCTTTACATCTCTTCGATAAATTACGTTTGGTAACGTTTTCAAGTTGCCTATCATCGGCGTAATAACTTTTTCAAGCTGAGCGTTCCTCGTACACTACTTTTCCTCCATCGGAATTACTATCCTTCAACGTCATTTGTCCTCTTTTTGTTGATAAAAGCAGGATCATGACAACGCGGTTATCAGTACCACCCGACGTATATAGTAGTCGTTGGAGTATTTCGTAAACAAAGCAGCTTCTGTCTACGCTTCATTTTTTAAATTGTCTTCGTAGAAATAAATATTCGCAGTTTAGTTGTCGCATAGACACGCGATAACGAACGAAAGCCTTCGATCGATAAGAGGCGGCCGCAATATCCGAAACTACTTGGCAGACGCCTGTGCGTGACAATGGGTCGATACGTCTTTCTTTTTGGAAAAGAAGAGAATGAATATTTAAGTCGCCGACGCTTTCCAGTTCTCGACAATTTTCAATTTTCCATACTTTTTAACGGATATCGTAAAACGTCGAGCGTTAGGTTTCTCGTAAGTTTCAGGGGATTTCAAGGAGCAGAACCATGCAGTCCGCTTCCTCGGCTCTTGTTGACTTCAAGGTGCGAATAGAATCGCGAGCTAGGGTTCGTCACGCACTAATTGTTTCCAGCGTGGACAATCAACGGCTACTTTGCACGGTGGTTTTTCTGGTTATGATTCGGAATGTCAGCCGTTCACGCTGGCGGCGTTCTCCATTTTTCTCAATGAACAATTCTTGTCGATTCATAGATATCTTGCCAGTAAATGCGTTTTGTTGATCGACGATCTTTAAAAACCGGTTCCTTCACACTGACACTCGCTATCGAGCTTCCTCCAGACCATAAAAGTATCCACGACGTTGAAGAAGGCCTTGATCAACAAAGTTCCAACGAAAATGGTCACTCTCCGCAACGATCCTTCAAATTTAAAAGAAAATTAAACTCATAATATCAATTTCCGAAGAAATCTCTGACAAAAATGCACTCTAAAACTATTGGGTTGGCAACTGATTGCGGATTTTGTCAATACCACCTAATGACAAAATCCGCAATCACTTAGTTGCCAACCCAATAGCTCCTAACGTTAAGAAATCCGAAGATCATCGAAAGATGAGAATGAGAATTGTGTTCTTTCCGATAGTAAAATTCGATTCTAAAAATGAGAATCCTTTAACACGGATTTCTAATAAATACAGCAGCACAAGACGAATCCTTTTAACCAGAGAATTAAACCGTGATATTAAAAAGTGAATCGATTCGCAATGAAAATAGTTTGGATATATTCAGCGGCTCTTCCGCTTTCATAGTGGCGTTTACAATGGTACGTTAGTAGAGGGAGAAGATGGCTAACGTCGATAAAAGTCCCCTGCTATTGTTTCACAGACGAATTTCGTCGTCTTGCCATATGGAATTCGTTCATCGATTAAGGACACAGGGAAAAAGGAGTAGAGGAACGAGCATGACGATGTTCATGCTCGATAAATCACCAATTCCTTGCTGTTTTATAGTCAGAGGGAGTCGATCGTTTCGCTGTTTTTGCGCTTTCTCGGCACAGAAACCCCGTGAGTTTTTCCCCTTTTTTATTTCTTGTCACACCATGAAATTCTTACACCTTGCTCCGCCAGTGAAACGTCTCTAACGTTTTCCGTTTTACGAGCAGTTTCCGTACCACGTGCCCGGATTTTCACATTTTTGCATCCTCGACCCACAAACCTCCCGTTAATTTCTTTCTTCCAACAGGAATTTCTTAGGTCAGGTCAATGATTCTGCAGGATTCTCTTAGAGAATTTCTTACCTGCTTCGTTCTCGGTCCATCAAACACTTATATTTTACCAACTATCTTTTCTTCCTCTTTTTATTACAAATATTTTTATTAGAAATATTTTTCTATAGCGTCGCTACGAATTTCAACAAATTCCATAGCATCGATAAACGGTAAATTGATTTTTCTTCGTTGGTCGGACGCGAAAGCTCCGGATCATCGACTCGACGTGGATTTTTGGAAGATACAAAGCACAATGGAGATACAACGGAAGAAGGAAAAATGCTAGAAGATCAAAAGTTTGAATTTGATATTAGGAAATTCATTCTATGAAAGATACTGAAACTTCGAGTTTAAGCTGTTGGAAATTTCCCATGATTTTTAAAGAGACTCGAACGGTTTTCGAAACTTTCCGAAAGATTTGATAGAAACTCGAAGAATCTTCGTATTATCCCGAAGACGAAGATCGTTCGATTCCACTGGACTTCCGATGGACGCGCAACGAGCCAGGATTTTTCCCTTCCGATTCCGGTCTGACGGTGCGGTCGCTTGGCCTACTCGAAACCGGAATTGGGTCGTTCTCCGGCGTAGATAACCGCGAAAACGAGCAGCAGGACGCGCATTGGAAAAAGGAGAGAACAGACGACTGTCAAGTGCAGGGATCGTCTACTTTCGTTGTCGGCCGACCCAAACGGAAGGGGAATATCGTGTGCAGAAACTCGTGACTCGTGTGTCGTGTGTCCTGTGTTTTTTTAACAAACCGACGGATTTTTCTAGAATTGCGAGAAACATCGAAGGAACTACGCGACGAACAAAAATTTTGATATCGTAAAAATGAAAAAGTGACCAACATTTGTAAATGAAACGTTTGTGACGTTTTGCGATTGATCTGGAAAAATTGTTGATTGAGATTCTTGAGAAATTATCAATCGACGCTAGAAACTCATAGTTCTCTTTTTCTAGCATTTTACTCAAGTTTTATCTTTTTATCGTTTAAAAACAATTTATCCGATACTATTTTAAATAGAATACAAAAAGGTCTCGTTTTCCTTTCAAACCAAAGACAAATGTTTATATCTGTTAGCGCAAATAATAATCTTTTACGAATTGTTAATAGATCAAAATTATTCCATTAGTTTCTCTACCGTTAAACGGAATATAGTTAAACACAAGTTGCGATTATTATTTGAGCTTTCTCAATGAAAAATGAGATTCCTTAATAAAGAATACTTTAACCTATTAATTAAGATGTCTTTTGATCAGAGTAATTAGAAATTGGCGAACGTGAATCAATGTTGGTCAAGTCGGTAAATAAATGTGCTCGTACCTGTGGTATAAAGTATGTCAAGTAATTTTGTAAATGTAAATAGAATATATTAAAATAATTTTTAATGAAGATGACACGGTGTTTTAAAATAGCAGAAAATTCTCAAATATACAAATCGAATATAAGATGTGGCAATTAGATATCGACGATCGAAATGACAAATTCTTAAAGCTTTTGCTTTGTCGCAATAACCCTGATTATTTATAAATTTAAGACATTAAATTACACGTATATATATAAGCTACGAGGTGCAATTGATCTTTGAAAGAAAACGGAACGAAAGTTTTAGACGAATGTTAATTAAAAGGCGACAGTCACGATGACTATTCGGACACGAAGAAGTCGTGCACGGGATTGGTATTGTACGGGTTTATCTTGTATCTAACATCTGCTTTAACCAGTTCCTGGGCACGACTTGACCTCTGTTTGAAACAAGGCCAGACTCTCGCCGCTCGCTGATAAAACTCGCCTTAGAAAGTCTTTTCACCCCTTTCCGCTCTTTGCTCAGATTCCGTGAAGCCGTGTAATAAAACATTTTTCCTTCCTATTTTACGCCTCGCCCGTAGAAATCCAACCAGCTGGTCGGTTTTTTCCTTAACGATCCATTTGTTTTACCGATCGACTTCCTGTCCCTGGTTACGACACTTATCCTTGAACCTCTTCGTCTCCTTCGCGAACATCACGATTTACTTTTATTATTTCATGGTCGAATCGTTCAAATTGATTTGGTTGAGTATTTGCTTATTTTATTTACTTTACTTATTAATTAAGGGAACTTGTATTTGTGGATATTTCGATAGGAGGATCACAGGAGATTGAAATTTCTGAAAATTTCATTCCTTCGCGGTAGGGATAAAATCAGAGATTTAAAAATTCCACGTTCATCTCTGGATGAATCTTCTAACCTACTAAAATCGCCAGCTCTCTTATAGCTACGTTTCACTGCCAGTATAATATACTAAGAGTATAATAAAATGAATAATACTCGAAACTCGAGAGTTTTAGCGTCTGACAGATGAGACGACTTGAAAATTTTAAATCCACTTACGAACGACTTTTATAGCCCGATAGAACCGTCGTAATCGTAAGCTAGATCCACGTACAGAATCGTTAGAAAATTTCACACGTGTACAATCCAATAAGCCGATGATCCTACGAAACTACAAGGTCGACGTATAGGCAAAGTTGTACCATCTGAAAGATCGCCTAATTGATCGTGAAAATGTCGAGATACGTCGTTAACAGTTGAAATTTCCAGGACTTAACGAGCGAGGAACGGTGAAACCAGGGAAAAGTGTAGCTGGGAAACGCGTTAAACGATTATTTCTTTCATTGCAGGTTTTATATGCGGCCAGCGTGAAAAGTGTCCCAGAATCCATCCGAGAAATCCGATATAACGTGGCCGGTTACGTGGGTCTATTCTATGAGTTTCGTGACTTCTCGCGTTAACACGCGTTCTCGACGTTAAAAACCTTTCGTTATTGCCAAGTGTACTTTCCATGGAAACTGGTTGTCGATGCGTGAATATCGTCCCGACATCTAGGCTATCCCCTTTCGCGGTTCTTCTTTCTTCCTTATTTTTCCCGCCACTTTCGTTCCGACCTCGCCAAGATGTTAACGTACCGATAATGAAAACAAGTATTAAGCAGACAGAAGACAAGCTGCTGACAATCGTAATTATCCGATCGCCTAGAAACCGCCGATGAACCTTCTGACGATGAACTCACTTACACAGGCTCGCGAAAATACTCGAACGCTTATGGTTATCCTTTGATGAATCCATTTGACCAATTCGAAGATACAGAAACGCAACGTGACATACGAAAGTATAAATAAAGTATCCAAAGTAGAGTACTTATTATAATATTCAGTAGATGAAACGAATTTTTTCCCGCCACTTTCGTTCCGACCTCGCCAAGATGTTAACGTACCGATAATGAAAACAAGTATTAAGCAGAGAGAAGACAAGCTGCTGACAATCGTAATTATCCGATCGCCTAGAAACCGCCGATGAACCTTCTGACGATGAACTTACTTACACAGGCTCGCGAAAATACTCGAACGCTTATGGTTATCCTTTGATGAATCCATTTGACCAATTCGAAGATACAGAAACGCAACGTGACATACGAAAGTATAAATAAAGTATCCAAAGTAGAGTACTTATTATAATATTCAGTAGATGAAACGAATTGAGATAAAGTTTGAAAATATACTGGGTGGCCGGCGAGTCGATCGCTACGATTTTCCATTTCCTTTCTGGATTTCGACGTGAAATGTTTTGAACCAAAAGTTAGCGTTTTTCAAACGGCTACAAATGTCGATACAAGGAGTTTAGGTTTTCCTCTTACTGATTAACTCTCGTTCGAAATATCCCTTTTGCCAAATTATCCGGTGTTTGAAATATCGTGGCTACCGATTCGCGCGCCACCCTGTACGTAGAAATTACAAGATATTTGTAACATTCGTATCATGCGCGATGGTAATGATTTGATAGAAACTCAAATAGTCAAAAGTTGATAGAAACGATAAGAAAGATTTGTACGCTTAAAATAATTTACCTCGTCGTTAATAATAAATGGTGTATTTTGATGTTAACGACGCGATGATTTAACAAAGATGTAGCCTTGTATATCTTACGTATAGGGTGACTCAGGAATAATACGGTACGTTTGATAAATCGTTCGGCGAACGGTGCAATGATAGAGTGAAACGTTTTTCTGTTCTTTCTGAAACGAGTTGGTGAATTTGAGCGAATGGGAACATATCGGAAGACCTGTGTTTTAGGACAACAGGCTACCAGAATTCGTACTATAAACGAAACCTTCTCTACAATTAATTTTAGACGCCAAAGTGTTGCAAGAACACGTTGTCGAAATCTTTCCGCAGCGTCCCCTTCGCCCACGCCTCAGCTGGAACTAAACGAGTACTTTGTCAACGGCAATTGGAGTAAGGCTGACGATTAAGAGACGAATTTCACCTTCACGCTTTTTAGAGAACACGTCGACTCTAGTTTCTCGCATGTTAAAGACGCCGAATCGCCGAAGATCCTGTTTAGTGTAACAGACACACCGCTGTAGAACATCTTAAACACATCGACCATCTTTCGTTCTACGAAATACGCCAACGCAGAATGGACCGACAGATTATTACGACGAAACTCTTATTCCTCGTCTTGTTGCTATTCGCAAGCTCAGTTCGCGCGAAAGATCAGGAAAAATCAAACAACTTGACTCCGAAGGAGGCGGTGAAGCCAGTGGAAGAATTCGTCGAGGAGTCCTCCACCGAAGACCAATTTTCGTTGGAATCCGCGACGACCACAGAGTCCGCCACAACTGTGCAGACCTACCGGAAGCTGACACTGTCCATCAATGGGAGGAAAAACATTTCCAGAGAATTCAGACCCAGTGTACATCTAGGTGTGGTATCGTAATTTTAAGTGAATGCGTAACAGAGAGTTTGAGCGAAAGATTCGTGCGAAACGATAGTGAATCGAACGGATGTTCGATAGCAAGTGAGTACAGATTCGAAGAATGTTGCGCGTGTGAATTGGGATGTATGGACACGTGTAAATTTGATTGAGATGAGCGTTGTGAGATCTTCAAGCTATCTTCGATCCTCAGATCTTTACATTTCCATTTTGTTCTTATTGCAACAAACGGAAACTTATCTGTCGCTATATTCGTAATTCCAATATTCAACGAACCATTCGATGCTACGCTTAACAATTTTTCTACATAGGTGAAATTAAGGAATCCAGAATCAGTAATGTTCCCTTCAACGCTGTTCATCATTTCAACTTCGACAATGGAGTGGATCCTGGCTCGTATCACCAACATTTGAAAGATTTCCAAATAGTTTTCCAGCCTACGGCGAAGACTCTGCAAACTCTTCAGGCTGGTAATCGAGGCAATTCTTATCAGAATTTATTCGAAACTGTCGTTGCACCGACTGAAGAGAGTAAGAAAGATGGGACGACGCAGAATAGTTACGTCAAATTTCAAGACGATGGGTTGGATGCTGTCAGGATCGAATACGACGACTCTTCGAAGGATCAAGCTTTCCATCAACAGTTCTCTCATTCGGTTACGGAAAATATGGGCGCGCAGTACGACTCGACGGATCAACAAATCTTCCAGAATTTAGAGAAGCCTGTGTTCGAACAGCAAACGTCCACCGTTTGGGGAAAACCGTCAAAATTTCAGGGTGAAAGTGAGAAACACGAGGGAAGCTTTTCAAAACCAGAACTAAACGCCGATCCTTTAAAGATGTCACATTATACTGGATTTTACGATCATCAGAATCAGCAACAGTCGAATCTACAAAATTTCGAGTTATTCAGGAAGCCGAGTAACGGGGTGGTCTATGTTCAGGAGTCGTCGTTTCTCACAACTAAGAAGTATCCTTATCCTATTTATCAGCCACACCGTGGATATCACCAGGTTGATTTTATTAATGACGAACGTCCGTCTTATCCTGTTAAGAAAAGGTGAGCGTCCCATCGACTTTTCACTTTTCTTTCGCTTTTGAAAATATCTTCCAAGCTGCTACTTCTCCTCTAGATCGGTGTTCTCTTTTAAATCGCGATTCCCTACTACAATAGCCAAAAATAATTTAGACATCACACAACTTCATTCATATTATTTGTAAAGAGTGAATGAATGTTCGCCGCGATGAAAATTTTCTAGATATTAATGGTCACGTTAAGACGAGCGAGCGTTGAGAATTTTCAAAGTAAAATTAAAAGCAACAATACCTCGAGAACTGTACCGTTTCCAGCGGATATCTTTTTCACGAGAAAAAGTACGCTTGTACCTTTCTTGGTCTGTCAGCTTTGCGACGCCAAAATTATTGTTCTCCTTTCAGTTCCTGCAACAATACCAAAATTCCTGAATACATCAAAATAGCTGCTTTATTATTAGGTTGGCAGCTAAGTGATCTTGTCATTAGATGGTAATGTAAAATCACTTAATTGCCAACCCAATACTTGAAAGATATTATTCGCTCACGAGATTCTCTTCACAGAGTGTCCACCTGGAAAAAGATCTTCCATCTGATCGGCGCTATTCTGCCTCTCGGTCTGCTCATAGCTGCTCTGACTCCAAATGTCGTAAAGGTCGACAACACTACGTGAGTGCACTTTCGTTTTTTTCCGCTCCAGAAGCGCGTCTACTGGAATTCTAATCACGAACGAAAC
This sequence comes from Bombus fervidus, assembly GCF_041682495.2. Classification (NCBI taxonomy): domain Eukaryota; kingdom Metazoa; phylum Arthropoda; class Insecta; order Hymenoptera; family Apidae; genus Bombus; species Bombus fervidus. Next base: position 15,775,249 of record NC_091521.1, read on the forward strand.
CCTTTAGCCAGCCTAACATCGTTTTGTCCAAGTGGAGGGTCGCTGACCTTCCAGTGGAACATAAACACGCGAGGTTCACGGATCCCTTCAACGACTGCGAGGAAAGATCCATTTGTGATATGATCTTGGCTGGCGGTGATGCTGGATCCACCGTGTTGCAGAACATTTTATGGAACCTGGCGACGAGGTAATTGTTCGATTATTAAAAATTAAGAATAAATGGAAGAACAGGATTTTGGGCAAAGGTCGAGTAATTTTATTTATACTTGTGATCGTGAAACTTACGTCGTTATTTATGTATATTAATTGAAGATTGGATAATTGTTTGATCGTTTGGAGTAAATTTGAGAGGAAAGTTTTCAAGACGCATAGAAAAACGTGAAATGTAAGTTTAATCGTGAGATTCGCCTACGAGTTCCTGTGAATCCTTCACTGTATAATTCTTCAATTATTTGGAAAGTTGCGAACAGAATATCGGGGATATTTCACGTTGGGAAAATTAAAAATAGAATTTAGCGAAATATCGAACGATTTCGTTTATAATCGCGGTTGCAAGACTTGCGTAGAATTTTTGAAAACTAAGAAGCAGCGACAAGTGATAGTAAGCATAACGTTTAGTAGGTTAAAAATCGCTTTATTAGCTCTACAAAACGTCTTTCGTTTACTCTGAGCCGATTCATCAGTGGATTTTTAATAGCTTGTCAGCCAGTTAATGGCGTCTATGCAATTAGTAAAGTGGAACAGCGAAGGCGATGTTTAAAACGCGCGTGAGTTATCCGTTCGGAGACAATTTTTGTTTCTCTGCGTACCGAATAAAAAAAAAAAAAAAAGAATAAATAAAAGAAGAAGAGATAATTTATTTGTAAAGAACTGTTCCAACTTTTTCCAACGATTTCTAAAATATGAAAAAGAGAAAATTTCTCTTTTATTTCATTTTTAGAAATTTGAAGATTATTTATAAATTCTTAACTGTATCGTTGTGCTTCGATGTAATGGATTTTTTTTATTGTTAGAACATCGACAACGATGGCGAAAGAGAGCGGACTTCACGATGTTTTCGAGGCGGTGAAGAAAAGGGATTGTACCAACGTCCTTTGTTAATCCTTTCTTTAATTTGCGATGAGAAATATAAAACCGGACGAGGGTAACAGTGATTCCCCCCGTTATAATCGCGGATGTGAGCAATTTTCACGGTGAAAAATTGAAACCTGCTAATGTTTAACTTTCTCCAAGCGATTAAAAATAAGACACAGAAACGGACTCGTAGAAACCTAGCAGAAAGTAGCTGCTAAGTAATTACTGCTACCATTCCGACTCTTTATACGTCGATTAATATTTCTATCATTCGAAAATAACCGTAACCTCGAGATTATTGGTGTAATCTGAATTTTTGTAACTAGAAAAAAATTGGGAACAGCAAATTATTATTCTGCCGATGTGCTTCTAATTACATCATATTTATATTTTCAATAATTCGATACTTTTTTCTTACTGAATTTCCATTGGATTATTTCAAGAATAAAATACTCTTGGCATACGATATTTTTGTCAATTTTATAAATATTTCGATTCTTTTCAATTTTTTCGACTCCGTCGATTTGCCAACGTGTACAAACCAATTTCTTAATTTTCTATTCACGTGTTTCAATTACAAAATGTATCAGGTTGTCCGAATGGTGTCTTTCTTTTACAGACACGTCTTTTACAACGATGCATCTTTATACAACCATGAAACCTAATCTGTTGAACGTTATGATCTTTATTTTAATAGAACAAAATGGATCATACGTAATTCGACAAAATAATATAAAACGAAAAATATTGTGCGTCTATTATTTCCTCATAAAACGAAAGAAACTTTTCGGACAACCTAATATTATCATTCAACGACAATATATTTAATTGTATCAAAAAAAAAAAAAAGAATTTAATCAATCCTCGATCAATATGTATTAATAACCACTCGGAAATCGAACTGATCTGTCTCACTTTTTACAGCAGCAGCGATAAAATTGAAATATTTGTACAACGAATTAGTATACATTCAGATTAGTTTGTATCACCAGTTATAACGCGTTCCTTTGCTCGGGCGTCGATGAAAGTGACCAAAGCTTCACCGAACAAGGGCACGACGACCGGATGAAAGGATTATTCGGGAATTGTTGGCGCGAGTGCGCTTCTCTTTGGCGCAAGTGAAAGTAGTCACAGTGTATAAGTGGGTCGACAATATTCTATGCCAGTTCGAGTCCGGAATTTATGTCCCTGCGACGAGATACGGGTTATCGGCAAGTGCAACGAGCTTTCACACGCGTCTCGACCACCAATACCTCAACCAATTCACGAAGATCATCCTGTTCATCTCATTTTTTAACCATTCTCAATTCTTTTTCTCAATCTTCGTAATTTGAAATTATTCGGCGTTTTACGAAGAAGCAAATTTTGAGAAACATCGTGTTTTAACTGGAAGTTAACCGGAAGATCGAACGATGGAAAAAGTCATCGATCGGTTGAGACGCGTCCAGAGCTGAAAAATACCGGATGAGACGCGAATTTCGGGTCGACCGATTTGCTTCTCCATTTTCACTCGAGGAATGCAAGAAAGACCAGCGTGGATCACCGTACTGTTACTTGAACGATTGATTAATGACACCCTGCTTCACTGGATACGATAAAACATATCTTCGTTTCCTTTAATCAACGCCCTTTCACTTAATTATTCATTCGATAGTCAACATGGATTTCTGTTAATAGAATAAACGAATTATCATATCTCGTTCGAACTCTGTTACAACATTCAACTTCGACGCTAAATTAATCAACGCGATACCGACGATCTCGTTTACACGAAAATCGGTATAACTTTACTTTGTAAGTCGTACCGTCGTAAATTTTACAGAACGACGAATTCTTATTATATATTCGATCGCAGTGAAGTAAATTCAACCGCGCGTATAATATTTCCACGACGCTTAACCATCCATACAAAAGCCGACGTACGGAATACCAGTACGTGAGTGAAACCGATCTTCCATTTCCCACGATCGTCATCGTGTCCAATTAATGGCGCACACGCGCCACATACGCAACAAAGCAAGCAGCAAAGTTAAAACAAAGAGCAGAATTCCAGCGCGTGTCGATTCAGAAGTAAAACGTTTTATTCGAGGGACGGACAACCGTGGAAAGAAAGTCCAGCCAATTACGCGCACTTATCTCTAATTACCCTAGCCTCTTTCCTAATAAACACACTTTCGCGGAACGCCGTCCACCGCCTTGCGGTGGCTCGTGTGATCGTAAGATCGCGTTTGAATGGCAACGAAAGTGAGCCACTTTTTATCGACGGTTCTACTTCTGACGAGGTTATCCTCGACGAGTCGACGAGCTGGTAAAAAAACCAACGAGCAGACATGGAGTTTCCGGTGATCGCGCCGGATGCGGATATTCCCTCGATACTTATGGCGATTTCTTATCGTTGCGAGAACTGTGTTAACGAGATCACTGACTTTCGTACGATAGAATGGTCAAGAAGACACGGGAAAATGATTTCTGGAAACTTGCGATTACAGCGTCCGCAAACGCATCTGACCGTTTCCTCTTTCTCTTCGTTTTACTGCCGTAGAATTTGTTTGGCGAAATTTTAGAAATTCTAATTCCAAAAATCGAAGATAATTGATTCTTAAATATCGAACGTCAAGCAAATGGATCATTTGAAAGATCGATGCTTACTCGCTAAGATCGATGAATTGTATTATCGAAGTACATCCAACGTTGACAAAATGGACCGTTTTGAAGATCAATACTTAAGGTAATAGGTTGGTAATTTTATATATTACGTTGTCCGGAAAGTGTCTTTCTTTTACAGACACGTCTTTTACAACGATGCATCTTTATACAAACATGAAACCTGATCTGCCGAACGTTGGGATCTTTAGTTCGATAGAACAAAATGGATCATAGCAAATTCGATGAAATAATATAAAACGGAAAATGTTGTGCGTTCATTATTTCCTTATAAAACTGTTGAGGTTGTTAGTTGTATGTGAATACAAAGGAACGCGTGGATAAATTGTAAGGTAGAAAATATATATTTTAAAATACTAAAGTGTAAATACAAGTCGGAATATAATATGAGCTGATCCAGATTCGCACGCTAGCAGTGTTACCCTGTGGCTGAAAACCCTGAAGCCAACGTTGCCTGTGTACAGTTTATGCCTTCGACGCAGTCTTTCGTCTATAGGCTGTCGATGGCTTCGGTGCTTGAGAAAACTAAAGACCGGATGTAAAGTTTTCTTAGAAGCGATGACCACTTCGACAAAAACGAAAGAAACTTTTCGGACGATCTAATAGCAAGCTAAATACTTTAAGAAAATGAAGCATTTTACTGATTATTTCGTATTGAGGTTGTTAGATGTATGAACAGAGGAACGCGTGGATGAATGTAAAGTAGAAAATATATTTTAATACAGAAGTGTAAGTACAAGTAGGAATGTAATTTGAGCTGGTCCCGATCCGCACGCTAACAGTGTTGCCTTATGACCGAAAGCCCCGAAGCCATCGTCGCCTGTCTACTGTCTATGATTTGCCTTCGTCCCAGCCTATTGTCTATACGTTGTCGATGGCTTCAGTGTTTGAGAAAACTAAAAAGACCAGATGTAGAGTTTTCTTAGAAGCGGTGACCATTTCAACATTTCGCGCATCTCGAATTTTGAGAAGACGCGTAACTTTGAAGATTAAGGTCATGGCTTATATCGGACAGTAAGTTGTACGTTCAGAAAATCATTAATAAGGGATTTTGATGAAACTTTGCACTGTCTGAGAGTTTAGCCACAATTTGTTCGTTTCTTACAATAAGAGAGAAATCAGCTCTTTTATTCGAACCGATTCCTCTGCGTAGACGCTTATAAATGTCGTGAACGATCTAAAATATGAAAAAATGGTGGAAGTAAAAGTTATACCGTGTCTCGAGACCTATAAATTTGTACGAAAAATTTTTCATTTTTTTACGTATATTATTGCACGTAACGTATAATTTCTGTTCTGGCCGAAAACGTATTTATATAAAAACGTCCATTGTCCTTTTTTTTTTTTTTTTAAAATAATCACGAGAAGTTAATAACGTCCGTTTCTTAAGAATTGGAACGAATCTTAATATCGACAGATTACTATATTCGAGTGCTATGAAATAGAAGAAATTGGAAACAGATTCACTAATAATTATTATACGTAATTACGATAATGATTATCATCGTATAAGAAACTCTGGCGTGTTATTTACTTAAGTTTCATTTCCACTGTAGATTCTTTACACGAAATTACGGGTGCTATATTAAGTGGTGTAATTTTCGAGATTGCGGGGTTTTGCTCCATCTTATTGCGAAGGTCGGATCAATTTGAAAAAGATGAAAGGATCATTATGCTCGTTAAGGTGTTCCGTGCCGCGTGTTTATTAGCTGTCCCATTTTTACACTATCAAAATGGTAAGTGGAAACGGCTGTCCTACGTGTTAAATTGATGCGTGAAAATTAAACGTTCGGTTGTCGATGGATATGGAAAACGAGAAAGATTAACGCCTCCTACAGGGACATTAACAAACATTTACTTCGCTCACAAAGAAATTTGTAAAAAGTCTCAAGAATCTTGAAATACGAGTACCTCGAAAAATAAGGACAGGAGCGAAAGACTTAAATTTATTTAGAATATTATTTACGTTTGTAAGTTACTTAATAATATTAAAATTTAGAATAATTATATTTATTATTTCAGAATTATTTTTTTTATTTCTTTTTTTTGAACATTTTTTCATAATTCAATTTCTCCATCGATTGAAATTAATTCAATAGTCATATCGATAATTACTAGACCACGGATTTCTTATATTTCCCAGAATATAATAGAAAAAGATAGAACTTGGGTAGAAAATTCGTGTTACGTGCAATCTGTACACTTTTGCGCTTTCAAACTTCCTATAAACGCGTAACAATTTTCCAAAAAATCTAACGATCGCAAAAGACACGCATCGCGAAAGAAGAAATTTGTCTATCAATTTTTAACTATCAATGTACATGCGCGTCAACGACCCAGAAAATTCTCAAAATGCTCGATGCTCGATCCCGCGTCCGACACTTTCACTTTCATCCAGCTTTCTCCGCTAACGGGGCATCTTCCTTAACAGCCATCGCAGACCCTTTGCAGATAGGTGGGAACGTTTCTGAACGATCATCCTCTGAACTGTGACGCGTATCTTTCGACGCTTGCAAACGACGGTCTTTCGGGCGTGGGTCGTTAACTATGACGACGCGTAGGCTCATCTTCGAGGTGTGTCAAGGAAAACGAGTGCGCAACAGACACCGAGCGATATTGGAAAACCAACGAGGACATCGTGCATCGTATCCAACACAATGGGAACGATCACGATCGTACGCGTCTATAATTCTTAATGGCACGAGGACGCGAAATTCTATCGAAGGACGCGAATCTGCTTATCGCCTCGATACCTATAACCGCAAGATACTAACAAGTAAGGTACACGGTAAATAAGGTACGAAAGGTACACTGTGTATAATTTCTGAAAAAGAGCACACGAAAAAGTATGCCGATGCATAAATTTTCTAAAGTAAACGAATCGTTGTCGATAGCTTGTAAATCGTTTAAGCGGGCTTTGTGAGAAAAAGAAAGTAGCCGACCGTTTTCCTAGCTCGACAAGATATGGTTACGACCTTTCTCGACCTTCCGGAATGTGCGACAGCATTTATGGAAATGATCGTAGCGTGGCAATGTCGGAGTCACGGCATGCAGGAAATTCGTCGACTTTCGCTGTTCAAGGGCGGCGAGGAAAGTAAAACGCAGCACTCGGAGTTCTATTCTCGGTTTGCCGAGACTATGCCGTGTAATCATTTACATGACCAAGAGTCAGAGACGGCGGTAAAATACGAAAGGGAGAGCAGTTAATGACACCAGCCACCTGTTAGCTGGCCAAGTTTCTCAGGATCGATTCTACATAACTGAATGACTATGAGACTCGTAGGCGATTGCCAGACTACGGGTATTTATGCAAATTCGTATTTTTATGCAAATAATTAAAATAACACGACCGAGACAGCGATTCGTTTCATTTATCATCGTTCGTTTCATCGTTCATCGACGAATACTCTACGAATCTTTATATCTTTAAACTTTCCATAAAAATCCGTGGTTTGGCGATTATTTAGCTATGTAATAAAAAAAAAAAAAAAAAAATAATGCGTTTTATACGCACGTGATATTTGTGAAGTGTTTCTACGACGTAGAACATAGACGTCAGAGGATATAGAAATGGGACACAAATTTTCGATACCTCAAAATGAAATTTAGCCCGAGGGCAAAGTTTAAGTCGAAGTATACTTTGTTGCTATAGCAGAAGACTCTTTGAATAGAAAAAAGAATATGTAAAGTGTATAGGACTGTCGAAACGATCTCCGTACTATTTATGTTCTCGAATAGGTCGATCATATCGATCGTGTTTCGTGTTATTGGCGTAGTAATCGAAATCCCTTGCCATCCTCTCGTTCTGTATTTTTATTATAATCTTTTGATAAAGTTTTAAACGTTCGTACAATATCTTTTTCTTCCTTAGTTTTGCTGAAAAATATGGAATTCTCTATAAAACTCTTACTATACTACAAAAAATGGAAACACGAGAACGTGTAAGAACGTTCATTTACATTTCGACTTATTTATAATAACTATGTTTTAGAATACTATATTACATCACTATCGTTCATTAATAAAACATAACGTTTATATAAATTTTTAATTGTAAATTCTAACCGGATTCACTCGTATAGTTCACGAATTGATCATAGTAAAGGATTCGTTGAGTAATAGAATTTTACGTTAATTGAATTTCAAAATGAGTTTTAAGAATATAAATATGTAGCTTTTAATTATAAATCTCGAATACAAGCATATCCGTGTTGATAGAATTTGGCCATCGTACTACTACCACGAGTGTATTATAGTCGTTTATCCGCATGCCAATCTATCGACATGCAAATGAGACTAATGATCCTCAACCAATGGATCGATGTAATCAGATATCGCTGTCGCGTTTCATATGACGCGAGTGTTACCGATTAGCATTAGAGTTCATGTTCCATCACACTACTTACAAATCGTTCATTGCATTTTTCTCTTATCTCCGTTTCGCATTTGTCTTTGGCAATTACAAAATAACAAACAAGTAGAAAAATATATTCTATAGTGTGAAAGTGACGCATAGGTTTCTAGATCGAACAATGATTTTCAGAAGTTTATTGTGCTTGCTTCGTTGCAGCATGGAAAAAGGAATCGCTGGTGCACTTTTCAAGACGAAACTTTTTCGCTCAAAAACCTTGCAAAAATAAAATATTGAAACAATTGTAGAAATACGAAGGATTTGTAGCGAAACGTTTCCATGCCAAAATATCATCGGAAATATATCTAAGCTAAAAATTGGTCATTGAAAAAAAAGGAATTAAAAAATCCAATCTTTTGTGTTAGGTCGTCCGAAAAGTTCCTTTCGTTTTTGTCGAAGTGGTCATCGCTTCTAAGAAAACTCTAGATCTGGTCTTTAGTTTTCTCAAGCACCGAAGCCATCGACAGCCTATAGACGAAAAACTGCGACGAAGGCATAAACTGTACACAGGCAACGTTGGCTTCAGGGTTTTCAGTCATAGGGTAACACTGCTAGCGTGCGAATCTGGATCAGCTCATATTATATTCCGACTTGTATTTACACTTTAGTATTTTAAAATATATATTTTCTACCTTACAATTTATCCACGCGTTCCTTTGTATTCACATACAACTAATAACCTCAACAGCTTTATAAGGAAATAATGGATGCACAACATTTTCCGTTTTATATTATTTTATCGAATTACGTATGATCCATTTTCTTCTATCGAAATAAAGATCACAACGTTCGACAGATTAGGTTTCATGTTCGTATAAAGATGCATCGTTGTAAAAGACGTGTCTGTAAAAGAAAGACACTTTTCGGACAACCTAATAGCATGCTGAAATCTATTAATCGTAAACGATCAAGATTATTAAAAATGCATCTAAGCTTTCGTCATCCGCAAGGCGAATTTTCACAAAAGTCGAATTGCAAAATGTGTGTTATTTGAAAATTCAGTAATGGACAGGAGATTACGCGGCCATGCACCGACGCGACGTTCCTCTTCGTCGTCATCTTCATCGAATCGATGGACTTTCACTGGCAGGTCTCTGAACCCGGCGCGCCGCCGCTTCAACGACGTCTCTTCCGGTTTGGCCCCGTCGCGCCGTTCGTGAACTTGAAAACCGGACCGGCCACTGTCTCAAAGTTTCGCGAACTCACCTTCCCTCTTCTCTCCTCTTCGCTGCTCCCCAAACCATGGTCTGCGAAACCTTGCACAGCTGTTCGTGCATTTTACGGAACGCTCGTGAGGAGAAAGTGGCGGAGGAACGTGGAAGAACCGATTGGAGTCGAGAATTTTCCTATCGCCATTGTAATTCATGCTACTGACCTTAATAACGATGGTAATCTTTGTCGTACGTCGCAGCAATCGGATATATGTGAAATTAAAAGCAAGTAAAAATGTAATGAAAAATAATGTGGAGAAGGTGAGATCTACCAAACGGCTATTAGTCTAATTACGTGAACAACATGTTCGTGCAATTAACATCGTTATAGTAACGTATATATACATGTAACAACGTAATGAGCATCACCGAGGAAGATTTCAATGACTTATGCTGATAGATCATTTTCACATAAATTCTATTTTTATTTTTACACTCTTTGTAATTAGATCGTGGATGTTGGCGAAAATTTAGTTGATTTGAAATTAATTTGAGGAATTACCGAATAATCAGGATGGTTATCGATTATCATAAGAGCTCTATGAAGTACCGATTAGTAATGTGAAGTGGAATGAAAAAAATCATTGACCTGGATTAGATGGATGTATCGTCGGGTAAGAATGTTCGCAAAATTTCTATTTTCATTCGCGAATGAAAGGTAATTGACAGTCGTCAAGCTAAGGCGGTAAAGTTCTAGTTTGAATTCTTGGATTAGACGACAATCGATTTCTCCTGGTTTCAATGATTTGAAAAACGTACAACTTCCGACGGCAGGATTTAAAAAAGAACTTTCAACCGGACGATTTCTCTCCAGGAGATTCTTTTCTTTTTTCAAATATAGATTTTCACTCTGGATCCGAATCTACGAACCCAAAAGGTAAAATTTCGATTTTCCAATTCCTTTCGTCGCTCCGATTTAAAAATTGCTAATTTTTTTGTCTTATAAATAACTAGTTAAAAAAAAAAAAAAAAAAAATACCGAAAGCTAGAATCTCAAAATCCCCAAAATCGACTTCCATGTCCATCGTCGATCGATGAATTTCTATCGACCTGTGCCCAATCAGATTCACTTCCGCCATACAATTTTACGATATACAAAATTCTAACAAACTAGTACTGTTGAAGCATCGAAAGGCAGAGGTTGGAAATTCTTAGAATCCAGTGCCATATCCGTTGGCAATCGGTTTCCATTGACCTGTACCCGACGATTCGGAAAATGTTTCGATCAACCGGGGGAGAGACGCTGAACGTCGCGACGGAAGAAGGCGAAGGCGAACGCGGGAAGTAGGTCGGAGAGAAGTGCCGGTCCTTCGTCGGAGACACGAGGAGCCGCTGACTGAGCGCCTTCGTCAGTCTCGCGAAGATATTCCGGGAGTCAACAGGTGCGTAGGAGCAGGCCTTCTCTCTCTGCTTCTTAAAAAAAAAAAAAAAAAAGAAACAACTATCTTCGATCCTCAAGTTCCACGCGAATCGATCGTTCGTCAATTTCGTTCTTTACGCGTCTATCATGCGGATCTGACGACGTATCCGCGTTATATTCTTCCTCCTTTTTTCCTCGTTTCTTTTTTTATTCTTTGCCTATTCCTTCGTGCGCTCTCTCTGGACACGATCTTCTCACTGGATCTTTGACCACTGGATCAGCTGGATCAGCACGATCGAAGACACGCAAAAATGGACAGATTTAAGGTATTTATTCTTTTTGAGTTTGCGCGTTTCTAAGTCTTGGCGTGTAGGTATCTTCGCAAACTTTGTACAGAGTTTTGTTTTTTTTTTTTTTTAATTTAACGCTGATTTTGTTCTGTGACAGAGGTCTTATAGTTCTTCATGATCTTGTGCATGGATAAAATTTGCCGTCTATCGACTTTGTTAAGTATTGTGAAATTTCCGACATTTGATGCGTTTTAGTCGTTAACAGCTTTTTAGTATTCCTTCGTTAAATCTACCTTAGCATTTTGCATGAAATATTCTTCCAACTTTACTTCCTGAGTTCTCTGTTTACTTTGTAGTCCCTTGAAATAGCGTTACGACTTGCTACTCAAGCTTCTCGAGCGTTTCTTACTTTCGATATCTTCTTTTCTTCGAGTTGCAAGATATTTCTCCAGCACGTCGTTCTTTTCACTGCTCACATTCTTGCAATTGCAAGACAAGCTTCCAATGTATCGGCCGCTTTTATCTCAAATGTAAAAGCGATTCTTTACTCTCCACGTCTTAACAAGTCTATGGAATACGTAAACAGGCAAACGTTCCTCTTACGTTTTTCTTCCACCTTCGTCAAATAAATCTTCGTCTCTTTAACAATGGTTTCTCGCGAAACAATATTTCCAGCAGGCATTTTTGAAACCTGCGCAGCTCCGTCGTATCGCAAAAATAATTCCACTCGTTTCTTAAATTATTGTCAATTTTCTACATCCCCGTTCCGGTTCTTGTACATCGCAGTTTCGCATTTCTACCGATGAACGCTCGGAAGCGATTTCTTCAATTGAAGGATCACCGAGCAAACACCGGAGGAGGACCAAGGAATTAAATAGAAATAAGAAAGAAAAGAATAATCGTTAATTGGCAGAGAATGAACGTCGATCCGCGAGCTTTCTGGAGCGGAAACGCAATGTGACACGGATCGGGGGCATCGCAGTCCGCGTGGATCGTGCGCTTCCTTCGCCGACACATTAATTGCGTATCGTTCATTAGTTGGACGTTGCAATTTTCATGTTCCCATAAGCTCGATAATGTACGAACCTTCAATTTCACGCTTCAACGATGTACGTATGTTCACCAACAGACTGTTAGCGATCTATCATTATTTATCCTTTGCGAGTTTCTCAGCCTTACGATCAATTACCATATTCGATTTTCGATAGTTAGATCTGCATAGTTGGCAAGAATCGGAATATTAATTACTTTTAAAAGTATAGGTTTTTTTTATATGTCGTTCCTTCTATTTGTATATTTTATTTTGAAAAAAAAAAAAAAAAAATGGTTCAGAACTTGTCCTAATTAATTTATCTATATTGCGTTCCACATCCAAGATTTTATTTTACGTTTAAAAACGCTTATCTTAGAAGTCTCGAAAACGAAGAGAACGGGTATATTGTAACCCTATTCAACGAAGGAAGATAAGATCCGAGAATCATAAATGTTCATGAACATAATCGCGATGTCGTAAAAAGATGAATGGAGACTTTAAATTTGCAGACTTTGAGGTATTACGAATCAACGAATATTATACAAAAGAATATATTCATTGGATCACAGCGAAGGAAGGCTATTACGATAAGAAATATTTAAATCGATATTAATCTTCGATTAACCGTTCGCTTCGTCAGCACGAAATTAATAACGCTATACTCAATTTATAACGACTTTTACGAACATCTTTACACGCCATTTCCATCGTTACGATTGAAATTAAATTCACCGCAACAGAGAAATAACGCAGATCACTCGTTTTTATATCGTTGAAACCACAATTTGCATCGAACTAAGTTCAATTCTACCGAGGCACGACTATCCGTATCCAAGTGGAAGAATAAGAAAGAACTTAAGATCGCTTCGTACGATTTGCGAACACCATTGCAAATACCATCGCAATCCACGACCCACAGAAGACCCATTCCACTTTCCTTTGCATATTTCAACACAAAGATGGCTGCTGCAAAAGGTAAAGAGTCTTCGCGAGGTCGTGAACGCGTTAAGGTCACGAGGGGTTCGATCGGTTAGCAGTTTCTCGGCATCAGCCGTTCGGCCGTGAATCGTCGAACGAAAGTCACCAGAATGGAAAAAGTGGATCGTCTCGTCTTCAACGCGTGGACGCGATGCGTGCAGGCCGAGCGTGTGCGAGACGTGCCCGGGGAAAGCACGTCGTTCTGTTTCACTTGTTGATGCGAGACCAGCCTTCTCGGTCCAATTGTTAATTTTATTTCGATCCACCTTCTTCGTCTTGATCGGCATGTTCGAGAACGTTACTTACATTTCGTTCTTCTCATTTTCGTTCCGTTGCATTATTTGGAAAAATTAAACCGGTAAAAAAAGGTCGAAGAGTTTGGACGAATTGCGAGATAATCGAAGACTACAAGGGAAATAACGCTATTCATATTTTCCATCCATGTGCGAAACAATTTTAAGATTCGGTATGTTGTCTATTAATATTATGTTACTAGATTTGAATTTTTATTTGATTTTGATACCGAACATGCGTTTTTCCATCCTCTTCGTAATTTTGAAAATATCGTTGGAATATTGGAATATCGAAGATATTAAAATATTGCTTGTCTCGATATTTATATATTTCGCTTTTATCAAAGTTCGTCGGCTACGTACGTCTTTCAATTTAACCGATTCTTGCCACTTTTAGCTACTTCGTGTCGAAATATTCCTTCTGAATCGTGAAGTAGCGTTGAAATAAAAAATCAGTAAGAACGTATTTCTCGTGTTTCTTCTCTTACGGTATTCAACCAATTGTTAATCTACGTGGAAATTTTTGAATGGATTTTTTTATCGTAGAATCGTCCGATGAAAAGATTATACGTTTTTTTACGTGTCTCAGTTTTCATGGAAAATATACGCGATGTTTAAGTTTCAGATAGTAACTGTGAATTGAGCGATTGAGCTGTTCATCGTGATTTTCTCTTCGTTATTTACTTTTTATTTCATGCACTTATATATTTTTATACTCACTCGTGCTAGCTCATGCTTCGATCTTTTTCCTCCTATTCTTGCTCGTGCTATTTCACATTTCTATTAAATCTAACACTCTATCCGACAACAAATATCATTTCGTTTTAAAGCGCAATAATCTCAATGTCGGTCGTTTTCACGCATCAGCGTTTTCAATGGATAATGTTTGTTTCAACCTGATAAAATATAAACGCGCAATGTCCAGAAAATTGCCGCAATTTGTCGATACTATTCAGTTCGCGAAGGAAATTTCAATCATTGAATAAGTAGTACGTTATCTCATTGTCATTATCGTCAATTCGACGATTTAATCTTACAAGCGTAAGTACTTCGCGGTGTCTAATCGATTCATATTTCCTCTCGTTACGATTTAAACGCAGCTTTCCCAACCATTTGCGAAATTTTACTCCTCCAGACTTTTCTCCATGTCGCAGCCACGTTAAATCGATCGTTGCAACAGACCGTTGTATCGCCTGAACGGCATGGTGTTTGCTCGATGAATAATCATGGGATTTATAATAGAAAGTATCTAGACACTCGGTTACTGCATCGCTATTTTCTAATCTTCGCCGAAGAATCTGGGAGATTTCAACGAGCCATTAAATTTCTCTCACCGCGATTGCCTCCTGCGACGCGATTCTCGTTTCTGTGAGGCGCATTCGTCTTTCAACGCAACTTCCTGAGCATAATTCATTGCAAGGTCGTATGATGGAGGTTAGCGGAAGAACATTTAGGTGCGAGACTGGTGGATCTTCATTTGCATGAAACTGGTGAAACTTTCATGTTAAAATAGCCACGTTTCAAGAGTAGCCTATCGCATTTTCTTCTTCCTTCTTTGAAGATTAATATCGACGCAGGGAAACACGATCGCATTAATCAGGACATTTTGTAAAAATTCGATCGCAGCTGGATCGACTCACGAAATTGTAGTTTCGTGGCATTTCACAAACGAACGATGGCAACATCTCCAAATTCCGACACGATGAATGATAATGCAACTGTACTGTGAAAACCGCAACTATACTCATTTC